>NC_066581.1:158791995-159101605 GCF_024323335.1 Lathyrus oleraceus
CAATATTTAGCAGAAGCTGACGGTGTCGGGATGGGGAACTCTTTTCATAGGTTTGTTGGGAAAGTTTGTAGGGATAAGATGCAAATAAAATTGTGCTTCTCTATTTGATTCTCCAAATAAGACATTAGAAAATCAATATATTAAGTGACATGGTTGGCTCTGAATATTTTCGAAAGTTTATTTATGTATAAATTTGATATATTACATGAGTTCGGAGATACATTTTTAATAATTTTAATTTTTTATTATAGTAAAAAAACAATCCTTGAAATGCAATAAACAATTTCTTTTTTATTGGAGGTAGTTCAACGTGTTAATGTAAGAGGATTGGAACTGAGTTCCCGAATAAATCAAGGGATCCTCCTCAATTACACTACAATATCTTTCTTCAAATAATAAATATATAGAAACATTGGAATTTTTTATTAAAATATTCTTGATTTTAAGAAAAATTCAAAATAACCTTGATTTCAAAAAAAAAATCAATCCACCCCATTTTTAAGAGGAGTTGTCAGATTAATTGGCGTCTCCTCTTAAACTTAGAGAGGAGACGTCAATTGGATTGGCTAAGACTTCTTGTGTTGTCAATCCAATTGACGCTCATGTGTTAAGCTTAAAGGGAGACGCCAATTGGATTGACACCTCTGTGTGTTTTGTGATTTTTTTATATAAAAAAAATATACATTATAGATAAAGTCTAAATTAGACCAATTCATATTAATATTAATTCCCGTTTACACAAAAAAAGACTAATGTTGATGATCGGAATTACCTAACCGACCTCCGGTCCCACATCCCCTAGCTACCCGAACCTGTGACCCTAACCCACGTTGATGATTCACCCCAGGTGTTTGAGTATCTGAGGATCCAGGAACTTTACTACCAACTGCAGGAGATTGCATGTTGAGATGGTCAGACAAATCAGCGTAGTCTTGTGTATGCATCGAAGGTGTACCACCATAGCTGAGTTCATAACCCATGCCAGAGTAGTTGGGTTGTGTTTGAGTTGTTGTAGGGCGACCAAGACGATTGAAGGGAGACATTGGTGTGCATGACGCGTCGAGGAAAGGTTGAAAAGATTGTTGTGGTGTTTGGTAGACATATGGTTGTTGAAGGTTTCAGTTTTGAGATGTTTGGGCTTCTTGGCTATGGTAGGAGGAGGGACGGTTGGTGTTAAATGATCGTTGAGTGTTTTGGCTAAGGCGACTTTGATAGGGTGATGTGTTTGGTGCGAAGCGATGTTGGGTCTCTGGATGATGATCTAGTTGTTGGTGGTGGTACGGGGTATGCTCTTGGTATTGTGGTTGGGTGTATGGCATGTTAGGGTTGTATGTTTGTGTGTTTACGGAATGGAAAGTTTGACGGATAAGGGGTTGTGAGTAGTCGGTCTGACAATGTTGTCAGGGGTTAGATGTTGAGGCTTTTGGTGTGTAAGTTGTCTGGCGTAGATCGTATAGGTACATAACCTCGACGATGAACTCAACACCAACCGATCTGTACCAAACCATATAATTATGACTTGGTTTTTCTTCAGTTGGCATCACAGCGTCAGTTAAGACATGGTCATGGCGGTGCTTCCATTTGCGACACTCAGATCTAGCAAAGTTTTGCCATGGGTTAAAGTTCCATTGGTCGTTAACTTTGCGTATATGTGATTCTCCTAGGGTTGTTGGGTGGTCTGGGATTGTTGAAGCATACCGAACTGCAATTTAACACGGTCACTATTGTGCATCTCCATAGTGGTGAATCTTATGATCGGTGTGCATGCAGTCCAAACGGTTGCGTCTTGTTCGTTGATTTCATGGTCATGATCCAAATTTAGATATGGAAGCCAAATGAACTGAAATGTGAACATATGTTAGATTATAAATTTGGTAGAAGAAATTAACAAATTATTACGAAATAGTTAGGTTAATGGTCATACATCTGTCGGTCGAAGGTGATCCAAGAGATTGCGATACTGGGTAATACAATGTATAAGACATCTGTTATAACTCATACCACATGTCGACCATCTGCACCGTAAAGGTAAAAATATTATTTAGAGATAATAATCGGTAAAGTAAGTAAATATAGTCCATTTTAAAGAACTTACTTTTGTGCATACAGGAATGTGAAAAGGGTTGTTGTTGATGGGCGCTAGGGACGGTAGTTTGGACCAATCCCATGCTCGAAGCAAAACAGCACATCCAGAAAAGCTAGATGTGTCTTTGTGTGAATTTTTATACAAAGAGCTATAAAGATAAGTCAGACAAGCGGATCCCCAACTGTAACTTCCTATTCTATCTACATGTCTTAGTAAAGGTAAATACATAACATGCATACTAGAACCACTACCTTCGGGAAATAAAAAAGAACCAATTAAAAGCATAATGTAACACCTAGTTTTTATTATTCGAGCCTCTTCGGTAGAATGCTCATCTAATATAAGATGTTATAATATGCCTTAAAGCGTGAAAGGAGTATACCTTGACCTCTCGAGTTATCATCTAACAGATCAGCATCCAAGAGGTCCATGCAAATTGAATTCGCATAGTTGGTTTTACCATTTACCGTTTTACCTTCGATAGGGAGTCCCAATAGCATGTAGACGTCTTCTAACGTCACAGTACACTCACCGGTTGGAAATCAGAATGTGTGTGTCTCGGGATGCCATTTTTCACATAACGTATGGATGAATTTATTATCCACCGACCAAGATATTATTTTTCTTATAGGTCAAAAACCGACGAGTTTGACATATGGTTGAATCATCGGATCCATGTGTACATATTCGTGGACCGAGTTCGAAACCTTGAAACATCCTATAAAAGAAACAACAAAACACGTTACTTTATAAAAGATAAACAACAAATTAAGTATCATTATTATAAGGTATTCTAGACAAATTAGAGAATAATTAAGCGCTGACATAAGTTGTTATGTTTGCAACTGTTCCTCTGTGCGATTCACCTATTGTGAGGAGAGACATCTTATCGGAGATGAAAGAGCTTGTTGTAGATGAAAGAGGTTGTTGCAGATGAAAGAGTTGATGTTATTGAGGAAGAAGTGAGTGTTGGTGTGGGAAAAATGTGAGAGTTTATGGCCTATTTATAAGGTGTGATATGCAAAAGTGTGAAAGCAAGGAAAATTGTGATTGCATGTACTAGCCAAATGGTTTGGCGCCCATGTGCATTTGCCACATGCTAGCGCCAATAAAATTGGCGCCTCCCCTAGGCTCATGCATGCTACATCTTGACCTATCCTAACGCATGCATGACTCTACATGCTTGGTTACGAGGTCTGCATGCAAGACATGGTGTCTCCAATTGGACTGACGCACATGTGCAAGCATTACAAGCTAGCGCTAATTGGACTGGCGCTAGGGCTTGCACGTTTGACACATGGCTTCCCTCTGACTTGCATGCTTGGCATATCACTTCCGTATTGCTTGCATGTTTGACACATCACTTCTGACTCGCTTGCATGTTTGACACATCATTTCCGTCTAGCTTTGAATGTTTGACATGTCACTTACCTATTTAAGTGTCTTACTATCTACATCCAACAATCAACACAAATTCATCTGCACCAAAAAGTTAGTTTTCATCTGCACAAGAAATATTACAATGTCATCTTTGTAACACCCCAATAAAAATAAGATAATTATTTGATTTAAATTAATATTATATTTATTAATTTAATTAAATAATTGGAATTTATTGGATTATTATTATTTTTTTTTTTGGAATAATAATTATTGGAAAATATATAAGTGTGAAGTAAGGAAAAAGAATCCCATTTGGTAAAAAGAGTTTTACGTGAAACAGAGAAGCGGCTGAAAAGTGGAAAGTGGAGAAAGGGCAAAGAGGAAGAGCAAGGGCAAAGGTTGGAGAAGAGAAAGCTTGAAGCTCAAAGATTCGCCGGATTAACTCAGGTAAGGGGGGTTTATCGTCGTTTAATGGGTATTATGGGTTAGCATGTAATGGGTAGTGATAAACCGTTGAATTGACCCTAATTGGGATTTGGAATGCTGAGAAATTGTGATTAATAAGTGGTGTGAAAACTGTAATTTGAATCGATAATGGTGTGTGTCGTAAATTGCTGGACGTGTAGCTTTTTACGGAATTGGAATCGGAGGTCCGGAAGTCCTCCAACGGCGGAAAATGCGGAGAATTCTGCATTCTGCTTTGTGTTAGCACAGGAACAGCTTCTGTCTTGCGTTAACCGGTTAACCCAGGGTGTTAACCGGTTAACATTGTGTTGTGTTATGTAAAAACTGCTGTTTTGCTTGCGTTAACCGGTTAACCTAGGGCGTTAACCGGTTAACACTGTTGTGATTGCTGAGATATTGCTGTTTGTGCTGCGTTAACCGGTTAACCCAGGGCGTTAACCGGTTAACACTGTTAAGTTTTGGGGCAGGAAGCGTGTTTGTGCTGCGTTAACCAGTTAACCCAGGGCGTTAACCGGTTAACACTGTTGCAGAGTGGAAAAATTGTTAATTAAAATGTTGTGTGCCTAATTGATGGTTGCCTATATCGGTGTGTGATATAGTAGGGATTATTTCCCGCTGTTTTGAGCAGTATAGGTATTAGTAGAGTGTGCTAATACTGTGTTTAATTATTTGACATGATATGATGTGTTGATACATGTGTTGATACTGTATGATGGTATGCATAATGTTGTGAATGTGTATGTTATGCATATGTTGTGAATGGGCTGTTTTATGGCTTAGAGAGTGAGCATCGGTCCATTGTGGATTATTGTTGTGTTGTTGCATTGCTAGGTGATTAGCGTGCATAATGTGGCCTTATGGTGGTACCTAATTCCCATGGTGAGGAATTAGTGATGTTAGTCATTTGGACTGTTTTTGATGTTTGCATGCTAGGTGAATTAGCGTGCATAGCATGGCCCTTGGGGTGGTAGCTAATTCCCATGGTGAGGAATTAGTGATGTGAGTCACTAGGTCTCAAATGAGTGGGACTAGTGAGCTTGGTAGCCGTATCTGGATTTGATCGGTGAGGTTGAACTAGATGTTCACGAATAGTCGGTACCGCATGCATGGAGTCTCATTGCATAATATATGTGTAGTGTATAATATGAATGGATGTATTCCAATGTTATACGTGTGTTGTGTTGGCATTGAGCATGAGTATGAATTGTGTTGATATTGATTTTGATATTTGAGTTGAAGTGCCGTTACTGAATGTGTGATACGATTAGGGTGATTAATGTGTTAAATTACTTAACATGACATTATATTCTATAATGCTTATTATATCGATTGAGGAACTCACCCTTACAACTATTTTTCAGGTAACGAGCAGTGAGTGAGTAGAAGCTAATGCTTGGAATCTAGTGTAGTCTCCTTAGTGGGTCATGCTCTGATAGATGTAACATCGGGAGGGAACATTTTAATTGTGTTGTTGATATTTGTTGAACCAGTTTACATGTAGTATGTTACATGTTTTGAATGATCGATTTGATCTCTATCCGCTGCGTATTGTGCAATACTTTATATTTTGAGTTAAATAATGAGCATGACTAAATAGTATGACGAATGGTGTGAAGTGTTTGTGTGACACCCTTAATTGCATATTTACTCTGATTGATATATGTTGCTATTTTAATTAAATATTTGGGTAATTTAGAAGGGTGTTACATTAGTGGTATCAGAGCATAGTCGGTCGAGTCGAGTCGTAATTATTCCGTTTCCCCTGTACGGGATAGGTGTTGTGTAACCCTACCAGTACTTATTGTTTTAGCTTGTTGGGTTTTCAGAATAGAGATGGCTGGAAGAGGTAGAGACGATGCTGCGATTGCTGAGGCTCTGGGTATGCTAGCTGGAGTACTTGGGGGAAATCCGAATGTTGTGGGAATGGGAGCTGCTCGTCAACTGAGTGAGTTCCAGAAGAACAATCCTCCAATGTTCAAGGGAGCATACGATCCAGATGGCGCTCAGAAGTGGTTGAAGGAGATCGAGAGAATCTTCCGAGTAACTGAGTGTGCCGATAACCAGAAGGTCAGGTTCGGTACGCATATGCTGTCAGAAGAGGCTGATGATTGGTGGGTTGCTACCCGCACTGAGTTGGAATCTGCTGGGAATGCTGAGATCACTTGGGCTGTGTTCAGAGAGAGATTCCTGAGGAAGTACTTTCCAGAGGATGTCAGAGGAAAGAAAGAGATAGAGTTCTTAGAATTGAAGCAGGGTAACAGGTCTGTTGCTGAGTATGCTGCTAAGTTCACAGAGCTGTCAAAGTATTACACTCCCTATAATGAGGCTGCTGGAGAATTTTCGAAATGTGTGAAGTTTGAGAACGGGTTACGTCCCGAGATCAAGCAGGCTATTGGATACCAACGGATCAGAGTGTTTTCTGACTTGGTTGACTGTTGCAGGATTTTTGAACAGGATTCCAAAGCCAGAGCAGAGAGCTATCAGCAAAGGGTTGATAGGAAAGGCAAGAATCAGAATAATCGTGGAAAACCGTATGCAGCTGGCAAAGGTTTTCAGAGGCAGAGTGGGATGAAGAGGCCTAGTGGGGGAGACTCTAGTGCCCCTGCTAAGTGTTACAGATGTGGTCAGGCTGGGCATCGTTTCCATGAGTGTACCAGTGCTGAGAAGAAGTGTTTCAAGTGTGGCAAAGGTGGTCACTTGGCTGCAGAGTGCCGGTTGAAGACTATGACTTGTTTCAACTGTGGAGAGGTGGGTCATATCAGTCCACAGTGTCCTAAGCCGAAGAAAGAGAATCAGTCAGGAGGCAAGGTCTTTGCCTTATCGGGTTCTGAGACTTTTGCAGATGATCGTTTGATCCGAGGTACGTGTTATATTAATGGCTTTCCTCTTGTAGCTATTATTGACACAGGTGCGACTCATTCCTTTATATCTTTGGATTGTGCTGTGAAACTTAAGTTAGAAATATCTGAGATGCATGGAAGTATGGTGATTGATACTCCTGCGAAGGGTTCAGTGACTACTACTTCAGTTTGTTTGAATTGTCCTTTGAGTATTTTTGATAAAGACTTTGGGATGGACCTAGTGTGTCTTCCACTAGTGCAGATTGATGTTATTTTGGGTATGAACTGGTTGGTGTTTAACCGAGTCTATATCAATTGTTTTGATAAGACTGTGATCTTTCCTGAGATTGAGGAAGGAAAGAGTTTGTTTCTATCAGCAAGGCAGGTGAATGAGGAAGTAGCCGATGGGGCAGAGTTGTTTATGTTGTTAGCGACTTTGGAGGCTAAAGATAAACTGGTGATGGGCGATCTAGCCGTGGTGTGTGATTTTCCTGATGTGTTTCCTGAAGAAGTGAATGAATTACCGCCGGAGCGTGAAGTTGAGTTCTCGATTGATTTGGTACCTGGTACTAGACCGATATCGATGGCTCCGTACCGTATGTCTGCTATTGAGTTAGCTGAATTGAAGGGTCAGCTGGAAGATCTGTTGGATAAGAAATTTATTCGTCCGAGTGTGTCACCGTGGGGCGCACCAGTGTTATTGGTTAAGAAGAAAGAAGGTACTATGAGGTTGTGTGTGGACTACAGGCAACTGAATAAAGTGACGATCAAGAATCGGTATCCTTTGCCGAGGATTGATGATCTGATGGATCAGTTGGTTGGTGCGAGTGTGTTCAGCAAGATAGATTTGAGATCGGGATATCATCAGATACGTGTGAAAACTGAGGATATTCAGAAGACTGCTTTCAGAACAAGGTATGGACATTATGAGTATTCTGTAATGCCTTTTGGTGTGACTAATGCGCCTGGAGTATTCATGGAGTATATGAATAGGATTTTCCATCCGTATCTAGACAAGTTTGTTGTGGTATTTATTGATGACATTTTGGTGTATTCGAAATCTGAAGAAGAGCATGCTGAGCATTTGAGAGTGGTTTTAGAAGTTCTACGAGAAAAGAAGTTATTTGCTAAACTATCCAAGTGTGAATTTTGGTTAGAGAAGGTTAGTTTTCTTGGTCATGTGATTTCAAGAGGTGGTGTCGCTGTTGATCCTTCTAAGATAGAAGCGGTATCTAAGTGGGAAGCTCCGAAGTCAGTTTCTGAGATAAGGAGTTTTCTTGGTTTGGCTGGTTATTATAGGAAGTTTATTGAGGGATTTTCTAAGTTGGCGTTACCGTTGACGATGTTGACTAGAAAGGGGCAAGCGTTTGTTTGGGACTCAAAGTGTGAAGAAGGTTTCCAAGAGTTAAAGAGAAGGTTAACTACTGCTCCTATTCTGATATTACCGAGTTCGTCGGAATCATTTGAGGTTTACTGTGATGCTTCATTGTTGGGTTTGGGTGGTGTGTTGATGCAGAATAAGCAGGTTATAGCTTATGCTTCGAGACAACTGAGGATTCATGAAAGGAACTATCCGACACACGATTTAGAGTTGGCGGTTGTGGTATTTGTTCTGAAGTTATGGAGGCACTACTTGTACGGGTCAAGATTTGAGGTTTTCAGTGACCATAAAAGTTTAAAGTATTTGTTTGATCAGAAAGAGCTGAATATGAGACAGAGGAGATGGTTAGAGTTTCTGAAGGATTATGACTTTGGTTTGAATTACCATCCGGGTAAAGCAAACGTAGTGGCTGATGCATTGAGTCGGAAATCATTGCATATGTCTATGTTAATGGTTAAAGAATTGGATTTAATTGAGCAGTTTAGAGACTTGAGTTTGGTGTGTGAGAGTACTCACAATAGTGTTAAATTGGGAATGTTGAAGTTAACGAGTGGTATTCTGGATGAGATTAGAGAGGGTCAGAAATCCGATGTGCTTTTGGTTGATAAGTTGACTTTAGTGAATCAAGGTCAAGGTGGTGAATTCAGAGTTGATGAGAATGGTGTTTTGAAATTTGGTAATCGGGTGTGTATTCCGGATGTTACCGAACTTAAGAAGAGTATTCTGGAGGAAGGACATCGTAGTGGCCTGAGTATTCATCCTGGAGCTACGAAGATGTACCATGATTTGAAAAAGTTATTTTGGTGGCCGGGAATGAAAAGAGAAATTGCGAGTTTTGTTTATTCTTGTTTGACTTGTCAGAAGTCGAAGATTGAGCATCAGAAGTCGTCTGGGCTAATGCAACCGTTGGCTATTCCAGAGTGGAAGTGGGATAGTATCAGTATGGATTTTGTTTCGGGTTTACCGAGGACGATTAAGAATTTTGAAGCTATTTGGGTGATTGTTGACAGATTGACGAAATCGGCTCATTTCATTCCGATCAGAATGGATTATCCGTTAGAGAGATTAGCCGAGTTGTATATTGAGAAGATTGTAAGTTTGCATGGTATTCCGTCGAGTATTGTTTCGGACAGAGACCCGAGATTTACATCGAAGTTCTGGGAAGGTTTGCAGAAGGCTTTGGGAACCAAGTTGAGATTGAGTTCTGCATATCATCCGCAGACTGATGGTCAGACTGAGAGGACGATTCAGTCATTAGAGGATCTTTTGAGAGCTTGTGTTTTGGAAAAGGGAGGTGCTTGGGATTGTTATTTACCTTTGATTGAGTTTACCTACAACAATAGTTTTCATTCGAGCATTGGTATGGCACCGTTTGAAGCTTTGTATGGTAGGAGGTGTCGGACACCGTTATGTTGGTATGAGTCCGGTGAGAGTGCTGTGGTTGGACCGGAGATTGTTCAACAGACTACGGAAAAGATTAAGATGATTCAGGAGAAGATGAGAATTGCTCAGAGTCGTCAGAAGAGTTATCATGACAAGAGGAGGAAGGCACTTGAGTTTCAAGAGGGAGATCATGTGTTCCTTCGTGTCACTCCGATAACTGGTGTTGGTCGAGCTTTGAAGTCGAAGAAGTTGACACCTCGATTTATTGGTCCTTATCAGATTTTGGAGAGGATAGGGGAGGTAGCCTATCGTATCGCTTTACCGCCGTCGCTTGCGAATTTGCATGAGGTTTTTCATGTGTCTCAGTTGAGGAGGTACATTCATGATCCGTCGCATGTAGTCCAAATAGATGATGTACAGGTGAGAGATAACCTGACTGTTGAAACATCACCTATGAGGATTGAGGATCGAGAGTTGAAGCAGTTGCGGGGTAAAGAGATTGCCTTGGTGAAGGTAGCTTGGGGAGGACCAGCAGGTGGCAATGTGACTTGGGAACTTGAGAGTCAGATGAATGAGTCTTATCCAGAGTTATTCGCTTGAGGTATGTTTTCGAGGACGAAAACTCTTTTAGTGGGGGAGAGTTGTAACACCCCAATAAAAATAAGATAATTATTTGATTTAAATTAATATTATATTTATTAATTTAATTAAATAATTGGAATTTATTGGATTATTATTATTTTTTTTTTTGGAATAATAATTATTGGAAAATATATAAGTGTGAAGTAAGGAAAAAGAATCCCATTTGGTAAAAAGAGTTTTACGTGAAACAGAGAAGCGGCTGAAAAGTGGAAAGTGGAGAAAGGGCAGAGAGGAAGAGCAAGGGCAAAGGTTGGAGAAGAGAAAGCTTGAAGCTCAAAGATTCGCCGGATTAACTCAGGTAAGGGGGGTTTATCGTCGTTTAATGGGTATTATGGGTTAGCATGTAATGGGTAGTGATAAACCGTTGAATTGACCCTAATTGGGATTTGGAATGCTGAGAAATTGTGATTAATAAGTGGTGTGAAAACTGTAATTTGAATCGATAATGGTGTGTGTCGTAAATTGCTGGACGTGTAACTTTTTACGGAATTGGAATCGGAGGTCCGGAAGTCCTCCAACGGCGGAAAATGCGGAGAATTTTGCATTCTGCTTTGTGTTAGCGCAGGAACAGCTTCTGTCTTGCGTTAACCGGTTAACCCAGGGTGTTAACCGGTTAACACTGTGTTATGTTGTGTAAAAACTGCTGTTTTGCTTGCGTTAACCGGTTAACCTAGGGCGTTAACCGGTTAACACTGTTGTGATTGCTGAGATATTGCTGTTTGTGCTGCGTTAACCGGTTAACCCAGGGCGTTAACCGGTTAACACTGTTAAGTTTTGGGGCAGGAAGCGTGTTTGTGCTGCGTTAACCGGTTAACCCAGGGCGTTAACCGGTTAACACTGTTGCAGAGTGGAAAAATTGTTAATTAAAATGTTGTGTGCCTAATTGATGGTTGCCTATATCGGTGTGTGATATAGTAGGGATTATTTCCCGCTGTTTTGAGCAGTATAGGTATTAGTAGAGTGTGCTAATACTGTGTTTAATTATTTGACATGATATGATATGTTGATACATGTGTTGATACTGTATGATGGTATGCATAATGTTGTGAATGTGTATGTTATGCATATGTTGTGAATGGGCTGTTTTATGGCTTAGAGAGTGAGCATCGGTCCATTGTGGATTATTGTTGTGTTGTTGCATTGCTAGGTGATTAGCGTGCATAATGTGGCCTTATGGTGGTAGCTAATTCCCATGGTGAGGAATTAGTGATGTTAGTCATTTGGACTGTTTTTGATGTTTGCATGCTAGGTGAATTAGCGTGCATATCATGGCCCTTGGGGTGGTAGCTAATTCCCATGGTGAGGAATTAGTGATGTGAGTCACTAGGTCTCAAATGAGTGGGACTAGTGAGCTTGGTAGCCGTATCTGGATTTGATCGGTGAGGTTGAACTAGATGTTCACGAATAGTCGGTACCGCATGCATGGAGTCTCATTGCATAATATATGTGTAGTGTATAATATGAATGGATGTATTCCAATGTTATACGTGTGTTGTGTTGGCATTGAGCATGAGTATGAATTGTGTTGATATTGATTTTGATATTTGAGTTGAAGTGCCGTTACTGAATGTGTGATACGATTAGGGTGATTAATGTGTTAAATTACTTAACATGACATTATATTCTATAATGCTTATTATATCGATTGAGGAACTCACCCTTACAACTATTTTTCAGGTAACGAGCAGTGAGTGAGTAGAAGCTAATGCTTGGAGTCTAGTGTAGTCTCCTTAGTGGGTCATGCTCTGATAGATGTAACATCGGGAGGGAACATTTTAATTGTGTTGTTGATATTTGTTGAACCAGTTTACATGTAGTATGTTACATGTTTTGAATGATCGATTTGATCTCTATCCGCTGCGTATTGTGCAATACTTTATATTTTGAGTTAAATAATGAGCATGACTAAATAGTATGACGAATGGTGTGAAGTGTTTGTGTGACACCCTTAATTGCATATTTACTCTGATTGATATATGTTGCTATTTTAATTAAATATTTGGGTAATTTAGAAGGGTGTTACAATCTTCATCAAAATATAGTATCAATGTTCACTGCAATGGTGAGACATGTGAGTCTGAGTTATACGAGTTTTATTTTGGAAACACTGATACCATCTGACTTATGATCAAGAGAAATTCAAATTTCTTGCATTTGAAAAAATGAATTGATTCTTGCATAGGATCTGGTATTGTGTCAAAGATCACGTATCAACATTCTTTTTTTTAGAACATTCAATGCAAATTTTTCCCGCTAAAGGTACGGGATGATGAAGAGGTTGAATATATGTTTGTTAGTCACGAACATTCTGGTTGCAACTGTATTGAGTTGTATATTACTCTTCAACCAAGTATACCATCTCAACAATCTCAAATAACTAATCAAGTTGAACCTGATGAATTTGATTTAGAAAACTCAGATGGCCGACCCAGAAGCAAAAGCAAAAGTCAACGTCGTTGATGAAGAAGAAGAAGAGACCGAGACACAGGTCAATCATATGTTGAACAACAACATTGAAGATGATGATCAACCAACGCCATTACCTCCAAGTCATGTATACAATCCGTCTCAACATATGACAAACATGGATCTGCATGACGATGAAACATCCAACAATGTTTTTTATAACTCGTATCTACGATCAGAAGGCGAGTTAAAGGTGGGATACATGTTCTGCACTAAAGAAGAATGTGTGCGAGCTATCAAAAAATTTCACATGAATAACTCTGTTGATTTCACAATGAAACGCACTAATTCGAGAAGGTATGTCATCGAATGTGTAACATCCTTTGTAAGTTTCAGTTGGCTGCATCTCACAAAAAGAGAAGCGACTCTTGGGAGATAGCTTCTATAGACCCACCTCACAGTTGCATTGCAACTAACGTTGAACAAGATCACCGTAAATTAAGCGCCACATTGATATGTCAAGACATTTTGCCGCTTGTTAACAAAGACCCATCATTGAAGGTGAGTATAATAATATCTCATATCGTCACAAGATATAATTATACTTCATCTTACAAGAAAGTGTGGATTGCAAGGACAAAGGTTGTTGAACATGTATTCAGCAACTAGAAGGATTCATACAAAGAATTTCCACGGTTCTTATGGGCCCTAAAAACATATGTACCAGGAACTATTGCAATTATGGAGACATTGCCAGCAGTTACGCCAGACAGAACCTGTGTTGCTGGAAATAGAATCTTCCACTGCCTCTTTTGGGCATTTGAACTGTGCATCAAAGGTTTTGCATTCTGCAAACATATTATCCAAATTGACGGAACATGGTTATACGGAAAATACAAGGGTACTTTGCTTATGGTTTTTGCACAAGACGGCAACAACAATGTCTTTCCCATTGCCTTTTCTCTGGTTGAAGGTGAAACCGCTGGTGGTTGGGGTTTCTTTCTTCGACATCTCAGAACACATGTCGCTCCATAATCCCATCTCTGTTTGATTTCAGATAGACATGTTGCCATCGAGAGTGCTTATAATAACCATGATAAAGGATGACATGATCCTCCTTCTACCCATGTCTATTGCATTAGACATATCACATAAAACTTCATGCGTGCAATCAAAGATAAGAACCTTCGCAAAAAAGTGGTGAATGTTGGATATGCTCTAACTCAGCCGTCATTTCAATATTATCGTGATGAAATTAGACTGTCTAATGCAGATGCAAGAAGATGAGTGGATAACATACCAGTAGAGCAGTGGACAAGGGCATTTGACGGAGGTTGTTGATGGGGCCACATGACAACAAACCTTGTGGAGTGCATGAACGGTGTATTCAAAGGCATTAGAAATCTACCAATAACAGCTTTGGTTAGAACAACCTATTATAGGTTGGCTTCTACCTTTACAACCAGAGGTGAAAGATGGAGTGCAGTGTTAATATCGGGTCAAATATTCAATGAACGATGTATGAAAGTGATGAAAGAGGAGAGTATCAAAGCTAGCACACACGCGGTCATCAACCAAGACACAATAAGAACAATTGTCCTAATCAAGGAGCAACATCTGCATCATAAGATAGTATCTCCTTTTAATTTTTGTAACTTTGGATTTTTATATATCATTATCTTTTTGTTACAACAAGGTTCACAACAAACATCACTACAACATAAGCAACCTTAAAACAGAATATTTCTAACTGATTACAACAATCAAATTGATGTCATCTCGACCAAACATCATTTCCCTAGAATCCTTATCAGTTTTGACTCGCACCCCAACCAAATATATTATCAAGTCTCTCAATACTTCTAATTTTTTCCCTTATGGTATTTTTCCATCTAACCAACGAACCAACTCTCTCTTCAGTTGATCGAAACTAGTGATGTTCTAGAAGAGCATCAACATCGGAGGTTTGTATCTCGAATAAACCACCTTTCCATAGCGGCGACGAACACCAAACATGTTTTTGAAAAATGATGAAATGAGATGTGGAAAAATGATTCACACAATACCTCTATTTATAACATTAAAAAATACACTTTACACTAAGACATCAGACCAATTGGCGTCTCCTCTACAAACTAACATATGAGCGTCAATTGAATTGACAACACCATGTGTTGTAGCCAATCCAATTGACGTCTCCTCTCTAACTTTAGGAGCTGGCGCCAATTGGTCTGACGTCTCCTCTTAAAAGTGGGGTAGATTGAGAATTTTTTTGAAATCAAGATTATTTTAGATTTTTTTTTGAAAATTAGGGGTATTTAAGTAAACAATTCGAAACATTGTCTATGTTTTTAATATCTAAAACTATGTTTATAGTGTCTAAGTACAATATTGTTTTTCTATTTATTTTTTAAAAGAAAATGCAACGACAAACTCCTTTGAAAAGTAGATGAACATTTATTATTTTAACGACGAACTCATATAAATTAGATTGAGAACAGCATAATACGGCGACGGTTATTGATTAATTTTTATATTCATATTGTTTTAATTATTTTTTTAACAAATGTAGTGAATATATTTATATTATAATAATGTATTATAAATTTTTTTTGATAAATATAGTCAATATTTTTTTTTAAACAAAAATATGAATGACAAATAAAACGGAAAATATACGTCGGTAAGTTGAGAGTGACCTATAAATTTTATTTTTATAAATTTATGTAATTTTAAAAGATATCGTCGGCCATTCTAAAAAAGAAAATATCATCGGTGGTTTGTTTTTTTATTTTCACTCTCATTTCTTTTTATACATGTATCTTTCTTAGATATTTATTTTAAGTTGTTTACATATGTATCAAGTGATGCACAATATTTTATTTTTTAGTTGTTAAGTTTTAAAATTGTTATAGTAAAACTTTAATTTTTTATATGGAACTACAATAAAAAAGATTGTATGTAATTTTTTCTTTTTGAAAAGTGAAGAAATTTTTTGGAGTGTGTCACAAAGGAATTTACATGACGTGACACAAAAATAATTGAAGTGTCAGCGAAATAATACGTTATTCGGATTTAATATATTACATGGATATAGATTTCATTCAATAAAAGAGTAAGTATTAATGAAAATGTTAGAAAGAGAGTGTTTTTAACTTTTTTTCTCTTTTCTTACCTCAACACTTATAAAAGATGTATTTTTATATAATGTTGGAACATTGTGTCAATATTCTAATATAGGGAGATGAATTTGAAAAAGTTCTTTAAGTCTCAAATTGTGTGTTTGTTGAAAAAATTTCTTAGTCTTACATTGCTTATGTGAGATATCTTAGCTAATTCACTTCATTATATAAGGAAATTTCATGTTTCATTCCAAAATACACAATTTATTTTGAGTTTTTCTTTCCCTACTCTCATAATTATGCATCTTTCGAATTATCGAAGCGCCAAATTTTCCCCCGTTCTTTCTACTCGTTGAACTTTCTTAGTACTTTCTTGAATTCTCTTTAGAGAATTATGTTAATTTCTCCTGGTTTGAGTTGAGAAATTATCAAGTATAATTTTTTCATTCTCTTTAGAGAATTACTCAGATTTCTCTTTATTTGAGAAATCATTTTGAGTGGTCAAATGATCGTTATTGAATTCTCTTTGAAGAATTATTGCAATTTCTCTTAATTTCTTCTGGACTGGTCGTTATGTCAGATACTATGAGTGATATTTATACCATATTCGAATTGTCTTTGTACCATCAGAGAGTGTATTTCTAAACTGATTCATAGTATAGAACTGAGTTGTTTTATCCTGGAGGTGACACACTAGTTCGACTGCTTTGTATAATTTTGGGCAGTATTGTAAAATGTCTTAAAGAGATCGAACAGTTCTGCAGCTCATCCCGGTAACTTCTTCTGTGAATATTTTCAAAACCATGTAACGACAATTTTAAGACGCTTTCAAAAACTGTTATGACTACGGAAGAAGTTATTGGTAATTTTGTGGCTGCTATCTCTGACAAATCATTCTAGTTTGAGGGTCTTCACTTCAAACGTTGGCAATCTAAAATAAAAATTTTCCTAACCTTAAAGAAGGTTGCCAATGTTTTGAACAAGGACATTCTACTGCTCCTTTTGGATTAACCGAACAAACTAATGATAAGAAATTTGGGGATTCAAATGGAACACTTAATAATGTTAAAGCAAACGATTTACATCTTAGGAAAGAAATCACCATATTAAAAGAGAATGATAATCTCTACAAAATTGTATGTTGAATAGACTCGCAGATGATCTGTATGATTATTACAGTAGATGCGATACTGCAAAACAAGATTTAGAGACTTTGAAAATGAAGTATGACGTAAAAGCTATAGCAAAGAAGTATGTTGTTTGCCGTAACCTCAAGTATCAAATGGTAAAGATGAAAGGTCTGTGGAGATCAATGTTACGAACTCCAAAATATTGTTTATGAGATCATCACCGAAGGTATGTGTTTAGATGAACAATTTCAAATTTCTTTTATTATTGAAAATTTCCCCCTAGTTTGAAAGTTTGCTTTGCTATAAAATAAAAGAATTTTTAATTGAGAGTCTTATTATTCTCCTTTAAATTGAAGAAGAATCTTACAGAACATGATCAAAGAGAAATAGTCTTGATTGCTTCAAACAACAAAAATAAATTTGGTGTAGTTCTGAAGTCATTTAAAAAATAATTAAATAATCAGAATCTTAATATTGTGAATCGAATTAAGAATGAGAACCCCTCAAGGGCCCTAATTACTCCAATTGATAGGCAACAACCGCCACCACAGAGAAATGACACTGGTGTTTTCTCTTGATTAAGTTATAGAAAACTAGGTCATATGATTAAGAAATGTAAGATCGAGTTTAAACCTTGTGTTGCCCCTAATGCATAGGTTAACCTTATTGATGAGCAATTTATTGCTTTGATCACTAAAATCAACATGATCGGTGAATCTGATGGTTGGTGGATAGACATTGACTATTCTCGTCATGTATGTTATGATCGTGCAATGTTCAAAACATACACGAATAAGAAAATGTTATTGGGAGTTGCTTACACCACTAATGTTGTCAGTCTTGGAGAAGTGGAGCAGTGTTCAGCTCTGAAAAGACTTTAATCTTGAAAGTTGTCATGTATACTTCAGAGATTATAAAGAATCTTGTTTCTGGTTTTCTTTTGAAAAAGGCAAGGTTTATTCAGTGTATTGGGGTAGAGTTATACAAAACCACTAAGAATGATATTTTTGTGACGTTTCAATGTTTAAGACTTTTATGAATGAAATTAATTTAGTAAGAAGATTAAGAGGCTTCACATTGATAAGGGAACTAAATATGATTGTAACTTATTTAATGAATTTTATAAACAACATGGAATTGTACATGAAACGACTGCACCATACTCTTCTGAAATGAATGGTAAAGTAGAAAGAAATAATAGAACTCTTACCGAACTTGTTGTTGTAATTATGTTGAATTCTGGTGTTGCTCCTCACCGGTGGGGAGAAATTTTATTGACTGTTTTCTATGTCCTGAATAGAGTTCCCAAGTCAAAAAGTAAGATCTCTCCTTATAAGGTATTAAAGAAAAGACAACCAAACTTATCTTATTTAAGAACTTGGGGTTGTATGACTTATGTCATAATTCTGGACCCGAAGCGAGTCAAACTCGATAGTATAGCCTATGAATAAGTATTCATTGGATATGCATCAAACAGTAAAGCATATAGGTATTCTGACCTAAATGCTAAAGTGACCATAAAATCGACTGATGTTGAACTCTATTAAGACAATTTTCCTTTCAAATCGAGAAATAGTGGGGGAATTGAATCAAATCACATTTCTATGATAAGAATCCCTGAAAGCAACAACAAAGTAGAAACAGGACTTCGACGAAGTAAACAAGTAAGAGTTGCTAAAGACTATGAGCCCGATTATGTAGTCTATACTTTAGAGGAAGATCCAACAAATTTTCAAAAAGCCTTGTCATCTTTGGATGCAGATTTATGTCAAGAAGCTATTAACAATGAGATAAATTCTCTAGAATCTAACAGGACCTGACACCTAGTAGACTTGCCTCCTAGTTGTAAACCAATTAGTCGTAAATAGGTTTTGAAAAAGAAACTAAAACTTGATGGAATTGTTGATAAGTACAAGGCTCGTCCTGTAGCCGAATGGTTTAGGCAAAGAGAAAATATAGATTTCTTCGACACTTTTTCTCCAGTCACTAGAATTACATCCATTAGGGTAATAATTTCAATTGTTGATATTTATAACTTAATATTACACTAAATGGATGTAAGGACATCTTTTTTAAATGGTGACTTAGAAGAAGAAATCTATATGGACCAACCGGAAGGGTTTGTGATTCATGGACAAGAAAACAAGGCATGTGTGTTAGATAAGTCTCGGTATGATCTAAAACAAGCTCCAAAGCAATAGCATGAAAAGTTTGATAAATTAATGATATCGAATGGGTACAAAGTGAACGAAAGTGACCAATGCATTTATTATAAATCTGAGAATCACGTATGCACTATCATACGTCTTTATGTAGACTATCTATTCATATTTGGATCAAACATTTAGAGCGTTAATGATATGAAATCATTGTTAAGAAACAACTTTGATGTGAAAGATCTCAGAGAAGCAAGTGTGATTCTTGATATCAAGATCACGATATTTGAGCAAGAAATTTCTTTGGATCAATCACACTATGTGGAAAAGATCTTAAAGAAATATAATTACTTTGACTGTAGACTTGCGAGCACACCATACGATCCAAACATGAAACTGTTTAAGAACACTAGTGAAAGTGTCAAACAAACAAAGTATGCGAGCATCATTGGAAGTCTTATGTATGCCACTTATTGTACTAGACCTAACATTACATATGTCGTTGGATTGTTTTGTAGGTTTACTAGTAGACCGAGTAACGAGCATTAACAAGCTATTGAGCGAGTCATGCGGTATCTTAAAAGACTGTAAATCTTGATTTGCATTATCAGAGAGTTCCTTCTATACTTGAAAGATATAGTGATGCGGATTGGAATATCTTATCAGATAATTCCAAAGCAACTAGTGGCTATATATTCAATATAGCTATAAGAGCTGTATCTTGGAAATCAAAGAAACAAATTATCCTGGCTCAGTCCACAGTGGAGTATGAGATGATAACATTAATGACTACTAGTGAAGAATCAAGTTGGTTAAGATGCTTGCTATCTGAGATCCTTGTGTGGGAAAACTTATGTCAGTTGTGTTGATCTACTGTGATAGTACTGCATCTATTGCAAAAATTGAGAATCGTTATTATAATGGTAAAAGAAGTCAAATTAGAAGAAAGCACAACATTGTTAGAGAATGCATCTCTAAAGGAGCTATAAGAGTGAATCATGTACGCACTGATGAAAATTTAGCAGATTCTTTGACGAAAGGATTAACTAGAGAGAAAATCTATAATACATCCAATGAGATGGGACTAATGCCTATAAAAAATGAGTTTCTCGTGATGCTAACTTGGCCTAAATGATTAGAGATCCCAAGAAACATGTTCAATGGGTAATAACAAGTTGTGAGCAATATGAGGTGATCATGCTAGAGAAAATAAGATAAGCATGAATCTAAAGCGATAAGAGGATGAGATAATAGAAATTCTTAATGAGATATATATTATGTACGAAGGAGTATCTAAGCTACATGAGTACTCTTGATAGACACACATATGTGATTGTGGAACTTAGGTCGGTTCCTATGGAATTTCGAGGAAGATTTCCTAGAGCTTTCACTAAACCGGGATACACGTGCAAGGCTAATACATCACAAACTATTAGAATACACCTTAGGAAAAGATTGTGTGCGAGTTTGATGTCTGAGATACAGTTCAATACATTTGTGTCACTCTTGTTGAATTAGAATCCTACTTGCTACGCAGATGTTCAAACCGTAGACACCTTTGTTTATGCACAATCTTAAAAATATTTGACGTTACTTTTGAAATACTTTTTTAAATTCAAGTGGGGATTATGAATTATTGTGTCAATATTCCAATATAGGGAGACATTGTGTTAGTTCGACTGTTTTACATAATTTTGGACAGTATCAGAAAACGTTTTAAAGAGATCGAATTGTTCCGCAACTCATCTCGATAACTTTTTCTGTAACTATTTTCAAAACCGTGTAATAACATTTAACACTCATTATTTTGATGAACTCATAAATTTCACCCAAAAAAAAAAGTAAGTGTTAAAGAAAATGTTAAAAAAGGGTGTGTTTTAAACATTTTTTCCCCTTCTTACACACTTATAAAAGATATATTTTTATATAATGTTGAAATAAAATGTCAATTTATTCATAAGTAAATAATGCAAATCAATAATTATTTTGTTTGTAGTACACACTATTTGATAACCTTTATTCACTACCACTTTATCCAAAGCTTCATTTGACCTTGTACTTGGACATGCGTCGGAAAGCTTTTTGGCCGCGATTCCAAACGCATACTAATAGTATGTTTGGATAAAGTGTTTGTACACACAATATCCAATGCACAGCAAATGTGAATTTCCTGAAACTACATAATGGAGCTTATGCGTGAAAGTGGCATTTCATCGCAATTTTACAAGAATCCACAGCAAATCCAAACCTATGCTCAATATGAATATCCAACCATTTGAGAGCATACAACAACAACCAAACCTTATCTCACTAAATGGAATCCACTACATAAATCAATTTTTGTCATAATATTCTATCCGGGATCATGCTTTTGTCATTTCAAAGCATGTCAAAAGAATTTTTTGCAAAGAATGCAGCTTCCATATTATAGTGTATAGAATTCAACTGACCATTTAACCATAAATTTGTTTATATTTCCTATATGAATCAAGTAAACCAAAATGTCTGTATCAAGGGAAATTATTTAGACCTTTGAAAATACATCTATAAACCACTATGGCAAATAATACAAAAAGCAGAAACTATTGAAAGAATGTATATAACAAAACTGTAGCAATGAAGGGTGTTTCAATGAGGAAGCCTACTCAGATAGTACAATTTCTGCAATAAATTGATAGCAAGATCCCACTAACTATATTGTAGCTGCAATTCTTGTTCTCCCTAATTTAGGGAAATCATTAGAATCTTGCACTAGACAACTTTTCAGAAACCAGCAGCAGTCAGAAGATGCAAATTTTTACCTCACCATAGCAAATCATTATTGAATTCTTTGCTCATTTTTCCATGATTTTTTTGCAGCTTCAGCAGATGAATCAGTGGATTCCGCATTTCCACCCTTAGGTTTAGAGAAGAAAGGATCCCATTCATGAGGTCCTACTTCACGCTGTCCCTCATCCAACAGTGCATATTTCCAACTATTCTCCTCAATGAAGTTTTCGTCTGTGCGACCTTCAATAATATCCTTCCTTAAATTGGTAACCTTATCAATCATGGCTTGCACAGAAACATCAAAAGCATCTTTTAAAGTCTCTAACTTAGTGCGAGGATCAGCGTACACTAATCTAGGAATGAGACTAATCACCTCCTCTCTCATGACCCTCACTTGCTCCTCGGGTATCTGACTAAGCCTCTGCTCTATAGTAACATTCCTCTTTCGAATATCATCCTCGGGAATGAATACAGAATACTTAGTATAATCCTTAGGTAGATGCCAGGTATATTGTGTATACGCCGAACCGGGATGAAAAAACACAGGTATACAACCAGCAAGCATTGAATCAAAAGCAGATCTTCTTGTATAAGAATCACCCTGAGGTTGAAGACAAAAAAGGGATCCCTGAAACATCTGCATTATGGAACTAGGAGAATGACATTTACTTTCCCCAAAATCACATTCCAAAAGCTTACCAACCTTGGAAGTCCTACATTGCTCAATTATCTGACCCCTAATTGATTTAGCGTTATCCGGACGCGGCGCACCTGCGAAAGAAAAAAGCCACTTTCTCTCCAACTTTCTCATTCTCTCCTGCCAAAGAAACACATCCTCATCTTTTGCAGGGTGGAAATAAGTAGGATAAGGAATCCCAAAATCATTGGCATTCCAAGGACTAGACTCAACAACAAGCATAGACATATTCTTAGCAGCAGGTAAAAACAAAAGCTTGTTCCCCCAATCAGATTCCTCCTCAGATAATCTCCTAAAATCCCAAGTTATCCTACCCGCAACAAGAAAATGATCTCTCCCATTCATGATTCCCCATTCGGGCCGCTTCGTCAACCAATCAACAAGATCAAGCGATGCGGCGTCTCTCATAGAAATATTATAACCCCAAAGATAACGCGCAATGTCAAAGCCAGCATAAAACGGCACAAATACAGCAGCGGCAATGGAAGAATCTTTAGTCAAGCATTCATACTGTTTCATTCTATTGGAAAAAATCACATCAACCGCGAATTGGTTAGTAGCATACCAGCCTTTATCAGAGAAAACCCCGTCGATGTTTTCGAGAGGTGGACCAAGACCTGCATTGGTAGTAAACTTGCACATGTTGGTCCAGAGGGACAGTGTTTTGCAGTCTCTTAACATGTCTTGGTTGAACCTGGAAGGAAGATCATGGACGTAAATGTATCTACCTCCACATGGATCGGTTTTGTTGTTGGAAGTTGCGAGTGCTTTTGTAAAGGGGAAGTTTTTTTTGGGAGGGGATTGTGATTGTAGTGTTGACTTATCAGGGAAGCCAAAGTTCTTCCTTGGAGGACTCTTGAATTTGGGTAATGATGCTGGCGGTGGTGGTGGCGGTGGCGGTGGCGGTGAATATGGTTGGTGGTGGAGGGATGTTAGTTGGTTGTTTACGGTGGTGGAAATGGTGGATTGTGGTTGATTTTGTTGGGGGAGGATGATGAAATGGAAGTAAAGGAGAAAGAGCCAGAAGAAAGCGGTGAGAATAGCGAGGAAGCAGATTCGGGAATTTTGGGTTTTGGTTGTTGATTTCTCCATTTGATCTTGGAGAATGGCCGCCACAGGGCGCCGCCTCATTACATAACAATCGGCGGTGGATTGAATTGAACCACCGTGAGGTTTGTGATTTATGGAAAACCCTAGAAATTGGGTTTGCAGAGTGAAGAAATTGGGAATGTGAGGATTTGAGAAGGTGAGGAAGAAGAAGAAGACAATGAATGAACTTAGCTTGAATAGTAGAGATTGATGACGCGCACGTTAGCAACCTCTGCTGGTCGCAACTGTCGTATGTCGGTGGCCTATTTGTTAACACACTTATCGTAACAAATATTTGTTTCTAAAACATTGTGTCACTTCTAATTTCCAGGTAACTTTTTCCAAATATATGCTTAAATTAGTGTAGTTCAACATAGTTTATAGTTATGCAATAACATATAATTGGAAAGACATGGGTTCCAACCTATAACATTTTAACATATTCGTTTTTAATAACTGAAATTCCAGCTATAAAATAAAAACAAAAAGATAAAACATACTAACTTTTATTCTATTTATAAAAAAATAATTATTTTTTTAAATTTATTTAATTAATGTATGTATGATAAATTAAATATATTGTTTATTTAATAAATTTAAAAAATCATTTTTTTCTTATAAATAAAATTTTTAAAAAATATTATAATTTCAGCTATTAAAATAAAAGCAAAAGGGTAAAATTAGTATTCTTAAAATTACTAGTGTCTTTAAAAATAGTTAAATAGGACAAAAATTATAGATATTCTCATCTATCTAAGACGTGTTTCCTACAACGTGTCGGTTTAACGTAATAAAAGACAGTAGTAGTACTAGTACACATGTAGTGTTACTTACACAATCACTTGAATGAATGAATAAGTTGGTAATGGTGTTTCACCTGTGGATGGATAGATAGATGGAATATTCCTATCACAATCAAGCCGCAGGGTGTTGATAATAAACTCAGAAAAGGATATTCATATCACGCTCAATCCCTTAAAACACATTAGTATTCCACTAATTTCTCTCTTAAAATTCTAATGTCAAAGTCACAAACTACTCTGTGTTTCAATGTCAAGGTAACCGTGCATTCAATTTCGCCCACAGTCACATACTAACTCTGTTTCAATTCAGACCTATCTATTTTTTTTTAAAGATAAAAGTCTTTAACCATGATTTAGAGTTGTGATCCACAAAATGTTATGAGGGAGGTAATCCATTCGCTTAAATAGGAGAAGTGGTTGGCAATAGAAAGCGTGGAATAGGGTGTGGATCACGGTCAATTGTCGAATTGATCTAGATGTCCAGTAGACCTTCCATATGCAAGATTGCATGCTCAGAAAGAGAAAACGAGTTTAATTGTTCTACACTTTACTCTTTTGTTTTACTATTGGAACTTTATCCTTAGGTATTATGGGCGGCCCATAATAGTTGTCTTCCAAATCCTTGTGCCAGCTTTGCAAGGCGAAGGTTTGTAATAAGTGTTCCTATTCAACCACTGAATTCGAGGACATGAAAGCCTTTGATGTGACATTGTTGCCCTTCGGAATATGTGTTTTAAATGTCTTTCTTGTAATAGGTAACGTTTCGTTGCGGGTGATTGACATGTGTCTTTGTGCTAGTTAATGATGATATTTCCTCTTCTTTAGAACATTTGTCTACTTTCAAACATTTTTTGAAGTTATCTCAACCATTAGTGATGCGTAGTGAGTAATATGATCCTTAGTGAATGAGTAATGTATTAAAGGCTTTTGAAGCATCATTTTGAACTTATCCTTGAAGCTTGATCACAAGTGTGTGTATGTGCGCGTGCTCTGTGCATTATTGATGTTACATGCCACACCAGTACTCTTCATTCAAAGATAGTTAGCCTTGATTTAACTTTGGTTGCCTTATCTTATGGTTCAAGACTTTATTTTTCAATTTCATCAGGGGGATTTGACTATTCTATTTTCAGACTTTTGTACTTAGGAACAGACGTGCATTTATTGATAAACTTGATAGATGCTCCACCTTTTCCCCTGACATGATCTCACTTGTAATGAGTCAAATCTAGTATTAATGGTGAAGACACCTACTATTTCTCTAGTTTCGGGTACATGAACTTATTTAAGAAGTGCATTTTGACTTACTTCATTTACACACTTTTGTATGTTTATTTTCATATGCAGTATGTCCAATGTACTAGATGCTAAACATCATTAGTAACCTCCCCTGAGTAAATCCTACAGTGAACTCATATTCCATACTTTAAAATAATTCAATTTTATCAAAAGGCTACCTACTTTTCTGACTACTAGAGATGCGACGGGGGTTATAAAAAACACAAGGGTGCAATTGATTAGCAATTAAGACCTTGTTTCCGATATTGTCATAATCCTACCAGATTTTTCCTAAGTCTTTTAGAGTTGTTTGTCTTCTAGGGGTTGCAGTCAGTTTTTTTCCTCTGTTTTTATTATGTCTTCTAGGGGTTACAAATACAGTTTCATTGATTTAATAGAAATACGGCTGAAGGCAGCCAACCAACAACAAAATATTAAAAGCAAACAACTTAATTAAACAACAACAAAACAGATGATGATGATAATGATTGGATTGATGGACAAGGTTACGACATAAGCCGCCACTCCCCCAGACTTAATTTAAGGACAATGTCCTTACTGTCAGCTGATGAAATGGGGCCCGCCATAGGTTTCCCCTCAATAAAGGTTAAGAGAAATACCAGCTAGGCATTAAGCCTTCTACTCTTCCTCAAAGCATTTTTTTTCTTTCTTATTCTTTCTAGCCTCCTTCTAGGCATGCTCTGGCAGGATTGGTTTCTTTGAAGTCTTTGGTGCCTCAGAGACAACTTCAGTCGTGATAGCTATAGGCACCTTAATCTACTTAGCTTGAGTTTTCATAGGAGGAGACTTGGGCTTGACTATAAGCTTGGTTGTGGCGGGGTATTTCTTCTATTGTGTAACCTTTGTTGGGGGCATAAGTGTTGACCTTCACAGGCTTCTTCACTTTTTCTGGAGTGCTAACAGGCATCACATCAATACTCATATCCTCCTTAGACTCTTCTTTAGACTCGGATTTGTGAGTCTTTAGTTGCGTCCTTCTTTTCCTCAACAACTTCCTATTCCTCTTTAATAATGTTTCCATCCTCCTTCTTCCCATCCAATTCATTATCAACCTCCTTTATTTCATCCTCTTGCTCTTCATCATTATTGACTTCTTCTTCTTTAATATTCCTTTTATTTTGCACCCTTACAGATGCATAAGCCAACAACTTATTTTTATCCTTCACAGCTTGTGTCAACAATTCCTTTAAAGTCCTCTTATCCTCCTTAGAGCTTTCTTCAACATCACTTTTATCTTCTTCCTCAATATTTTTAGTAGTGTCTTTCTCAGGTACGCCATTAGTCTTCCTTTTTTTGGTTTTTTTGTCCTTTCTTTCCTTCTTCCTTGGCTTCTCAGCACTTTCCTCCTTATGAACGTCGGAGTTAGACGCTTCTGGTGCACCAGAGGACATAGCCTTTTTCTACTTCTTCCCTTTTTCCTTTTCACTTTCTTCCTCCACTTTCTGCTCTTGGTCGTCCTATTCTTCAAGTTCCCCCTAAATATGGTCTGGGAAAATTGGCGTAACCTCATCATTATAGTTCCACTCATTCAACTTCTTTTTTATCACTCAAAATTACCTTTTGAAAATTTATAAAAGTCTCTCTGATCCTTCTGCATTTGCAGTAACACCCTTCATAACACTTGGTCTATTCTAAAGTTGGTTTCAGCCCCTATCGACTCCTACCTCGCCTCAGGTTGCCTCTTTCTCCATTTTGGTTTCATAAGGGTCTAGATAGAAGCCTTATCAAAGGCAGCTTAAGGATGGCATATATCATCAGTGGCCTTTTGAGGTACGTCATTCCTCTTGCAGGGAGTTTAAGACCTCAATTTTGACCCTAAGATCCCTCGTGATATCTCATCATATGCATTGGCTTTGGGATCACACCTTGGCATCCTCCTTGTCTCTCATTCATTGGGTTTTCATTAGGAGAAATCACCAAGCACATTTGATTTTATCATAATTTGTTTTTCATTATTTACTAACCAAAATACCAAAAACATGTCAACGTATAGTCCACTTCTTTTGTAGGTAGTGTGTGTGCTCACTTATGTTCCATCAAGCTCCTATCTAGGGTTTGAGACCCTCGATGCAAGGAGAATAATCAAGAGATGATTTACATTGACTCTATACATAATATATGGATCCCCATGATCTCCAATTATTATTTTGATCAAGAATTCATCAAGAGTTTGAAGTTTGTTTGTCTTGGAAGCCCTAATTCATCTAGGGATCTTGTATGACTTCCTCAACAAGTTTCTTCATCATGTGATCAAATATTTCAAGTGATACTTCATATTACATCATATTATACATATATTATCCTACATGAGTCCAAAAGATCAATGTAATTTCAAGTTTGCAAGTTGGTTCATGGTGGTTGACCAGAGAAAGTCAACTAGTCAAAACTGGGGTTCACTAGACCCTATCTCCTACAATTTTTGTCATATGAAAATTATTTCCAAGATTAAAGTTACTCCTTATGACATTCCAAATAACTTTCATGTTTAAGTCAATATCTAGTTTTTCTTGGAAAGTCATTTTTATGGTGAAAGATTATAGGTCATTTTGTCTGAACCATAGTTAGGAGGTCAACTTCCAAGGACCATAACTTGCTCAATTTTTATGACATAAAGTCAATTCAAGTTTAATGATCAAATTAAATATGTCCTATAAAACTTTTATTTTTGTAATAAATTAAAATTCAACTTGCAAGGGCATGTGCCAAGAGGAAACATTATAGGTCACTTTGGGCCATTACCATTGAACAAGTGATTTTCCTCAACTTCTAAAATGCACAAATCCTTCATGCCAAATCCAAATGAGGTCAAATTTGTTACCAAATTGAATAGGTTTTAAATATATACAACTTTTATGAAGTAACTTTTTCCATTTGAATCCCATAGAAAAAGTTATTCAAGGTGGAAGAAGTGAACATTTGGCTTGGTACTTAGAAAATTTTCATTTATGTTTGATTTTCCAAACTTCCACCTCAAAATTCATCATAATCCAAGCTTAAAATGGAAAAGTGTTAAATATGAAAGTTGTTCCCATTGATCTTACCTTTCCAAAAAGTCCAAGATCATCTCATTTGGCCAAGAATTAGATAATTTGCGTATGGTTTCTCTTCAAGGCTCCATTTGGATGAATCTCATGTTCAATTTCCAATTTCCATTGCATGATCACATTACACACTTTCAGCATTGCACATGATGAAATTTAGACCTGATTACATCATTTCATGAGCCTATCACACGCCCATGCAACCATGCAAGTGGAGTTTTCTATTTTTGGCAGTTTGATGGAAGGGTGTGAAAACCAATTGCATTGCCTATAAATAAGACCCTTCATGCTCAAAATTATGGACACCTTGCCCAAGCTTTGAACCTGCAATCCTAACCCTCACATTAGAGGATAAACTTTAAGGTTTTCAATTGAAAATCGAGTTTCAATTTCACTTCAATTTTGAAGTTGAAACTCCAAGAATCCAAGCCTTTCCTTGATCCAATTCAACTTCTGCAAGCTTCTGAAGTCAAGCCAAGACCAATTGGAAGCAAGATCAAGCAACATTCAAGCTCCCTCGAAGGTGAGTTTTCAGAAACTTCATCTCTTCGATTCTCTCTCAATTCTTCACCATTCTCTTTGATTTTTGGTTGGCTGAAGTCCTACCAATGTAGGCAACAAGATTGAGTTGCTTTGAGGTTAAATCTAATCAACTCAGTTAATGATCCTCAAAATTCAAATCCTTGTATCTTTTTATATACTTGGAATTGGAGAAAATTGAGGCCAGATTCGAGATTCTGAGCATTTTCTCTTTGAAATAGTGTCCTTGTTTTTCATTTTCCATTGAGATGAAGTTGGACTAGTCCAGTGGAGGTCACTGGAAAAGATGACCGGAGCCCTAGCTCCGGTGGTGTGTTGGCACACTTCCTGGCCATCTGATCATGTTTGGATGTTATAATCTGAGCCATTGCTTTTGAATACCACGCGTTCATTGCATTGACTGAAGACTACCATGGAAAACGCACGTGTAGACATCAGATCTGTCACCTCAATTAATAAGGGAAATCTGATGGCCCTTATTTTTTCTAATTTATTTTTATTTTCGGAATTTTCATTTAATCCTTTTATTTTGTTTAATTCATATCAATTTCATTTTTAATCCAAAAAATGTGGGACTTTCACCAAAAATCTTTAAATATTTTTCTCTTACATATTCTAAATTAAAATTATTTTTTGGATTAATTTTGATATTTTTCATGAATTAAATGTTTTTGTACATATTTTTAATTGTTTAAAAATACTTCTGACTTTCAAAAAATAGTGATTTTTTTGTCTAAGGTCATTTGACCTTGTTTGACTTAGGATAAACCCCTTGACTATTTATTTGGTGTTTTGAAGGGATTTTAGGTTTTGACCAAATTAAAATGCATTTTTATTCATTTTTAATGTGATTTTTAATTGATTAATTGTTTAAAAATTATGTTGAGCCATTTTTATGGACTTGTGATGTTTGACTTTCTGTTTGGGCCTTGATCAAGGTTGATTTGACTTTTGTTGCATCAAAACCATTGGATTTTGGGGATTGATGAAATGTACATTTCATATCCCAAAATGAATGACTGGTTTTGATTTGATAAAATCCTACCTTGGTCAATTTGTGTTTCTATCTTCCCCTCTCTCTTCATCTTCATCCATATTCTTTCCTATTCCCTTATTTGACCAATCAAATCTCTAATGTCTTAAGGCTAATTGGTTCATCAATAACCTTGTGTCAGATGAACCAATATAAGTATTATTGAGATATGTCTCACCCTCTTTGTAACACCCCGATGAAATTAAGATAATTGTTTAAATTAAGTTAATATTTTATTTATTAATTTAATTAAATAATTAGAAAATTATTGGATTATTAATATTATTATTGGGATAATATTATTGGGTTTTATTATTGGAGTATATAAGTTGGAATAATAAAAAGTCCCAATTTTTTTGGAAAAGGGTTTTCACGTGAAAAGGAAAGGAGAAGCGGCTGAAAGTGGAAAAAAGGGCAAAAAGGCAGAGCAAGAGAAGAGGAAAGGCTTGAAGCTAACGGAACTGCCGGATTAACTCAGGTAAGGGGGGTTTATCATCGTTTGATGGGTCTTATAGGATAGCATGTAATGGGTAGTGATAAACCTCTGATTTCGACTCTGATTGAAATGATATGTGATGAATTTGTGAAATATTGATGAACGAATTTGGATGATAATTGATGAAAATTCGTAGGAATTAGATGTAGTAAGGTTAACGATTTGAGAAGTTGAATGTGTCTGAGCTGTATTTGATGAAACGAACGAATGTGAATGAAAATTTAACTGTAGAAGGTTGGGATTGGAGAGATCCCGTAGCAGAGAAAACCATAGCAGATCTGGAAAAAATTGGTTCTGGTCATACGCATATGGCACTAGGCAATACGCGTATGGGATGGCTTGAAAATGGGTGTTTTGGCGCTGGTACGCGCCATACGCGTGCGATACGCGTATCCCTGGAGTGGTACGCGTATGGTGTATACCATACGCGTATGAGTGAAAAAGATGATGTTTTGAACGTGAAATTGTCTCTGTTGGTACGCGTATGAGGGTGTGGTACGCGTAGCATACGCGTATGAGAATGGGCAATACGCATATGGACTTGGTCAGGCGTGGGCAGTACGCGTATGGGCATAGGCAATACGCGTATGGGCAGAATTGTGATTTTCCTGAACTGTTGTTGTGCAGTTTCGTTTGTTTAGGCTGAGTAATGTACTTAGCTGAGGTATGATGTTGTAGGGATCATTTCCCGTTGTTTTGAATAGTATAGATATTAGTAGAGTGTGCTAATACTATGATTGATTATGTGGCATGATATGATATGCTTTTGTTGATGATGTGTGATGGTATACATGATGTTGTGAATGTATGTATTGTTAATAGACTGTTTTATGGCTTAGAGTGTGAGCATATGTCTATTCTTGAATTGTTGTTGATGTTGCATTGCTAGGTGATTAGCATGCATATGTGGCCTTTATGGTGGTAGCTAATTCCCATGGTGAGGAATTAGTGATGTTAGTCAGTTTGGACTGTTGTTGATGTTGCATGCTAGGTGATTTAGCGTGCATAGCATAGCCCTTTGGGGGTGGTAGCTAATTCCCATGGTGAGGAATTAGTGATGTGAGTCACTATGTCTCAATGAGTGGGACTAGTGAGCTTGGTAGCCGTGCCTGGATTTGGACGGTGAGGTTGAACTATATGTTCACAAAATAGTCGGTACCGCATGCATGGAGTCTCATTGCATAATATATGTATGGCGTATAATATGAATGGATGCATTCCAGTATTATACATGTGTTTGTGTTGATAATTGTTGTGTTGATATTGAGTTGATGTGCCGTTATTAAATGTGTATTTTTATTTGGGTGATGAAGTGTGTTAAGTCACTTAACATAACATGATATTTTATAATACTCATTATATCGATTGAGGAACTCACCCTTACAACTATTTTTCAGGTAACGAGAAATGAGTTGAGTAGAAGCTAATGCTCGGAGTCTAGTGTAGTCTCCGTAGTGGGTCGTGCTCTGATAGATGTAACATCGGGATGGGATGTTTTATATGTTTTACTGTGGTTGTTGAACTATTTACATGTAGTATGTTGCATGTTTTACATGATTGATGAGATTACTATCCGCTGCGTATTATGCAAATATTTACCTTGTTTTAATAAAGAGCATGACTGTTATTTTGGAACATGGTGTGAAGTGATTGTGTGACACCCTTGAAGGGTATAATTACTCTGATTGATATATGTTTATTATTTTAGTTAAATTTTTTTGGGGTATTTTTAGAAGGGTGTTACATTAGTGGTATCAGAGCATAGTCGGTCGAGTCGAGTCGTAATTATTCCGTTTCCCTGTACGGGATAGGTGTTGTGTAACCCTATCAGTACTTATTGTTTAGCTTGTTGGACTTTCAGATTGAGATGTCTGGAAGAGGTAGAGACGATGCTGCGATTGCTGAGGCTCTGGGTATGCTGGCTGGAGTACTTGGAGGAAATCCGAATGTTGTAGGAATGGGAGCTGCTCGTCAACTGAGTGAGTTCCAGAAGAATAATCCTCCAATGTTCAAGGGAGCATACGATCCAGATGGTGCTCAGAAGTGGTTGAAGGAGATCGAGAGAATCTTCAGAGTGACCGAGTGTGCCGATAACCAGAAGGTCAGGTTCGGTACGCATATGCTGTCAGAAGAAGCTGATGATTGGTGGGTTGCTACCCGCACTGAGTTGGAAACTGCAGGGAATGCTGAGATTACTTGGGCAGTGTTCAGAGAGAGATTTCTGAGGAAGTACTTTCCAGAGGATGTCAGAGGAAAGAAAGAGATAGAGTTCTTGGAATTGAAGCAGGGTAACCGGTCGGTTACTGAGTATGCTGCTAAGTTCACAGAGCTGTCAAAGTATTATACTCCCTATAGTGAGGCTACTGGGGAATTCTCCAAATGTGTGAAGTTTGAGAACGGGTTGCGTCCCGAGATCAAGCAGGCGATTGGATATCAGCGAATCAGGGTGTTTTCTGATTTGGTTGACTGTTGCAGGATTTTTGAACAGGATTCCAAGGCTAGAGCAGAGAGCTATCAGCAAAGGGTTGATAGGAAAGGCAAGAATCAAATTGATCGTGGGAAACCGTATGCAGCTGGCAAAGGTTTCCAGAGACAGAGTGGGATAAAGAAGCCTAGTGGGGGAGATTCTAGTGCTCCTGCTAAGTGTTACAGATGTGGTCAGGCTGGACATCGTTTCCACGAATGTACTAGTGCTGAGAAGAAGTGTTTCAAGTGTGGAAAAGGTGGTCACTTGGCTGCAGATTGCCGGTTGAAGACTGTGACTTGCTTCAACTGTGGAGAGGTGGGTCATATCAGCCCACAGTGCCCTAAACCGAAGAAGGAGAATCAGTCGGGAGGCAAGGTTTTTGCTCTAGCGGGTTCTGAGACTTCTGCAGATGATCGTTTGATCAGAGGTACGTGTTATATAAATGGCTTTTCTCTTGTAGCTATTATTGACACCGGTGCTACTCATTCTTTTATATCTTTGGATTGTGCTGTGAAACTTAAGTTAGAGATATCTGAGATGCATGGTCGTATGGTGATTGATACTCCTGCGAAGGGTTCAGTGACTACTACTTCAGTTTGTTTGAATTGTCCTTTGAGTATTTTTGGTAGAGACTTTGGTATAGACCTTGTGTGTCTTCCGTTAGTGCAGATTGATGTTATCTTGGGTATGAACTGGTTGGTGTTTAACCGAGTTTATATCAACTGTTTTGATAAGACTGTGATCTTTTCTGAGATTGAGGAAGGAAAGAATTTGTTTCTATCAGCAAGGCAGGTGAATGAGGCGGTAGTAGATGGGGCAGAGTTGTTTATGCTGTTAGCAACTTTGGAAGCTAGAGATAAACTGGTGATTGGCGATCTAGCCGTGGTGTGTGATTTTCCTGATGTATTTCCTGAAGAAGTGAATGAATTACCACCAGAGCGTGAAGTTGAGTTCTCGATTGATTTGGTATCTGGTACTAGACCGATATCGATGGCTCCGTACCGTATGTCTGCTGTTGAGTTAACTGAATTGAAGAGTCAGTTGGAAGATCTGTTGGATAAGAAGTTTATTCGTCCGAGTGTGTCACCGTGGGGTGCACCAGTGTTATTGGTTAAGAAGAAAGAAGGTACTATGAGGTTGTGTGTGGACTACAGGCAACTGAATAAAGTGACGATCAAGAATCGGTATCCTTTGCCGAGAATTGATGATTTGATGGATCAGTTGGTTGGTGCGAGTGCGTTCAGCAAGATAGATTTGAGATCGGGATATCATCAGATACGTGTGAAAACTGAGGATATTCAGAAGACTGCTTTCAGAACAAGGTATGGACATTATGAGTATTCTGTAATGCCTTTTGGTGTGACTAATGCGCCTGGAGTATTTATGGAGTATATGAATAGGATTTTCCATCCGTATCTAGACAAGTTTGTGGTGGTGTTTATTGACGATATTTTGGTATATTCGAAATCTGAAGAAGAGCATGCTGAACATTTGAGATTGGTTTTAGGAGTTCTACGAGAAAAGAAGTTATTTGCTAAACTATCCAAGTGTGAATTTTGGTTAGAAGAAGTTAGTTTTCTTGGTCATGTGATTTCAAGAGGTGGTGTTGCTGTTGATCCTTCTAAGATAGAAGCGGTATCTAAATGGGAAGCTCCAAAGTCTGTTGCTGAGATTCGAAGTTTCCTTGGTTTGGCTGGGTATTATAGGAAGTTCATTGAGGGATTTTCTAAGTTGGCGTTACCGTTGACGATGTTGACTAGAAAGGGGCAAGCGTTTGTTTGGGACCCAAAATGTGAAGAAGGTTTCCAAGAGTTAAAGAGAAGGTTAACTACTGCTCCTGTTCTGATATTACCGAGTCCGTCCGAATCATTTGAGGTTTACTGTGATGCTTCGTTGTTGGGTTTGGGTGGTGTGTTGATGCAGAATAAGCAGGTTGTAGCATATGCTTCGAGACAACTAAGGGTTCATGAGAGGAACTACCCGACGCATGATTTAGAGTTGGCAGCTGTGGTATTTGTTCTGAAATTATGGAGGCATTACTTGTACGGGTCAAGATTTGAGGTTTTCAGTGACCATAAGAGTTTAAAGTATTTGTTTGATCAGAAAGAGCGGAATATGAGACAGAGGAGATGGTTAGAATTTCTGAAAGATTATGATTTTGGTTTGAATTATCATCCGGGTAAAGCAAACGTAGTGGCTGATGCATTGAGTCGGAAATCATTGCATATGTCTATGTTAATGGTTAAGGAATTGGATTTAATTGAGCAGTTTAGAGACTTGAGTTTGGTGTGTGAGAGTACTCACCATAGTGTTAAATTGGGAATGTTGAAGTTAACGAGTAGTATTCTGGATGAGATTAGAGAAGGTCAGAAATCCGATGTGCTTTTGGTTGATAAATTGACTTTAGTGAATCAAGGTCAAAGTGGTGAATTCAGAGTTGATGAGAATAGTGTTTTGAAATTTGGTAATCGGGTGTGTATTCCGGATGTTACCGAGCTTAAGAAGAGTATTCTTGAAGAAGGACATCGTAGTGGTCTGAGTATTCATCCTGGAGCTACGAAGATGTATCGTGATTTGAGAAAGTTATTTTGGTGGCCGGGAATGAAAAAGGAAATTGCAAGTTTTGTTTATTCTTGTTTGACTTGTCAGAAGTCAAAGATTGAGCATCAGAAGTCGTCTGGGCTAATGCAACCGTTGGCTATTCCAGAGTGGAAGTGGGACAGTATCAGTATGGATTTTGTTTCTGGTTTACCGAGGACGAGTAAGAATTTTGAAGCTATTTGGGTGATTGTTGACAGATTGACGAAGTCGGCTCATTTCATTCCAATCCGAATGGATTATCCGTTAGAGAGATTAGCCGAGTTGTATATTGAGAAGATTGTAAGTTTGCACGGTATTCCGTCTAGCATTGTTTCGGACAGAGATCCTAGATTTACATCAAAATTCTGGGAAGGTTTGCAGAAGGCTTTGGGAACTAAGCTGAGATTGAGTTCTGCATATCATCCGCAGACTGATGGTCAGACTGAGAGGACGATTCAGTCACTTGAGGATCATTTGAGAGCTTGTGTTTTGGAAAAAGGAGGTGCTTGGGATGGTTATTTACCTTTGGTTGAGTTTACCTACAACAATAGTTTTCATTCGAGCATTGGTATGGCACCGTTTGAAGCTTTGTATGGTAGGAGATGTCGGACACCTTTATGTTGGTATGAGTCCGGTGAGAGTGCTGTGGTTGGACCGGAAATTATTCAACAAACTACGGAAAAGATTAAGATGATTCAGGAGAAGATGAGAATTGCTCAGAGTCGTCAGAAGAGTTATCATGACAAGAGGAGGAAGTCACTTGAGTTCCAAGAGGGAGATCATGTGTTTCTTCGTGTTACTCCGACAACTGGGGTTGGTCGAGCTTTGAAGTCGAAGAAGTTAACACCTCGATTTATTGGCCCTTATCAGATTTTGGAGAGGATAGGAGGGGTAGCCTATCGTATCGCCTTACCGCCGTCGCTTGCGAATTTGCATGAGGTTTTTCATGTGTCTCAGTTGCGGAGGTACATTCATGATCCGTCGCATGTAGTCCAAGTAGATGATGTACAGGTGAGAGATAACTTGACTGTTGAAACATCACCTATGAGGATCGAGGATCGAGAGTTGAAGCAGTTGCGGGGTAAAGAAATTGCTTTGGTTAAGGTAGCTTGGGGAGGACCAGCAGGTGGCAATGTGACTTGGGAACTGGAGAGTCAGATGAAGGAGTCTTATCCCGAGTTATTCGCTTGAGGTATGTTTTCGAGGACGAAAACTCTTTTAGTGGGGGAGAGTTGTAGCACCCCGATGAAATTAAGATAATTGTTTAAATTAAGTTAATATTTTATTTATTAATTTAATTAAATAATTAGAAAATTATTGGATTATTAATATTATTATTGGGATAATATTATTGGGTTTTATTATTGGAGTATATAAGTTGGAATAATAAAAAGTCCCAATTTTTTTGTAAAAGGGTTTTCACGTGAAAAGGAAAGGAGAAGCGGCTGAAAGTGGAAAAAAGGGCAAAAAGGCAGAGCAAGAGAAGAGGAAAGGCTTGAAGCTAACGGAACTGCCGGATTAACTCAGGTAAGGGGGGTTTATCATCGTTTGATGGGTCTTATAGGATAGCATGTAATGGGTAGTGATAAACCTCTGATTTCGACTCTGATTGAAATGATATGTGATGAATTTGTGAAATATTGATGAACGAATTTGGATGATGATTGATGAAAATTCGTAGGAATTAGATGTAGTAAGGTTAACGATTTGAGAAGTTGAATGTGTCTGAGCTGTATTTGATGAAACGAACGAATGTGAATGAAAATTTAACTGTAGAAGGTTGGGATTGGAGAGATCCCGTAGCAGAGAAAACCATAGCAGATCTGGAAAAAATTGGTTCTGGTCATACGCGTATGGCACTAGGCAATACGCGTATGGGATGGCTTGAAAATGGGTGTTTTGGCGCTGGTACGCGCCATACGCGTGCGATACGCGTATCCCTGGAGTGGTACGCGTATGGTGTATACCATACGCGTATGAGTGAAAAAGATGATGTTTTGAACGTGAAATTGTCTCTGTTGGTACGCGTATGAGGGTGTGGTACGCGTAGCATACGCGTATGAGAATGGGCAATACGCATATGGACTTGGTCAGGCGTGGGCAGTACGCGTATGGGCAGAATTGTGATTTTCCTGAACTGTTGTTGTGAAGTTTCGTTTGTTTAGGCTGAGTAATGTACTTAGCTGAGGTATGATGTTGTAGGGATCATTTCCCGTTGTTTTGAATAGTATAGATATTAGTAGAGTGTGTTAATACTATGATTGATTATGTGGCATGATATGGTATGCTTTTGTTGATGATGTGTGATGGTATACATGATGTTGTGAATGTATGTATTGTTAATAGACTGTTTTATGGCTTAGAGTGTGAGCATATGTCTATTCTTGAATTGTTGTTGATGTTGCATTGCTAGGTGATTAGCATGCATATGTGGCCTTTATGGTGGTAGCTAATTCCCATGGTGAGGAATTAGTGATGTTAGTCAGTTTGGACTGTTGTTGATGTTGCATGCTAGGTGATTTAGCGTGCATAGCATAGCCCTTTGGGGGTGGTAGCTAATTCCCATGGTGAGGAATTAGTGATGTGAGTCACTATGTCTCAATGAGTGGGACTAGTGAGCTTGGTAGCCGTGCCTGGATTTGGACGGTGAGGTTGAACTATATGTTCACAAAATAGTCGGTACCGCATGCATGGAGTCTCATTGCATAATATATGTATGGCGTATAATATGAATGGATGCATTCCAGTATTATACGTGTGTTTGTGTTGATAATTGTTGTGTTGATATTGAGTTGATGTGCCGTTATTAAATGTGTATTTTTATTTGGGTGATGAAGTGTGTTAAGTCACTTAACATAACATGATATTTTATAATACTCATTATATCGATTGAGGAACTCACCCTTACAACTATTTTTCAGGTAACGAGAAATGAGTTGAGTAGAAGCTAATGCTCGGAGTCTAGTGTAGTCTCCGTAGTGGGTCGTGCTCTGATAGCTGTAACATCGGGATGGGATGTTTTATATGTTTTACTGTGGTTGTTGAACTATTTACATGTAGTATGTTGCATGTTTTACATGATTGATGAGATTACTATCCGCTGCGTATTATGCAAATATTTACCTTGTTTTAATAAAGAGCATGACTGTTATTTTGGAACATGGTGTGAAGTGATTGTGTGACACCCTTGAAGGGTATAATTACTCTGATTGATATATGTTTATTATTTTAGTTAAATTTTTTTGGGGTATTTTTAGAAGGGTGTTACACTCTTCATCTTCATCCCTATTCTTTCCCATTCCCTTATTAGACCAATGAAATCTCTAATGTCATAAGGCTAATTGGTTCATTATTGACCTTGTGTCAGATGAACCAATACAAGTATTGTTGGTGTAAGCCCTAGAGGCCAATACTTTTTGGTACTTGTATCGAATTAATAAAAGGCTTTTTCTTTATTATGGTTGATTAATAAAGTCCCTAGAATAGATAGTCCGTTTAATGTATTAAGTGTGACTTAATCATGAGAACACATTAAACATAAGGACACTATTCTTAAAGTATCAGTAGTCGAGCTTTAGTGTGAAGTGGGATAACACTAAAGCATTAAGACTATTATGTTTGTAGACTGATGATCACATCTCATGGATCATGGATAAAGAATTATCAAGTCTTAAACATATGTATAAATATTAGGAGTAATATTTATACCAGATTGACCCGCTATGAGAATACTATATAGAAAGTTATGTGAAGTGTCATAAGTTATTCTCATGGTGATAATGGTGTATACCACTCTTCGACCTGAAACCACTATGGACCCTAGATGTAGAGTCGAGTGCTTTATTGCTGATCCAACGTTGTCCGTAACTGGATAACCATAAAGACAGTTGATGGGTACTCCACGAAGCATGCTGAGGGACATGAGTGACCTAGACGGAATTTGCCCATCATGCATAACAGGATGAATGTCTATGGGCCCAATATTGAACTGGACAAGGATGACACGGTCTATGCCTTGTGTTCAATATAGACATAAGGGCAAAAGGGTAATTATACACATAAGTATTATCACAGAAGGTTTTGTCAGATCACATGATATTTTCGTGTCTTGGGTAGCAGTGATGTGTTGCTAGATACCGCTCACTGTTTATTATGTTAAATACGTGATTTAACATAATTGCCAACGCCGCGAAAACCTACAGGGTCACACACAAAGGACGGATTGATGAGAGATAGAGTAACTAAGGAATACCGTAAGGTACGGTGCCCTTAAGTGAATTATAGAACATCGTAAGGTACGGTGTACTTGAGTAGAATACGAAATATGGTAAGGTACCATGGGCTTAAGTGATTTTGGGCATATTATAAGATATGGGCCAAAATACACTTAAGTGGGCCTTTTAGCTTGAAGCCCACACAAGTGGTTCTATAAATAGAACCCTTGTGCAGAAGCATTAATTGCGGTTGCATTATTTTCGTTTTCTCTCTCTCTCTCTCTCTCTCTCTCTCTCTCTCACTCAAAGCCTTCACTCATACCAGCTAGCACTGAGATTGAAGGAATCTGTTCGTGTGGACTGAGTAGAGACGTTGTCATCGTTCAACGTTCGTGATCGCGCTGTGGATCTGCATCAAAGGTTTTGATCATTACAAGAGATCTGCACCAAAGGTTTCAACCGTCACAAGAGGTAAATATTCTATCACTGATCATGACCATTCATAAGGATATCTAAAGGAGAAATTTTTAATTTCCGTTGCGTTTTGGACCACAATTCTCCTTCAAGTATGACTGAGATAGGTCCCTCCCTCTTGATCTTTTATTTTAGTGTGTGGTATGTTTTAGAAGTTTGGTTCTTCATACCAAATCTCTAGCATGCATTAACACCTAAATTTTTATTGCCCAACCTCGGATAATTGTGACTTCTACATAAGTCCAATTATGATTGCTTAACATATAGCTAAATTTGACCATAATGGCATAGAATTCTAGTAAGTGAGATTGTAAATCTCCCATTCTTCATGGTATTCTGTGGAGACTTGACATTTTTTCCTTTCATGAGAGCTAGTGGCATACTTGTTGAATTATCCAAGTTGGAGTCCTTCTCATGGAAGATGTCTTAGTTTTAGGATTCATACTTGTGAAAGAATGGTTGAGTGTTCTCCAAAGAATGACTTAATTAATAAAAAACACCACTAACCTTTGACTAAAATTTGACTAATCCTTGTTAATATTGCTTTACCTTCAAGTCATTTACTTTATGCAATTTAAATTTCAGTCATTTATCATTCATTGCCATTTACATTCCATTTAACTTATTTATGTTTATGTCATTTTCACTTTGCTCATTTGAGCCATATCTAGTGATTGTATATATTGTTTGTGCATTTTGGTTTCGTTTATGGTCTTAGGACCTTAAAATACTTAATAACAACAAAAACCCTAAAAAACATCTGGTGGACTGTTGATCTTGATTTGAACTCTTGGACTTAGAACTAGTCAACATTCCATGTGCAAAAAGGACTTGGCCAATGCCAACATTTTGAGAATGAGCTATTGTGAACTAAGCCTTCATATGATGCAAGCCTTGGATCTTGTTTGAATTCATCTACTACTTTGTGTTTGTGCTAATTGTTATTTTAACCTTGTGTCTGATGCTTTGCTTTGAGATGATCAAGGAATATTTCATTTGATACGTGAGAAGACAAAGAAGACTGTTAGCTTTTGGGATTGCTTGCTTGGATGTGGCTATCTTTATTTGATGCCTTAATCTTCATAATGTTTGGGTACTGCTAATTGCTCATTGATTATTGCTTGATTCAAAGTCCAAAGGGAAAATGGGTTTTCTATATGACATTCTTGTCTGTTGGATTGCATCCCATTGGTCAAATCTTTTCAACTCTTAACTTTTAATTTGTGCTTAGGATAGTCTCTTCATCTCCTCCCACTTCTAAATTTCAAAATCTCTCCCTCTTTTCAAAAACTTTCTTTGCTTGTGATTTTAAACCTAGACTTTATTTTTAATGATTAGAAACTTTGTCCTTATGCCATTGAATTTTCAAACTCTTTTTCTTAAATCAAAATTGTAAATAAACTTAATCATATTGACTTAAAATTTCAAAAGACAAAAAAACTGACAACTCCATTCAACTTTTGGCCCTTTGTGCCCTTTTCTTATTTAAACTTTTGTTAAAAGCAATTCACCAACTTTGAAATTTTTACCACGAACTACGAGATTTTGATCCCTCATTTTTATGTTGGTACGTAGACACAAGTTCGAAGGTCTTGTCAAACACAAAAATATAATCAATAAATTCTTTTCTCATCCCCACACTCTATTTTTCTCAAACATCTTTTATACCAAACACATATGCACATATAAAAAAGGTCTCCCTAGGAGTACCTAGGACACTTTGGGTGCTAACACCTTCCCTCTGTGTAACCAACCCCCTTACCTGTAATCTCTGGCATTTTATTAGTTTTGATTTGAAAACTTGTTATCTTTGGGTTTTGTTCGTACTTTTCCCTTTTCCTTTAGAAACAATAAAAGTGCGGTGGTGACTCTAGTTTTATTAACGTTAAGCTTATCCATAGCTTGGTGGTCATGAATTTACCGCTACAGAGAGTAGATACCAAACAGGGGAAATAAAATCATACCTCCTTTCTTTTTAGAGAAAGCTTGTATCTCTTGAACAACGATCTTGCCCACGTTGTTACTTTCTCCATAAGTGATGCAATGTAGCAACACCAAACAATTTCATTGTGGGTTGTAGGTCGTAAGGAATGCTTAATAAACTGATACCAAAGTTTGGATTCTGAATGCAAATCCATTCTCTTCACAGTCTTTTCTCCACCAGTCTCTACCCACTCGGTTCTTGGGTTGCAAAGGGACTCCATGTATACATCACAATAAGCATCATCATAGGCCAATAAGAGTTCTTGGTAACCTGTCTTCAACTTGTCCCAATTTGAACAACATGTTGATAGTTCCTTCAGAATAAGATGCCTTCACGCCCCTCACCACCACTTCAGCCTTTTTGTTGGTGGTGTCAACCAAATTTTCATAAAACTATTTCATGATCTGAATGTTGTATGGTTATGGTTGCTGGAAAAACATGGTCCACTTCATTGTTTCTATCAGCTTTCTCATGTCTCTAGGGAGACCTAGGTTTTAATCTTGGATGTCCGAGATGAAACCTCTTTCAGAATGCATGCTCATTCCTGATAAGTAATCGGTGAATTGTTGGATAGCATCATTATTGATGAAAGTTTCACCATCAAACATATCATCATCTGAGGAGTCTACCACGGGCATGACATTTTTGCGGGCACTGGTTTTGTAGCACCCCTGATTGTAGTTGAGCTTTATGATAAAATTAGAGTTTGAGTGTTTAGGGATAATGGGATGTTTCTGATAATGAGTGAGATGGAAAGTTGAGAGTGAGTTCTTTGAGAAACGGTTTAGGAAGAAAGATAGGTTGAGAGGTTATGATTTTGGGGAGTTAAGATAATATGATGATGGAATTTGGTGGATGGAACGATTTTTAAAAGGAATGGGAGAGAGGGGGAAACAAAAGGTATAACTTAAAGTTTGAAACTATCGAGAGAGAGAGAGAGAGAGAGAGAGAGAGAGAGAGAAAGAGAAGATGAAAAGAAGACTAATTTTTAAGAAGATGAAAAGATAAAGTATAGTAAACTAGTAATATTTAGACAATTTTATAATTAGTTAACGAATACGGATATCAGCGGGTAGGGCTGGAAAACGGGCCAGGTTGGGCGGTTTCGGGCCCAAAAGCCTCACTCATCCCAACCCGCGGTTGAGCCATATAAGCCCATTTTTCCCCATTTTTGTAATCGATTTGGACGGGTTGGGTTAGTACGGATTGCGGGTTATGAAACCGGTTTAATCGGTTTTATTAGGTTGATATTATTTTGAGCCCAGTAATACATTTTGATAATATTTTGAGCTACAAATTACTACAACTTAGATTCAAAATAAATTCAAAGTATCAAAAACTTCATTCCAAAGTAACAAATGTTATGCTACTTCCACACATACCTTAAAAAGAAATGAATAAATTACAACCACTATATCATATACAAATACTCAAAATACATGAAAAACAAGAGAAATTTTTAAAGTATATAAAACAGTTGCAAATTGTTGGTCTTTGGATGATAGGACTCAAAATATTTGTGTTAAGTTTTGGTTCTTGAATTACAAGTGCTTCCACTTCCACCTAAGCCAGACCATAACATTATCGATAAAATTTTAATTTTAGACTTAACATCATCGATGTTAAGTAACTTAGTTAACAAACAAGATTCATACTTTTTTTAAGCATATAATAGATTAATTGATCCAAAAAATATCTACATTAACCATTGAATCAAAACAAATCAACACCAATATCATTGGTGGTTCTTGTCCTATACTAGCATGGTCCTCATCTAAACTCTTTCAATGGTATAAAATATCAAGCTAGTTTTTTGTGGGAGTATGGAGAATACCATACCTTCATCTTCAAGAGATTTTACAGACAACCTGGAATTATGAACAAATTTTAGTTTAAATCATAAGCAAATGCTTATCATACCCATAACAAGACAATATAAAAAATAAGAGAACTGACTTGATCATGTCCAATAATAACTTGAGCTCTCTTGCTAGTTCTTCAACATGCATTCCTCTCTCACCTAACCTGCAATTCAAAACCGATTTCAACATTTCTCAGCATAAGGTAAAAACTCATAAAACATACCCAAATCAAAACTACAATATCAACCATAATTAATAAATATAAATGTTGATTAACACTGGTAGAAGTTAAATCATTAGAGCCAATCTACCATTTAGCTTTAGTGAACTAGCATTGTAATTATTCTAAGCATCACTAGTTGAGTTTAACTTGTTTTACAACCAATCATGTCACAATAGCAACAAATATCATTGAGTTAACATCGATTCCAACAAGTTCAAGTGGCAGATCCTAACAGTTCCGATACAAATGAAATTCTACAACATCAAATGGATTTCAATTTAACCCATATGTGTCAAGAGTGAATATTTTATTTTAACAAAATATTTATTCTTCCCACCATTATCTTTAATAATCCCATGGAACATAACTTTGTTACACCAAAATCATATGCTTGAGAATCCAATGAAAAGATGATGTCAAACTCTTCAAGGAATGGGAAACAATAAACTACCACTACCATATGGCTATCATGAAGAGATAAACAATGCTTAATCAAATCAAAACCGTCAATTCTACACATGTAAAGGCATACCGATATAAAGTCAACACACATCAATTTTGAAGGTCTTGGTCAACTGCATCATTTTCAGCCTGTAAGAGAAAATCAAGAAATAATGAAAAAATAATAACATGACACTATTTGTTAACCAGTAACATAACACTGTTAATTAACGTAGCGTATGTTGCTGCTCATTTACCAAGATGTTACAAAATGTATCAATTGATCCTGACTATATAGCGTATCGTCACAGTTTTACCAAGCTGTCCCTGCATGGCCTCAAAATGTTCTATTGACACAATTAGCAGTACTTCATCTAACTAATGGACAACCGACCATGACATTACCAACTTTAGTTCAGAATTGATTAGTATTAAATCCAACTAATAAACCACTAATGATAATTAACACAATAATATATTGTTTGATGCATACCAAAATTTGGCTAGCTTGAATATCTTCAAAATCCACATGACAAAATATATATTGTTTGGCCATTGAGTGGTCACAAAATATAAGTCACATATGACTTCAAAAAACATAGTTGAACTGAAAAATAAACAAGAAAAATATTAAGCTTTAAAAAGGAATAAAGTAATAAGTAAATCAAATTAATAAAGTAAATATACCTCCATATTTTTCAACAATAACTAGAAGGTTGTGGCTGAGACGGTAAAGATCCTCTTCTTGCTGCAGAAGAAATTTCTTCAAATTTTGAAATAATGAAATAAACATTTTTTTAGAAAGATATAACAATTATGAAATAAAGATATAACATTTTTAGAAATAATTTTACCTGCTATAATATCTTCAGAAATCTCAAAATCTTCCATGAGGTTCAAGTCTTTGAAATAGGTAAAAGACGACTTTAACCAATTCTGGGTGCAAATTAATGCCTCTGCCATTTCAGGTTTTAGGGAGATACTATAAGTTTCTAAGACTCTCCCTCCCGTACTGAAGGCACTTTCTGATGCAACCGTAGACACTGGTGTTGCAAAAATATCTTTAGTTATTGTAGATGAAATAGGATATTATGTTGAATTGTGTTTCCACCACACAAGAAGGTCAAATTTAGGATCCCTTTTGACACACTTACTAGAGTAAAAACCCTTAAGCTCATTTTGTTGATCAATCGAGTCTTGTTCCTCTAAATGTTGCTCAAAAGCATCGGCTCTAGCCATTAGTGAAGGACGGCCAGCTGTTGTTTCATCATTGGAAACATTGTTTTCACCACTACCAAGAAGTTACCTATTATGATTTTGGTCATAAGATTACTTATACCAATCATACAATTTTTGTAAGCTCTCTTTTATAGATTTGATCAACTCGGTAGCAAACACAGATCCAACTCCATACATATCCTTAAAAGTCCACTCAATATAACTTAACTTGTATCTTGGATCCAAAATAAATCAACTTGTTCATCTTAGTAGAACACACTCTATCTATTATACTTTTCCATCATGTCCCCACCCACACTTTCCAAAACACCATTCAAGTTCATAGTAGCTTGCTTCAACTCATAATAGATCGCAGACTGTCGCATCCGCGAAAAACAACCGGCGGGCTGAAACAAAAACAACACAGAGCCGCCACCGTGCGTTATTTATCCCAAAAGAAGGGAGAGGAAACGCTCAAAGTAAACCTGGGAAAAGCATGGTCTCGCGACCAAAGAGAAAGGGTAAGGGAGTCGGTTACGCAAGGGGAAGGTATTAGCACCCCTCACGTCCGTCGTACTCGACGGGATCCACGTTCTAAAAGAAAGAAAAGGTTGCTAAAACAAACATCACACACACAAGAAACACAGGTGGTGTTAAGAGGAAGAGGGCTCGCTAGGACATCGCATCATATGCCTACATATCTCGTCTGGAACGAGAATCAGAGCTACTGTAGTTCGGCTTACGTACGCCGAAACAAAACACACGCACAGACGCTGAGACATCAAAACAAACACACAAATGGCAAACGTGGAACCCGACCGCCAATCGATGGACTTACGTCAGCTTCCAAACCAAACAACCCACACTGGAACCCGAATGCCACTTGATGGACTTATATCAGCTTCCAAGCACACAACAAGAACAAACAACAACAAGTTACTAAGGAGTCGGGAACTCGAGCCTAGCAACTGTCAAGCAACACACAAAAAAAAAGGGTTTGCCCGGAGAGATCTCGCACGACCTCCTGCCTACGTACCTCATCTGGTATGAGGATCAGGGCAACGTAGTTCCCCTAAACAGGGGAGAAACTATCTCCTAATCAGAGACTGGGAAATGACCAACTAGAAGGGAGCTGACTCGAGCCTAATAGTTATCATGTATTCCACAATGGTCCTACTCAGTGATGGGAACTCGGACTCTGTCGTCCCTCTGATCTCTCACGAGGATTTGCCTCCTCTTCTCGTCTTCAATAACCTTTGCAGCTCTAGCCAATCTCTCTTTGGTGATATCGTGCTCTCTGGTAGATGACGTTAAGGCTTGGCTGATCTTCCCATAGTAGGTAGTATCCATCTCAAAGCGCTTTGCTTCTAAGGCATGTCGCTTGTCTTGATCTTCCATCTTCACTTTGATCTCCTGGTTGGCTGTCTGAATCCGAGCAACACTCATCTCCAATTCAGCTTTCTCCGCAAGCAACTGATCTCTGGCCCTCTTCATCTCGAGGAATTCTTCCATACTGACAGAAGAACTCGGACCCTCAATCATAGGACACCAAGGATCACCTCCCGGAAATGGTAGAAGTGTGATCTCGACCCTCTTCCGAAGCCAATCATCAAATGGAGGAAAAGACTGACTGTTGACCTTGCCAAAAGGAACTTTACCCTTTCTCTGAATATTACGCCATGCCCCAGACACCTGCTCCAGCTTGGCCTGATTGCCCTCAGCTGAGAAGTAAAAGGACTTCTGAATCTCTCGCTCGAGAGGAGGAACCTCCATGGCAAACCCCATTTGTCTCCTAAGAAGCGTCGGGTTGTAATTAATGCAACCATGAACTCCTACAAGAGGCACATTGGGAAATCTCCCACAGCTATATATGAAATCTCGTCCAGCCATACCGTTATGAGTCCAAGCTATGTCAGTAGCCCGCAAACCCATCAATCTGACCGACCACTTGACTGTAGGATCAAGAGAAGCGAAAGCACCTCGGGAAGGCAAATACCCCATAAACCACCTGAACAGTAACTGAGCACAGCACCGGATCAAGCCCCCACGTCTCTTCTTATTCCTGTTATGAATCGAGTAATAGACATCTCCGATCAGAGTTGGAATAGGGTTCCTCTGTATAAACAATCTGATAGCATTATGGTCCACAAAGCTCTTCTGATTAGGAAACATGATGACACCATAAATGCTCACAGCAATCAAGACACAAACCGTCTTCCAGTTACCCATAGCAGCATATTCCTTGGCTTTAGCCTCCAAGAAACTCAAGTGAAAACCTGGTAACTTTCCTTTCTCCTTCAAACCCTCCTTGGCCATCTTCGGACTCAAATAAAGAGCACGGGAAATCCCAAGGATGTCAGGCTCCACCCTAGTAACATGGAAAGGAATCTGATCACGGATCTGCATACCCAGGATGCTAGCATAATCCTCCATCAGAGGTCCCAACAAATAATCTGGAAACACAAAACATCTCAGCCCCGGGTCATAGAACTGGAGAAGAGTATGAATGGCGCTCCTGTCGCTGTCAGTGAGTCGGAAAACCATCTTCAGAATACTACCGTATGACTCTCTGAACATCCCCACTGTGTCGGGTGTAATCAATGCTATCATATCTCTCAGTACACCAATCTCTGGGTCAAAGAAGCTATAGACAACATCAGGCTTCAAACCGGTCCTCATATCTGAGCAGAAATCTCTCAACCAGGATCTCGAGCAAAAATGTCCCTGCATACGGATAAACATGTGTTAGATGCAGGTAAATGCAAAATGTGATGATGCTGATGAATGAATGCAATGCATAGTGCTATCCTCAAAGTCATCTGATCATCTGTTGCTCTGAGTCACGGCCCTGATCTCTGAACCGATCACAACCATCTGAGGGAGTATGTAACCACAAATCCAACTCAAGGGTTCCGAAATAAACGGAAGATACATCACCATCATCATCAGACAAAACTCTGAGCAGATACCCATAACAATCTCTGAATCGGCCAGGGGAATCCTGAAATAAACGGATCCCCACTGATAAATAACTTGGACAACACTCCGGCGTCTCAGAAATAAATGACCATAAATCCGACTTATAAATATGACTCTGATCAACGGAACCAAAAGTCACCATCAAAGTCACCATCTGAACAAAGCATCTGAAAGAAATACCCTCCCCTCACAGGTAAATTCTAATCAGGTCATCCTAAGGCGGATAATAGTCTCGACAATCGGGCGGAGATACTCAATGGGTTTGCCCTTTCGGGTGTGCCATTGTAGCTCCCTTAAGATCGTCTAAACCAAACATCCGGGAAATGATCGGTCACCAGAGTCAATAGTTCAAAAGAGGTAACCCAACCAGAGTGGAGTACTCCACAAAGGAAGAGCTCTCAGATGAATCTCGTCCGGCTTGTGGTATGTCACGTTGCAATAATATGCTAATAAAGCAAATGAGGAACGTGAGACCACACTAATCCTAGGTGTATACTCGGGCCTGGGTTTTAGCCTCACTCAGAACACCCACCCCCAAAACAGAGGAACCACCTGTACAGAGGACAACAACATGATAGTATGATGCATGCAAATATTTATGCAAATATATACACAGTCAGAATAATAAATGCAATAAATAAAGCAATCAAGCAACGTAAACTATCCTAGAACGCTAGGAAGAACTCGCTTAGGGAAGATGGACCAGCACAGGTCAACATCTATGAGGTTCCCCAGCAGAGTCGCCAGCTGTCGCATCCGCGAAAAACAACCGGCGGGCTTAAACAAAAACAACACAGAGCCGCCACCGTGCGTTATTTATCCCAAAAGAAGGGAGAGGAAACGCTTAGAGTAAACCTGGGAAAAGCATGGTCTCGCGACCAAAGAGAAAGGGTAAGGGAGTCGGTTACGCAAGGGGAAGGTATTAGCACCCCTCACGTCCGTCGTACCCGACGGGATCCACGTTCTAAAAGAAAGAAAAGGTTGCTAAAACAAACATCATACACACAAGAAACACAGGTGGGGTTAAGAGGAAGAGGGCTCGCTAGGACATCGCATCCTATGCCTACATATCTCGTCTGGAACGAGAATCAGAGCTACTGTAGTTCGGCTTACGCACGCCGAAACAAAACACACGCACAGACGCTGAGACATCAAAACAAACACACAAATGGCAAACGTGGAACCCGACCGCCAATCGATGGACTTACGTCAGCTTCCGAACCAAACAACCCACACTGGAACCCGAATGCCACTTGATGGACTTATATCAGCTTCCAAGCACACAACAAGAACAAACAACAACAAGTTACTAAGGAGTCGGGAACTCGAGCCTAGCAACTGTCAAGCAACACAAAAAAAAGGGTTTGCCCGGAGAGATCTCACACGACCTCCTGCCTACGTACCTCATCTGGTATGAGGATCAGGGCAACGTAGTTCCCCTAAACAGGGGAGAAACTATCTCCTAACCAGAGACTGGGAAATGACCAACTAGAAGGGAGCTGACTCGAGCCTAATAGTTATCATGTATTCCACAATGGTCCTAGGTTGAGTTTTCTATCTACTCGCACAACAGCAAGCTAATCCTATCCAGGAAAAGCAAGCATGCAAGCATAAACAAAGCAGAAGAAGCAAATATTCACATAGCACACACTATATCCAGTCAGAAGTGGGCTTAAACAATGGGTTAGACTGCCAAGGCGAGTCATCTGTACAAGGGTAGTGTTAGCTCTTAACCCTGACATTGAGAGTCAGGGTGAAGCTGATGAAAGGTGAGTGAAGATTAGACTTCACAGCTCTTATCCCTGGCCAGGGAGAGCTTCAGACAAAGGAGCGTGGGTTCAGAAAGATGGAACCCTTCTACGCTCAAGACTCTGACACAACTGTACAACTGTACAAGATCTTGGGTTTGTGCCCCAATGCATCAACACAGTGGTGTGAGCAGAGGGACGACTCAACAGAATAACGGGAGATAGATTACATATCTCTTTTATCCGTCAATTGCCTTAATCAAGGGCTTTTCCTGCTTGGCACAAAAGTAAACAAGCACAAACATCGCCTCTTAAGGAGGACTTCAGACAGGTGCCTGGCCAAGTAACAGGCCAGGTCTTCCAAACTACATGGAGAATAGAAATTCTACCTCAATTGGTTTAATAACCAAGCAACAACAAGCAAGTTCTCAAAGAACTGTTAGCAACTTAATGTACCTGAAATCAATCAAGTATCATCATTACTCAGACAAACCAACAGTAAACAGCAAAAGTCAACAATTAATCTGTACAGTCAACCAATGCAATGTGCAAAGCACACTCAACTCAATTGAGCCAAACATCCTACAAAACAAAACAAGTTAGTTTACAACATCAAACAAACTCAATTTAATCAACTTGCATTTTTTCTCCTTAAGGCCTTTGCATCTCAACCTGAAAATCCAAACCAAACATGAGAAACAAGACCACTAGGCCAAGCCTAGGGTCCAAAGGAGATGAAAAAATCAAAACAGCAAGTGAAAATTATCCAAAATCACAATCAAGCAATTTATAAACAAATGCAATTGGTCCCATGCTCATATCATTCACCATTATCATTTCATGCACAAAAAGGCATCAAACATGCAATTTGCAACCCCAAAAGACCAAACAGAATGATCTCAACCAAATCCATACCAAATCAATTCAATTAATTCCACAAAAATTCAAGTTTAAACAGAACATATCCAATGAATAGCATATCAAATTTCAGCTCAATTGGACAAGAGGAAGTAGGTCAATGAAAATCAAGAAGTTCAGACAATTTCAAACAAGCCAACACAAGGCATCAAAACAAGCATCAACTTCCATAAATCATAAAACAGTGACACAACATGATAAATGAATGGGATCAAAACCATAATGAACTATAATGTGTCTTCAATCCACATGTCAAATTTCACATCCATCCAATTAACCATGAGAATTTCACAAATCAAATTCCAACATGTGTCACAAAATGTCACAAAATGAGCCAACAGAAGAGAAAATCTCAATCAATTAGGAAATGCCATCAAAAATTCCAGAAAAATTCACATGTTATCTCAACATACATATGTTCATTCATGCAAAAAAATTGGCTCAATTCAACATCCCTAAGCACATCAAATAAAATCATGAATTTCATCAAGCTTGGTGTGACACAAATTGTCACACCTCTAATCAAAAATTCATATCTCCTCAACCAGGTATCCAAAAATTACAAACTACATACCAAAATCACCATCAAAGAGTCCAGAATATGCACAAAAAATTTCATCAATTTCTTTGGCAGCATCATCATTTCATGAGTGATATGGAAAAACATGTACAAATTGCATACATTCAATCAATCCCTAAGCATTCTTAATTTTCACACGTGCACAAAAATCACAAAAATCACCATAAAAAACTACACATCATAAGGAGAATCATGCAAAAAATCTCACAAAATTTGGACTATTTTTGAATTAGTTATGGAATTTTGGAGATCATGTATGAAATTGAAATGGAAATTGAAAAAAAGAAATGAAGTAAAAGATGAATTTAAATGATAATGGCAAATCCGTAAATACTGAACCACGACACCAAACGCGGTCGTTCCATTAAATTGGTTGGAGCGTTCTCATTGGCCAAAATGTGGCGGTAAACAACATTCAAACAAAGGCCAGGCGAATTATGGATCAAACACACTCTTCATCGTGTTCTTGAACAAGAACACTCAACAATTTCCAGAAAATGATGATGAGCAATTTTCAACCAAATGCTACAAACTCTATATCATTGGAACCGTCCTTCAACCTAGATCATGAATATCCAATTGGTTTGACCGAACTCTAACTGTGCTAAGCGAATCGATCAAAAATAGGTTTCACCTCAAATGTTCAAATCGAGATTTCCCTCTCAATACTCAATCAAATCAAAAACTATAAACACCATGATGATCTACAATCAAAGACCTATCAAATCCATATCACAATTTGAGCATTGAAGAATTTCGAAATCTGACCTTATGGAGATGGCAGATCGTGATTCTTGTGTTTCCAAGCGTGAAAGGCCAAAACAGATGAAGTACCGGGCTATGGAAGGTGAATGGAGTACATGTCTTAGCTCAACAATGCTCCAGTTGCAAGAACCTTCAGTTTGCCATTGATGTGCTTGCTTCCAACAGTCACGATTTGGCCATGCTTTTGCCTTGAATTGATGAAACAGTCGTGTGCCAAGGCTTATGGAGTGTGGATCAATCAAGAATGAGCCAAAATGATGAAGAATTCTTGGAGAAATGATGAAAAATGTTGAAGAAGCTTTGGAGAATTTGGAGAGAATTTGGAGGGAAAAGTTGTTGCATCTTGGAGAATGAAATGTAATTACCATTTTCTGTTATAATTAACACTTTATACCACTGCTTAATCAACTTCTTAATCCAAATTAGCAAATTGAGTGAATTAGTGCTAATTGCATTTTCAAGTGAAATGTCCAAAATGCCTCTTCCATGTAATTCTCACTAATTTCACACCATTTCACACCAATTCTCAAATTCACCATTTCACACCAATTTTCAAAGTGATCACTTGAAAAATGACTTTTTTCCATGCTTATTTTTGATGAATTTTGACCATGCATCATGAAAGTACATGTGAAATGGGGTTTGCTCAAAGAAAGATCACCCAATTTGGCCATTCCATGTGAAAGTTATGCCACTTTGAATTTAGGCATTTTTGGAAAATGATTGGACCATAACTTGTCAACCATACATGAGAAATTCATGTTCTTGGACTTTTTGGAAAGGTGAGAGCAAGATCTACAACTTTCATGTTGAACACAATTTCATTTGAAGCATTTTTGGACATGTAATTTTGTGGTGAAAAACTTTCCATTTTTGGAAACTTTCATTACAAGTCACTTTCTATTTTTAGCAACTTTTCTCCTGATTTTATTTTCTTCATTCTTGATGTTTGAAATGTCAAATGAAACTTGTTTAGACATGAATGAAGTGTATCCAACCCTCTCCCACCTCCAAATCCACAAAATCAAACACAGTTGACCACAGTTGACTTTTCTTATTGATAGATGAATTTGGCAATGCACTGATCAAGTTGAGCCTCAATCTTCTGATGAAATGGCTCAAGGATGAAACCCTAGCTTCCATAAGCTCAATATAATCACATTATGATCCCCATATCCATTTTAGACCCCATCTCCTTCACAAACCCTGGTTGGCCCAATGCAGATGATTAGGGTTGACCAGTGGTCAAAACCCTAATCTCAAAGTATATGATCAATCTCTTGAACCTCTTGGATGATATCAAGACCATGATGATGATTATGTACCATTGCAACCAAGATTAAGATCATTCTCCTTGAGAACCATGAAACCCTAATTTGGACCACCACCCTCAGATAGTTAGTGATCAGTCCAATGAAACCCTAGCTTGCATCATGACCTCTTCATCTTCTGATCAAGACTTATGAGAATGACTTGCACAATGTAACCACATTATATAAAATATGCAATGCCTAATGACCTAAAAAATGATATGCAATATGTTAAGCTAGTCCCAAGAGAGCAGGGCAAATTTTGAGGTGTTACACAGACACTTGGTGAAAAACACTATGCAAACTCACACTTTGAGACGTGGAAAACACATTAGTTGCTTCATAGAATAACTTTAAAAAATAGGTAAAAGCTTTAACAATGTCCCAATCATCACTACTAGGAGGACTACCTTTTCCAAAGAACTCCCTATAGCTCGACTCTTCATACTCAAGCTTATCAAAAGCTGCTTGAAACTTCTCTGCAGCCTCAAGCATCAAATATGTCACGTTCCAACGAGTTGAAACATTGAGACATACTAGTTTTTTACAAGTTACTCTATCAAATTCAATTCATTCTTTAAACTTGGTTGCCCTATAAGGTGAGGACTTGACAAATCTAACAACATCCCTAACACTAGTAATAGACAAATGCTTAACTTCTAAACCCTCATTTACCACAAAATTCAATATGTGAGCAGCACACCTCATATGAAAACATTTTCCATCCCCTATCATCCCATTCATAGTTGATATTTTTCTATGCAAATATGCTACAACTACATCATTTGAAGTTGCATTATCAATAGTTATGGTAGACACATTGATCGGAAAAATAGCAAGTGTATTATTTTTACCAATGTAGTAATAAGGAGTTTTATTTCCAAGTATCGATCTCAAGGATTGCGTAGGAAATACTTATTTTAATTTGATTCTATCAGAACAAAAAGATAATGGTTTGGTTGTTTTGGAATTTATAATAGTAAACACAAAAATAGTAAAAATAATTGATTAAGATAAAAGATGCTAGGGTGAGTGGTTGAGTTAACCGGTTATGAATTCAGTCCCGATTTCCTTAATACATATGAAACATTCAATCACCTAACCTCATAATGTTCTTACTTAAGTCCTTAAGGAAGAAACTATTAAACTACCAATTCTTACTCAAATGTCCATTCAATTAATCATTGGTTTTAATCATACAAAATATCAAGGTTTACGGTGATTTACGAAAGTTACTAGTCCTAGACGATGCATTCATAAACCCAATTGTGTGAAAACCCTACCAATCACAATCCTGTTATTGGAAGTCATAGATTAATTTGTATTTGTCCGATACAAAATCATAATAACATCACACAATTGAATTGAAATACGTAACATAGTAATCAAGAAATCATTGGTTCAAATTCATAGCATACGATAACATCCAGACCACCCCCTAGCATCAGGGGGTTTAGCCTCTCATAGTACTTAAATAACTCATAAGGTAAAGATTAGACATTACAAAGAATGAGGAGATTTTGATCTTCAATGGTGGCTACCTTTGAATCTCGCCGTCTTCAAATCCGTCGTATTCGCTATCTTCTCCAATGTAATGCTTTCGTTCGTCTGTCAAAAGGTGCCTTCTTCTTTCTCTTCCAAGCCTTCTTATAGCTTCAGATGAATCTCTTCCAAGCAAAAGGTCCAAACTACCCTTAATGAGCAGAATCGGTTCACAAAGCAAAAAGTAGGGTTTCCAAGCTGCGTCCAATCAACACGGCCGTGTGTGTACACACGGGTGCCCGTGTGTGCTCTCTAAAATGATTATTTTCAGATTAAGTTACAGGGGCATCAACACGGGCCGTGTTCCTACACACGGGTGCCCATGTTAACTCTCTATTTTTCTTCCTATCCAACAACACGGGCAGTGTTGTGGCACACGGGTGCCCGTGTTGATGCACTGTTTTAAACAACACGGCCGTGTGTCACCACACGGGTGCCCGTGTTGATCTCTGTTTTTTCCTCTCCTCTTTTGCTCTGCCTGATCAACAACACGGGCCGTGTTGTGGCACACGGGTGCCCGTGTTGACCTGCTGTTTCTTCATATTTTTGCCTTTCAGAGTGTCCATAACTTCACCATTCTTGCTTTTAAACCTGTGCAATGGCCTGTAACAATGATACTACCAAATGAAGCATAAACGAGATCTTTTTGACATAAACTTGTAATCGGATGCAATGCGATACCAAACCAATAAAACATGATAAATGACTCCAAAGCAACTAAAAACAAACATGAATCTTACCAAAGTGATGAAAATACGTCGGATTAACGGTGGGAATTCAATGGAAATGGTGACCGATCACAACCCCAAACTTGTCTCATTGCTTGTCCTCAAGTGATGTATTGAGTCCAAACAAAGGTCACCCCCGAATTCATTTTCCACAATGCAACCTAGTCTTTCACCATTTGTGTTCTTCCTTTCCAATCGAGTTTCAGGTCTCTCCGATTCAGGCAGTTTACCATATTTCCACATCAGAAACCTCTTCACCTGCAAGCTTTTCACACACTCACAATATCTCTCAGGGTTAGGTGTGTACACTCACAGCATAGTATGCAATACCAAACTCTTAACTTTTAATACATTCTAATGTCACTACCACAGCAAATTCCACACACTTTTTGAGGTCTTTTTAGGTTGTAACAGGGCTTGGGTACGGTGGGATAAACAAAAAAATTGGATAACAACGGGTTTTGAACTCGGTAGTCGTTTTGTGTGATTTTTCTTTCTCTTTTTTTCTCGTGCATCACGTATACTCTGGGGGTTAATTTCACTCTTTTGACTCTTTTTCTACTCAAATTTTCCGAGCATTTTATATCTGTTAGAGTCTTAAGTCTCGGCAAGTGCATTTTTCTCTTTTGTTTTTCTTTTCTTTTTTTTCTTTTTTCTTTTTCTTTAAAGAAACTACATGCTATTTTTCTTTTTGTATGATCTCATATTATGAACTTTCCTTCTCTTTCAAGATTTCCACCCCAAACTTAGTTTTATTGCACATCTTGCAATTCACACAATCATACCGAGTTATGACACAAAAGGAAATGGATGATTAAAAGTTAACAGGGGGTTTATGATGAATAATGCTTAAACGTTAACATGGGGTTTACGATGAATAAAATGGCTAAGGCTCAACGGGGTTTACAAAGGGAAACATACATATAGGGATGGTTAGAAAGGCCCTGGCTAAACAAACAACTTGCCTCAGTGTGTGTTGTCATGCTGTGACGTGTCAACAGGACATACGCAAAATCAGAGTGATAAAGTCATACCTGGCTGAACTCTCATGTTGATATTTCGTGTTTGGCTTTTTGTGATCTCACCATGTTGGTTAGCTTGCAAGCTCTGAAGTCTCCTCGTATTATGTGGTTCTTTTCTGACTTGGTCTTTCCATACCGCTCTCTTGGTCCGGTGTCCCCCAAATTGTGTCCGACTTCTTTTCTCAAGGTTGCATCAACTTCCGGGGTGCCTTATCAGAATAAGTATGAGGGGTGTCTTTCATCCACTATCATTGATCCCGGATTCGTCCAACCATTTCTCATCACTCTGTACACACAAGTAAACAACGAAAACAAACAAAAACAATACGACGACAACAAAAACAAAAGCGATGGAAATAAAACATGAAAGGAAAAACCCCCCACACCTGAACTAAACATTGACCTCAATGTTCAAATCCAGATACAAAGGGGACTCACAGCGCCTACTGTTGGTTTACTGCACTTGTGTAGTTTCCTTCCATTTGGAGGTCTTTGTGACTTTGCCCTTTTAATTCTCCTCCTCCCCTACACAAAATTTTAGCACACACAAAGAAAAATAAAACGAAATAAATTAGAAATCAAACACGTGGGTTGCCTCCCACGAAGCGCTTTGTTTAACGTCGCATGGCTCGACGGTTCATTTCCCTTATCATGGGGGGTATTTCAGGTTCAAAAACTTGTTGCACCTCTTGTCTACAACATGGACGTTGTCTCTTTTATCAGTGTGGACTCCTTTGTGCCACGATTCCTTTTTAACTATCCTTTCAGTGTTAGGAATCTTTCCATTTCGGGTGGCTACTGGCAGTGGTGAGCCTTTGATAGTATTCAATGTCCTGATTAAGCCTACTTGATACTGAGATTTTGTATCTTCCTCCATCTCCTGGTTTTCAATAGCATTCAATGTTATTTCCTTGTTGTGAACTTTCAAGGTTAACGTGCACTCATCCATGTCGAGCTTGCATCGACTCGTCTTCATGAAAGGTCGACCCAGAATGATGGGTGCCTCATTGTCTTTAGGTATGTCTAGGATTACAAAATCGACTGGGAAAGTCAAGTCCGCTATTGTTACCAGCACATCTTCAGCTATACCATATGCATCTTTTCTTGAGTGATCCGCAAACTTCAGATTGGTCTTTATATCACTGATATTTTTAATACCCAGCCTGTGATAGACCGATAATGGCATCAGATTCACACTGGCTCTCGAATCTATTAGTACCTTTTTGAAGGTTCTTTCTTTGATTGTGAACAGTACTGTGACGGTTCCTGGATCCTTCTGTTTGTTAGGAATGTTATGCTCTAGGGAGTTTGCATTATATTGTTCCTTACCAGATACCTGTTCTTCAGTGGTTGGTTTCTTTTCAGCCATTACCTCTTCCATGAATTTCTTGTACATGGGCATCCTTTCAAGTGCTTCAAACAAGGCCATATGACCCTCAATCCTTTTGAACATTGTCATGAATTTCTCCAAGTCTGACTCACTAGGTTCCTTCTTTGTCATTCTCTGAGGGTAGGGCAACTTAATCACCGGTTTAGTTCCTTTTGTAGTTTCTTCCTTAGTCGGCTCGCTCGGTGATATAATTTTTTTCTTTTTAGCATCCTTTTTATCCGTCGTCGTGATAGTATTAACATTATCCTGCCCTCTCGGATTTTGAACTGTTTCACTTGGTAAGGAACCCGGTGTTCGAGAACTTGCTAGTTGCTGTGCTATCTGCCCCAACTGAACTTCGAGATTCTTTAGGGATGTGGCGGTGTGTTTCTGATTGTTTCTAGTCTCTTCTTCAAATTGCATATTTTGAGCTGCCATCTTTTCAATTGCAATCTCCCAATCTGCCTTCTTAGGTACCTGTTGTTGCTGCTGCTGATATTGATTTTGATATTGAACTTGTACCTGATGTTGCCCATTCCCTATCTGATCCTTCCATGCAAAGTTGGGATGATTCTTCCACCCCGGGTTGTATGTGTTGGAATAGGGATTGTTTTGCTTTAAAAACTTGATCTCTTCTATCTGTTGTGGTGTTGCAAAATAATGAATAGTATTGTGTGGTCCATTACAAATGCCACACACATCGTTTGGTGCCTGTTGCACTTGAGCCACCTTCTGAGCACCTATGTTTAGTGCTTTCAACCTTTTCTCTACCTCCGCAGCAACTGCTTCTTCAATCTTCACCTGTTTCTTTGTTTCAAGCTTCAAATCAATAACTGCAGATTTGCTTGACACCCTATCATATAACTCCAAATGCTCATTCGAGGCAATTGCTTCAATTATCTTCTTCATACCAGTGGCTGTTGCAAAGTTAGCTGAGCCACCAGCTGCTGAATCAAGGATTTGTCTCGTTCGAATTCGAAGACCATTAACAAACATTTGCATCTGCTCAGTTTCATCCATGTTGTGAGTAGGATAAGCCACTAGGATTTTCTTGAATCTTTTATAGGTATCTCCTAGTGACTCACCCTCCTTCTGCTTGAAGTTTAGGATCTCATATCTTTTCCGCAATGACACGGATGCGGGAAAGTATTCCTGCAAGAATGTTGTTTCCATCTGCTCCCATGTAGTGATACTACCAGCAGGTAAGGAATAGAACCACTCTTCGGCTTCATCTGTTAAAGTGAATGGGAACATACGAAGTCTGATTGCTTCTTCGTTATGTCCAGGCATTTTCAGCGTTGTGCTCATAGTTAAAAACCTTTGCAGATGCTTGTTGGCATCTTCATTCACTCTTCCAGAAAAGGATCGTCTTTCGAGTTGATTAATGGTGCTAGGATGCAGCTGAAATTGGTCGACACTAACCGGTTGGTTTACAATTGTCATACGACCACCAGGAGTGTTGGTTCCACCATAGTCACCGAGAAGTCTCTCTGGTGGTGGTGGTGGGTTTGCAGCCATGATTTCAGGAACTGTTTCCGCTTCTGAATCTGAATTCTCTAAATGCACTGAAACAACTTCCTCGTCTGCTTTCTCTGCTAATTCCAGTTTTTCTCGCTTGGCTTGTCTCAGTCTAGCGCGAAGAGTTCTTTCTGGATCTGCGTCGAAAGAATAATCCGCTGAGGTCTTACCTCGCATAAACTAGTTAGACAAATATTAGACTTAAATAACAAGATTGTCACAGATAAAATTTTAGTTGGCGAGCAACGAAATTTCGATAGAATAGAAATTAAAATATGTAGCTTGGCAATCCCCGGCAACGGCGCCAAAAACTTAATCGAAAAAATAGCAAGTGTACTATTTTTACCGATGTAGTAATAAGGAGTTTTATTTCCAAGTATCGATCTCAAGGATTGCGTAGGAAATACTTATTTTAATTTGATTCTATCAGAACAAAAAGATAATGGTTTGGTTGTTTTGGAATTTATAATAGTAAACACAAAAATAGTAAAAATAATTGATTAAGATAAAAGATGCTAGGGTGAGTGGTTGAGTTAACCGGTTATGAATTCAGTCCCGATTTCCTTAATACATATGAAACATTCAATCACCTAACCTCATAATGTTCTTACTTAAGTCCTTAAGGAAGAAACTATTAAACTACCAATTCTTACTCAAATGTCCATTCAATTAATCATTGGTTTTAATCATACAAAATATCAAGGTTTACGGTGATTTACGAAAGTTACTAGTCCTAGACGATGCATTCATAAACCCAATTGTGTGAAAACCCTACCAATCACAATCCTGTTATTGGAAGTCATAGATTAATTTGTATTTGTCCGATACAAAAGCATAATAACATCACACAATTGAATTGAAATACGTAACATAGTAATCAAGAAATCATTGGTTCAAATTCATAGCATACGATAACATCAGGACCACCCCCTAGCATCAGGGGGTTTAGCCTCTCATAGTACTTAAAGAACTCATAAGGTAAAGATTAGACATTACAAAGATTGAGGAGATTTTGATCTTCAATGGTGGCTACCTTTGAATCTCGCCGTCTTCAAATCCGTCGTATTCGCTATCTTCTCCAATGTAATGCTTTCGTTCGTCTGTCAAAAGGTGCCTTCTTCTTTCTCTTCCAAGCCTTCTTATAGCTTCAGATGAATCTCTTCCAAGCAAAAGGTCCAAACTACCCTTAATGAGCAGAATCGGTTCACAAAGCAAAAAGTAGGGTTTCCAAGCTGCGTCCAATCAACACGGTCGTGTGTGTACACACGGGTGCCCGTGTGTGCTCTCCAAAATGATTATTTTCAGATTAAGTTACAGGGGCATCAACACGGGCCGTGTTCCTACACACGGGTGCCCGTGTTAACTCTCTGTTTTTCTGTCTGTCCAACAACACGGGCAGTGTTGTGGCACACGGGTGCCCGTGTTGATGCACTGTTTTAAACAACACGGCCGTGTGTCACCACACGGGTGCCCGTGTTGATCTCTGTTTTTTCCTCTCCTCTTTTGCTCTGCCTGATCAACAACACGGGCAGTGTTGTGGCACACGGGTGCCCGTGTTGACCTGCTGTTTCTTCATATTTTTGCCTTTCAGAGTGTCCATAACTTCACCACTCTTGCTTTTAAACCTGTGCAATGGCCTGTAACAATGACACTACCAAACGAAGCATAAACGAGATCTTTTTGACATAAACTTGTAATCGAATGCAATGCGATACCAAACCAATAAAACATGATAAATGACTCCAAAGCAACTAAAAACAAACATGAATCTTACCAATGTGATGAAAATACGTCGGATTAACGGTGGGAATTCAATGGAAATGGTGACCGATCACACATTCCTAATTCCCCAATCCCTTAACACCTCTTCAATCTTCCTACCTACCGTGTCACCCTCGTGGTTTGGAATAACTGTGAAGCTTATAATTCTCTTTTGATAGTTCAATTCGTTATCCACAAAGTGTGTCGTAAGGGTTAAGTAGTTTTAATTTTGGATGGAAGTCTAACAATCAGTAGTAAGTGCTGCTCTATTGCAGACGAACTTAAAGAAGGCTTTTAGTTTTTGTTTCTCATCCAAGTGTAGCTGAAAACAGTCTCTAGCTACTGTACGCCTAGATGGGAGAGTAAATTGTGCCTGCATTACTTTAGAATAGTACTTAAAACCTTCCCCCTCAATTGCACTAAATGGTTGTTCATCTAGAACCACAAAAATTGACAAAGCTTTTCTACAAGCTTGCTTGTCAAGTTTGGAGCTAACATGACCCAAACTAGATCCTTCTACAGAGTGGCATGTAAGAATAGTTTGGGTGGGATCAGTGGTTCTAGGCTTCTTTGCACATTTTAAAATGTGATAGTTCATGTTGGTGGTGCCATGAGTCTTAGGGTCACATAGGTATTTTTATGGCAGTGTTTACAAGTTGCAATTGGTGTAACAACTAAGTCATCTGGTAATCTAATAAAGTGATCCCAACAAGCAGATGATTGCCTAGAACCACTTGCACTAGCTTTCCTCTTCTTTGTAGGTTGGATATTAACTAATTCTAGTCCAACAACTTCAGTTGTTGCTACTGAACCAACTTCATTCATGACATATTGAGTAGGTATAGTTTGATTAGACTGTTCCATCATTGAAAAATGAAGGAGCCATAATCAACAAACCTTCACAGAAAGATAATTAAATAGCTGATAGTGACACATTTTACTACTTGGCCAATGCTGACAGTATCCTCACAGTATACATTAAATAGCAGAATTAGCATGATCCATTAAAACTAATATGCAGTGAGAATGATCAAAGCCATATTGTAAAATGAGCACTGAAGACCAGAATAATAATAAATCAAGCCTTATCCTATGGAATTAGTTGCATGAATTTTATCAGTATATCAATATTTAAAAAGTTAATAAAATAGGAATTAAAGAATTTTATATATAATGTAAAATATAGACAACACTATTCAAATATGTAAAATAGTGCAGTAATATAACCCTTCCAGTAATGGATTTTATAAATATGGACTATTAAAATTTCTAATATGGACTATTTATAAATAGTAATAGTATAATTAGTTTATATTGCACTATTACTGCACTAAATTATCAATATATAATGTAAAACTTATAAACAGTTAATGGAAGGGTTATATAACCGCACTATTTTAAAACTTATTTTGCGTACAATTCAGTTTCAAATGGTATTCAAAAAAATTCAGTTTCAAGATGATATCAGAGGACAATGTAATAGAGAAACAAAAGGTAGCATTAAAAGTGTCATCATTTGGTAGCACTAAACTAGCACATAAGCAACAACAATATACCATACATTTGGTATCCACTAAACTAGCACATAAGCAACAACAATATACCATGCTAAAAGACTTATGATTCTCTGTTATACCAAATTTTGTTTTAACTGCAATGTGTTGGACTTGTTACAATAATACATGGCACACCTCCTTTCTCATGGACATCTTGATGGAAGTGGGTAACCAATACACCATATGAAGTAATGAGTGTCGCAACCTGAAAAATACAGTGTGCGAAAAGACAACCGGCGAAAGAACATGACAGAAGAGTCGCCACCGTGCGTTATTCATCCCAAAGGAGGGAAAGGAAACGCTCGAAGTAAACCTGAAAAGAGGGAAGGAAAAGACAAGGTCTCGCAACCAAATCTTGGGTTCGGGAGTCGATTATGCGAAGGGAAGGTATTAGCACCCCTACGCATCCGTAGTACTCTACGGGATCCACTCTTGTTGTTCTTGTCTAAAGGGTGTATGTTTATCTAATGTACTATTTACTAAAAGAAAGGGTCAAAGAAAGTGACTCGCACGAATGTCGCATCCACTGCATACGTATCTCATCTGAATATGAGAATCAGAGTCTTCGTAGCTCGGCTACCTATGGGTGAAAGAGATGTGTGCTCGCTAAGACATCGCGTCATATGCCTACGTATCTCATCGGGAATGAGAATCAGAGCAAAACGTAGTTCAAACTAACTACGGGAACAAGGGTCTCGATTGCAACTAGGGCAAGAGAAAGGGAATGTCTCGATCGCAACGAGGGCGAGAGAAAGGATCGCAACAAGGGCGAATAGCAAACAAAGATTAGTTGTTAGTCGTTAGTCAAACTCGGCAAGACATCGCATCTTGTGCCTACGTATCTCATCTGAGCATGAGAATCAGAGTTGTCGTAGTTCGGCTACATAGGGACGCCAAACAAAACACACGCAGGAAACCGACTGCCAATCGCTGGACTTATGTCAGACTCCACACAAACAGGAAAACATGGAAACCGAATGCCAATCGCTGGACTTATATCGGACTCCGAACCAACAAACACACACAGGAAACCAACTGCCAATCGCTGGACTTATGTCAGACTCCTACACACACAAAGGGTTTAACCGGACGCCGAATCGTCAGAAGCAACAACAAAGTTGAACAAACAAGCTAACAGGGAGTCTGGTACTCGAGCCTGCTAACTGTCAAGCAAGCACACAAAAAAAAGGAAGAGGGTGAACACACAGACTAGCAGGGAGTCGGGAACTCGAGCCTGATAGCTGGCAAGCACACACACACAAAAAAAAGGGTGCCCGGAGAGACCTCGCACGGTCTCCTGCCTACGTACCTCATCTGGTATGAGGATCAGAGCAACGTAGTTCCCCTACATAGGGGTTGGCATCTGAATATGGACTTACAAAAGGAGGACACCAGTTGTGTCAAAGGAGAGTGGGCAATGTGTTCACGTCCTATCAGTAGGTGTCGCAGCTCGCTGAATCGAGTCTTAGGCAGTTACCTCTTTGCCATAGAACGGACTACATGCCACAAGATCGGAGACGCTCGGAAAGGTCTAGAAGTGGGGGAGCTCTGCCCTAGAGTTGTCATGCAAGATGTACTTAAGTGTTAGGGTTTACAAATGGGAATATCTACCTAATGTTAGCATGCAAAGAATATGGGAATTCTACCTATGTTATCATACAAAGGGTTCTATCTAATGGGTGCTACCTAATCGGAACAAGAATCGACGAATGGAGCAAGGAGAATTGTTAAGGAATAAAGGTAGATGGCGATGCATGAAGCAATCGACTTACAAGGTTGATGGCGATGCATAAAGCAATCGACTTACAAGGTTGATGGCGATGCATAAAGCAATCGACTTACAAAAGGGTGGATGAATACGTGCTGGTTCTGTTAGGTTTTGAAAAATGATTACTCGACGTTGGATCGAGGTTTTGGTCTTGTTTTGAAATGGTTATCGAATGTTCATTTTATTTCTTGTATTAACAGGTGAATAAAGAATGAAAGAGTAAATTTTATATATTTCATGGGAGAGGGGTACATTTGTTATGAATGGGGGTTGTTCATGGCAAACAAACAATAATAATACATGCCTCATACACCATACAAGTAGGCCACAGTTAATCAAACAATTAAGATATAAACAAGTATATAATCGAATCAAATGATCGAAGAATGAAATAATGAAGCATTAAACAATGTATGAGTGTAAGTGCAAGGGACATGTCTCATTGTAAGGAAGCCCAAGAGTAAGCTATGTGAGGTCGACGGCGATGCTTAAAAAGCAATCGACTTACGAGGGTGTGAAAAAAGGGCTCGATATTAAATCGAGAAAAGTATGATTTTTATAGTTTTAAAATGGTTTTGAATTAAATTAAAATACAACAACTTTACATTATTAACAAAATGAACATATGAGTGTAATAAAGGCATAAACATAAAAAGAAACTAAAATGCTAAAAGAAAAAACAATATAGCTAAAAGAAATAAAATGCCAAAAAATGACACACATGAGTATTGAACCCTCTCCACTTAATATTATGAAACTACCCTCTCTCCACTAGGCCACTCAACATCAACTGCTACTGAGATACTACGCTAAGTACATGAACCGGGCTAAAGATTTAAAATAAAAGCAAAACAAACATTCTTATGGTTTTTGTATTATCTCTGTAAAAAACAAATTAAGTTAAATAAATAAAAAAAGAAATTAATAAAAAAAGAAAACAGAAAAAGAAATGGGAACAGGGAAGAGAATACAGAGGAGTTCGTCTTCCTCCCTCTCTCTCGCATCTTACGAGCTCAAAACTTCCCCAACAATGGCAACCTCACGCACCCCAGACTTCACATTTCACTCAATCTCACTCTTGCTCTCAACGAAACCCCTTTCAAACACTCTCAGCTCTCACAAAAAACAATCAAACAACAAGCATGAAGAGAAATAAAAAGAGTAGGAAAGAAAGGTTCTTACAGGGCGTCGCTGCGGTGGTGGTGATGGATGCGAAGAAAACTGGCCTCCAGGTACGATTTTGGGGTTTTAGGTTTTTCTCTCTTTCAGATTTTTGCCTCCACCTCTTTCTGTTGCTTGCCTCTTTTTGGATTAGGGTTTTTTAGTCTGTTTTCGCCTCCAGGTCTTTTATGTCGTCCCCTCTACTGATTTTCTCTCCCTCTCTATATTCTGTGAATTAGGGTTTCAAAAGGGTCCTTGATGTTCCAGAAAGGTAACTCTGCAAAGCACTTTGGATGCTCAGAAATTGGATTGACCTCTTTGATGCCAGGTTCGAAAATGGTAATCTGAACATGTGTCTTCTTCTTTGTTTTTGTCTCTATGCCAAATTGGGATATTTCTGAAATTTTACTACTTTGGCTGATTACTTTACCTTTTTACTGCAGTGAAAATGGTGTCTGATGAATTTCAATTTTGGTTCTTCAGCTTGGTTTGATGCATCCTTGTTTATGGTTTAACATCTTATTACAGAGGGTAATGTTCATTGACTTCTATTGCATTGGAATAGCAGGATGTATCACAGGTCTGGTATCTTAGTTTGCCTTACTGCTAGATGTTGTGGAATGCCCTTAGGAATAGTTATTGCATGACCTGATGCAGGCATTTGCTTTGGCCTTGCTACGACAACTATTGTAAGATTGTCTTGGTTCATAGTTTGGTAGGTGAGTCCTTTGTCTCATGTTCTGGTTCAATGCCTTATAAGTTTTAATCCCACTATTTGCACTCAATTCCTTGCCCTCACTTGTTTCTCTTGCTGCAACATGAACTTGGCCTATCATGTTCAAGCTAAGGTCTAGCCCTGGTAGCCTATGATGCAAGCTTTGAAACTGTTTGGCTTTGAGGTGTGCACATTGTGATGAAGGTGTAATGTTGCTGCTCACTTGGTCTTGCAATGTCATGTTGGATCATTTTTCAGTCCAGTAGGTGAGTGGCTAAGCATGGTTTGATTTCTTATTGAAATGCAAGGAGAAAACCATGCGCTTGAGTTGACATGCTTCATGTTGTAGGACCTTGTTTGTCTTGTGGTGAGCTTTTGGATAATTGTTGGACTGTCTTTGTATTGTAGGATGACCTTTCAGCTAGGCAATGTTGGCTGCAATTTCGCATTAGGTCCTGCTTGCTTATGCTCACAACAGATTATGACTTGGACATTGACAACAAACTTAAGGCTTTAGTTTCATGGTATGTCAACAACACTTCATGTTTTGTGCATTGATGGTGTTTCTTGTTTGTTATGACTTGGTTGAGAGGTTTGGTTAATTGTTGCTTCCAGCTAGTCAACAGGTTTAGGTTTCCAACGCCTTGCAAATCACTTGTCTCTATTCTTTTATTGCAGATTTGGTGGTCATGTGAGGCATGTCATGAGCTACCACATACATGTAATGATGTTGTGGCTTACTTGTGGTCTTAGTGTTGACATAAATTCCATCTGTTAGATGATGTTGCTTGGGACAGACCTTGGTGACTTGATGCAGATTGGTGCAGAATACTTGCAAAGGTTGTTTTGCACTCAGGTATGCAGTTGGGTTTGCAGCCTTGTTAACCATTCAAATTGATGCGGCCATGTTTAGGTTTATGTCAGTCACCTGTTATGTTGTTGTTTGCAGGTTTTGGCCATGGTGTTAACTGGTTTGTGTGTTATGACTGAGTTTGGTTGTGTTGGTCTGTTGCTGCAGGAAAGTTTCCATGTTGAAGCTTTTCATGAGCCTTCTCCACTATCATAAGTCCAAGGCCTTCTGTTGGGTTGGAGAGTGCAAGAATGAGAGGTTTCTTATTCAAGGATGCCATGGTTTCAACAACCTCCTTGGTAAATGTCTTTCCTACTCCAGATGATCCAATCAATACGGTTGGCTTGATTGCCTTGACAGCGTCTAGAAGCTCCTTCACGGGTTCATGCTCATGCGCCCAAGGCTTTTTGAAGTGCTGAAAAGATTGAAGACGAGAGCTAACAATAAGACCCTTAGAGTCCACAAACCAGATCTTCTTGCGAGTCTCTTCAACCGGGGCTTTTGTATGCTTTGAAATCTCATGAGCTATCAACTCTGCTATACCAGTTCCAGCCTCTCCAGCTCCCAAGAATAAAAATGTGTTGTCAGCTAAGGTTCCTCCGATCAACTTAAGGGAAGCAAGCAATCCTGCTAATACCACAGAAGCTATGCCCTGTATATCATCATTAAAAACAAGATGCAACGAGCTGTATTTATCCAGAAGATCGAACGTGTTATGATTGGCGAAATCTTCGAACTGTACGAGAATTTTCTCGCCGTAGTTCTGCTTAACTGCATGCATAAACTCGTCTAGAAGCTCTGCATATTCCTTCCCGGTTGCTCGCTTCTGTCTCCTAATGCAGTATATAGAGAAAGCTTCCCAACAGGAATTCCCATTCCCTGGGCACCGAGATCTCCTAGTCCTAATATACGTTCACCATCTGTCACAACAATAACTTGAATACTTTTCTCCGGCCAGTTCTTAAGAACTTCAAGGATCTTGCCTTTCTCCTTCAAACTGATATATAAACCCTGAGGACGCCTACAAATGCTTCCATATTTCTGACATGCTTCTCCAACAGTTGGAGTGTAAACAAACGGTAACAATTCCTCGACATTGTCGATGAGAAGCTTGTAAAACAACCTCTCATTCCTCTCCTGAAGATCCATCAAGGCTATATACCTATGAAGAGGAACATCATATTGGCGAAGATTATGCATTAATCTCTTTTCCTGAAGATCTTGAGTGTAAACAGCGGGAGGCAAAAGGCCACGAACGTAATGAGCATTTCTTTCTTTCTCAGTGAAAGCAAGACCTCTGTTGTAACGTGGATCTCTGAGCAAAGTGCATCCACTAGCCACAGAGAAACTCCATGGTGTGATGAGTTGATCTTCTGTAGCACTATCTTCACCATAGAGATCCTTAACACCACCACCGACAGAACCGTTCACGTAAGCCATATTGTCTCAGATTAATCTTTTTAATTGTTTGTGGCGATGTTGCAGGTTGCAGTTTTTCCCCCTGCTGTTTGATGCAGATGCAAGTGTGACAGGGTTGTACCTTTGTTGCGATGGAAAAGATAGAGTGTGCTTGCACACCAGCTACTGCTACTCTGCTGTGCAGGCTGGTTTATCAATGTATGCAAGGCAAATTTGAGTGTAGGTAGACTGCTTGGCATTAGGTCTTGCTGACTTGGCCTTCGACACACTTGTGGTTTTGGCTCAAGACTTGTTAGCAACATGTCGATTCAAGAGCTATTGGCAACATGTTAGTTGAGACTTGACAAATGCAGCAGGACAAAGTAAGAAACTCCAAAGTTCAAGACATGACCAAGTTAGCATTAAAGTGAAGAAAACAACTTGACATGGAAAAAACCAAGTCAACATGGGCACGGAGCATAGAATAAGGGTTAGGGTCAGTCCTTTGGTGATTAGGGATGAACAAAGACCTAGGGTTGACTTTGGTCAACGTTGACCAAAAAGTCAACTGTTGACCAAAGTCAACAATTGGTCAAAGTGTCAATTTTTGTGTACTTTTTGTATGGAATCAAATGTAATGAAATAAAATTGAAATGGATTAACAAAATGGTTTGAAGTTGGTTTCACAATTTGTTTAATCATAACTTGAATGTTTGACTCTTGAAAAGAAAATAACTTGACTGATAATGTGTATGAACAAAACCATGAAATAAGACCATAAGGTTAGAGTTTTGACATAGTATCCATGAACCAATAACATGACTGGAAAGTGGCTAGAAACACAAGAAACTTGGTTGTTCAGATGACCCAGACCATAGAGGTATCCACAATCACAACACCATGACTTTGGATCAAAACCACAATCCTCATACAAAACCAAAGTAAAGCTAGGCCAAGCATGCCAAACAAACATCAAAGATTTAGGACCAAAATTTGGGGTATGACAATGAGTAAGACTTAAATTGTTTTCAATCATATGAGTTTATTAAGAATTAAAAAGAAACATGTAAGACTTTTAGTAGAAACATGTAAGACTATGATACCTTATTTTTTTAATTTACCAAGGCAAGACTAGCCACTAATATGACAACTGAAATATCACCTTCAACTGTAACCAGTTTAATTATTATTAATAGTGGATCGCAGAAAACCGGATACAGGAAATATCAGATAACTTAGCAGGAAAAGAAACTGACATAAAACTCAATATTTCTAACATAAACCAAAAAAGAAACTGACATAAAACTCAATATTTCAAACAACTAATAAAGCATGATGTATATTAGCTTATGTTGCGAGAAAGAGATGAAGGAACAGAGTGAAACCAAACAAAATCGTGAGTTGTGTCTTTACCTAAGTTCCAAAAATCACGGTTCATGCAGGGGTAGTAAAAGTCACATTCCAGTTTCCAAAGATCAATCCAAAGCAATAAAATATTATGCACAAATCAAGTTTCTAAGTTATAGAGTTAGAGAGAACAAAGAGATTCATCGAAACAACAACAATATAAGAAAAAAAACACAAACTCTAATCACCCGTACAGTGAGAGAACTGGTTTAAAGCCTTTAATCACCTGTAAACAACAACAATCACCATAAACCCTAAATTAAAAACCTTAGATTCAGAAATCCTAATTAAAAAAATCCTAACTAAGAGTGATAGAACTAAGAGTGTGTGAAAATATTAGAGAATATGGAAAGGAAACAATTAATCACATTGTAATTAGAATGAAAGAGTGAGAGATATGGGAATGAGAGGAGTGAGGGAACGAGAGAGTGAGAGAATATGGGAAGGAAAAACGAGAGAGTGAGAGAAGTGAGAACAAGAGGAATCTCTGAGCCTGAGGTATTATCCCTCCCCCCCACTTGACAAAACAATGTGTTTCATAGATGGGCGGGTCTGGGTACCCGTGGGTCCATTTTTGGTACCCGACCCGCTCTTTTGAACACCCTGTAACCCAGTTTGGTAACCCGTTTGGCCCGATCCAACTCGCCCAAATTCCTTTTTTTTCTGGGTTTCACCAGGTTGGGGCGGGTGGACGGTTTATGTCCACGTCTATCTGCGGATACTGATATTATTAAACTCATATATATTCATTAAAATGGGTATTTAGATATCCACTTATTTTATCCATAGATATCTATTAAGCTACTCGCCTCGTACCCATATCGGATTTTATCTGCGGATATTCGTAGGTACGATTTTCTTTTGCCATCCTTAGTGACGATCATCCCTACACCAAGGGTGACGACTGTCATCTTCTCCCACACTGTGATTTTTGCAAAAAATAACGACAGGTCCAAAAAAAATTCAAAGATTGCTAATTTTGATTCAAAATCCAATACGAATTTCATGAAGACATAATCAATAATACCAAAAACATGATTTACAGCATAAAAAGATTATTTTTTACACAAATAGGAAGATCAAAGTAAATCCCAATTTTAGAACCCTTATTTCAGATCCCAAAAATAAAATTGAATCAGGCATGGGTGGCTGATACCACTTGTTAGGTCTGTTCTTTATGTTATGTATCTCTATCCATATTAAAATCAAGAACAAAATCTTGAACTAATCCCGATGAGTTCATATCCTATAAACTCATACTTGAATATAAGATGAGAATGAAAGCAGAATCGTATCTGAGTTTGCCATTGAAATCGCTGAAGGTTTACGAGTGTGTGATATTTCAATTTGTAAAGCGCCTTAGGGTTTCTTAATTCTTTTCTGACGGGGATGAAGAAAGAGAATCAGATAAACCGTATTGATCATATTCTATAAATGAGGACCATATCCATATAAATAACTCCCTTATGATTACTACTCAATTTTTAATATTTTAATTTGCCCCTTCATCAAATTAGGATATTGACTTATGGTATCCACACAATAATCTTTCATTACATATATTTTATTAGCCATAGACTTAATATCAATTAGATCACTTTAATTTTGACTAATTAAATAATGGTCCTAACACATGCTACATCCGTTTTTTTATTATAAGTTGCTTTGGAAAAATATTTTATACCACAATACAAATTGTTTTATAATATTAGCGAATCATTAATGTTATTTTTTCTATTATATCTTTAAAATTTATTATTCTTTTTCTTTTCAATTATGTCCATTTATCTTTCCAATACAAGTAATGAAAGATAATTTTATAAAATATTTCATAATTTCTCTTTTTATATCACAATTATTACATTTCTTAATAAGTGTGAAAAGTAAAAAATGACTTAAAAAAAAAATGGATTTGTGATCCAAAATTCTAATAAAAGTCACACTAAGTATATTAAATTTTACGATAGCGAAAAAACACATGGAGAGAAAAGAAAATCCGATAATTTGTGACTATAGCAAGTTTATCGCTTTTATGTTTCTTATTATAAATGTAGAAGGAATTTGAAGTTAACAAAGTCGTGATTATGGTTTATGCACATTTGCATTTAATAATGAAAAAGCAAACTATTTTCTCTATTCCTTTTTCAGTGTTATTTTTAGAATGTGTATACATATCAAAAAATCTAATTATTATTATTATTTTTTAAACAATAATTTTTCTTTTACCTATAATACCCTTAATTATTTATTACATTTATTTTATTTTTTCTCTTTTTAATAATTATTTAGGGGTGATTTTGACAGAAGTGAATTTAATATTTTCTTAAACTTTACAAATGACAATTAAAAAAAACAAACCTTTTAAAAAAAAATTGACATTTAAAAAAGAACGGAAGAAATAATTCATAATCTCACACTGTTTCTTTGTTTTAGGGATCAACTAGGGGGTCTACATCTTAGAGTGAGCTACCACTAACTCTTCAAAACCATACATTTAATAGATGATTTTATTGATTCAATGTATTCCAAATGAGATGTTGACCCTTCAGAGTATGACCTTAATTAATAGTGACATGGCCTTAATTATTGTAATAGTGTAATGTCTCCAAATGGGAGTTACATTAATTATATAATCATCACGATTTCAATATTCTTATAATTGACCCTTCACAAAAGAAAGTATCAAAAGCAATCCTAATTTAAAGTCAAATATAAACAAAATTAGAAAAGTGATTGAACATAAATTTATAGATCTGCAATAAAAAAAACATGCATTACGCATTCAAGCTTAACTTATTGTTCGCTTAACTTAATGTTTAATTTTGGATCAAGATCGGACAATTCTTATTAAAAATTGATAATTTTGAAAAAATTAAAATCAGTTTTTTAGTCTCTCATCAAGATCAAACGGTTGTTAATATTTTTATAGTGTAAATGTGGCGACTAAAGGGCAATGTTCAATTCATATAAATAAAAAAGCACTGATCAAATTCATTTCCGATCATTGTGTAACAAAACAAAATAATACTAGTAATAAAAATCCTACAATGTAGTAACTGGATTTCATACGACAAAAATAATGATCCTAGTTGAGAAAATAAGCACCAAGAGAAGCATAAGTGCCAATAACAAAATCAATATACAAAGAAAAAAAACAAGTTTGTCCCCACAACAAAGTCTCTTGTGATAAGAGGGATTTCCTTGATCAACCTTAAAGTCTTCAAAATATAACCTAACACCTGGATCTCTCATTCTAACCTCACTATCACGCAACACAGAATTTGTAACACCTTGAATGTTGTTGTTTACATAAATGTTTATGCAACAACAATCTTTTGACTCACCTTTGGTGCTTCTATGGTGGAATCTCATTGTTGCACCCACATTCTTTGCATCCATGTTGATGTATTCAAACGAGCCATCCTTGAATTTAGAGTCCATAATAACAAAGTAATCACTCAAGTGTACCACAACCAATGTGCATTGAGAAGTTATTTAAGCTTCACTTTTTTCTATGTTGGATTTGATCTGGAGGTTACCTCATGCTCAAGGAAACATAATGTTCTTTTGTGATTACTTGATGTACACTCAAGTGGAAAGTGGACTTGGCCTAAGCTACTTCAAATTGCATTCGGCTATTTTCTATCCAATTTTGGTTGGTATTTTGTTCATAGAGTACATACAAATAAGTAAATAATATTATTTTGTCTAGAGATATATTTTTGTAACCTTGAGAAAAGAAAAAAGTGCTGCAAAAGGCAAGCTAGCATAATAATCTTCTTCTTCTAGTTCATTTTCTATAGAAATATGTATAATGCATATAGCATGTACATCAACACACGTATAAAAGTGACCATATTTTGTGTGTGGGTTAGTTGTGACATAGAAAAGAGGTATATAATAACGTTTTCACAAACAATAGGCTTTATTATATAATTTAGGGGAAATTTATTTCATAGAAGTTAAACATATATGTGTTGGGGGAATTATGAATTGTGTAATATTGGCATAAGTTAATGGACACTTCAAGTAATTAAGGTTTCATCACAATAAATATTTTTTATATATTAAAAGTTAACAAAACATGGGAATACTTAAAACTAAATCAATTTTAAAAAAATTGTGTGTTTTCCTAGGTTGGTTACAAGTTCAATAAGAGAGTTCTCATCTACTTCAAATCTAAAAGAGGCCTCATATATAAATAATCCCACCACGTAAAGAGAAATATGTATGATTCAAATTTACTCTATTTTTTTTATTCTCTCACTCACATGTGTGTTGTAGTGCTAATCTTGCAAGAGAATCTCTTCTCGACTTCTTATTCATGCATATTTCCACTATTTGATTCAAGTTACGAATAGTGTAAGAGTCACGCTAAAATGAAGAAAGCAACTCTCGATCCTACTTCCCATAGCACCTTAGAACCTTCCAACTTCAAATTATCTCTGATCTTCATCGTCAATTCGGTTGGCCAAAAGCTTCATGGAGAGAGAGCCTTTGTCATATAGCATTATTCAGATCAAGAAGTGACAAAAGGATATGCTAATTCTAGGATTTTGAGACCACAAGTTTGTGGACGGAAATCCTAATGTAATACTTCCATTGGTCATGACCACAACCATGGACAATCATTCAGTTTCAGAGATCCTCATTGATGACGGAAGTTCGTGCAACTTGATGTATTTCAGAATCTTCAGGAAATTAAGGTTACACATGCAAGATCTGAAGCCATGTGAAGGCAGGAGTCTTCTAGCATTCAACAAATCCTCAACTCAACCATGTGGAGTAGTAGATCTACCAGTCCCCTTCAATGAAGGGAAGAAAAGGAAAACTATGACCATGCTTATTTCATGGTCCCCTGTGAAAGTGTATAACAACATCCTAGACAAATTCTAGCAACAATGGATGTCGTACCCTCTCTGATCTATTTGAAGATGAAATACCATAATGATGTGAGTCAGTTAATCCTTGTTAAAGTCGATATGCATTGAGCTCTTCTTATATATGAGGCAACACTAAAGAATTCCCTGAGATCTTCCCTTGTTCCTGAGGAAAGGAGGAAGAAGATCGATGAAATAACCAACGTAGTCGATCTCGGCGTACAAGGGGATGAATCACTGCAAGGCGAAAAACTATGCACATCGAGCGAGTGCAATATCTTATTTATCGGCCAGAGTGAGGAAAGAACTCGTTGAGTGCCTAAAGGTTGTGCATATACCTAACTGTAGCATGACATCTGTTAGACATCGATCTTGATGCCCAATATGTGTCCTAAAGTAGGAGGAGAAAGTCATTTGAAAAGGCCAAAGTAACCATGAAGACGGTCCAGGGCAAGCTTGATGCTAACTTTATCTCTAAAGTTAAATATACTTAATGAATCTTCAATGTCATATTAGTCAACGAGGCCCCGAGAAAATGGAATATGTGTGTTGATTACAAGAATCTTAATCGAGCATGCCCCAAAGATTCATACCCACTTATAAATATGTATAACAATTAAGCTGGGTACAAACTTTTATCATTCATAGAAGCATATTCAAGATACAACTAGATACCCACATACGATCTTGATAGGGGAAAAATAACTTTCATGACCAAACAAGCCACTAAAAATACATTGTCATGCCTTTTAGCCTAAGAAATGCATGAAGGGCATACCAGAGAATGATGAATAAAGTCTCCAAGCAATGAATAGGAGAAACATTAAAGGTATACATGGATGACATAATCGTCAAGTTTGTGAAGAGGAATTACACGACAAACATGTCTCACGTGTTCCGAAAAGTCCAACAATACAATATGAGACATAATCCGAAAAAGTGTATCTTTGGAGTGAAGGCTGATAAATTTATGAGTTTTATTTAACGGAGAGAGGCATAAAGGAAAACTCAAATAAGTGTGAAGCCGTCATTCATATGACAACACCAACCCCAAATAAGAAAGTGATGAGGTTGAACGAAATGTTTACAACTCTCAACAAGTTAATCTCAAAGTCAGCTCAGCATGCCCTACTATTTTATAAATTGGGGAAGCGGAGCCGATATCATTTTGGATAACGAAGCTGGATTATATGAAGAAGATGTTCATCATCTATATTGGATATTTTTGGAAGCAAATCAAATTGATCTTAATGTTAAGGTATTCAATTACAATTCACATTATATATATCCTTAGATTCTCAGAAAATAATTTGTCCTTTCATATCTGAAGTTTCTAAGCATTCATGCATCATGACATTTCATGTTGTCATACCTAAATTTTATCCTGAGTTTTTTCATCTGCACCAGCATGACATGATCATTCCATTTGATCATACATTTCATTCAATCATTATTTTTATTTTATTCTCTTAATCATTGTCATTCATCAGCATATTTTAGAATAAAAGTCAAAAATCAAAGTTTAACTTTGATCATTTTTGTTGCTAATTCATTTGCATTTGCTCCAAAGCTCATTTGTATTGCATTTTCGCATTATTACTTTCCTTACCATCTTATATCAAAAATTAATTAAACTTAAATTTTCAATATTTGAATTTGTATTTCAAATATTAAATTTTCTTTATTTTAATTAATTTTTAATATAAAAAAATAAATAAAACAAATCACATTTGATTAACTAATTTAAATAACTATTTTTACATATTAGCATATCTCACATTCTCTACGATCACAACATGCATCGCAATGACAACATGCATTGATATACTAACTACTACCATTGGCTTACACAAAGCACACAACTCACTTTGTGTTTACACTACACTATTACATACACCATTTCATCATACCCTCAATAGAAAATCTAATTGAAAGACTTGAATATTCGAATTTGCTTGACTTGAATTCTAACTTGAGAAATAAAAACCAAGGCGGTTCAGAGTGAAACAATGGTTCAAGAGGGATATTAAGAAATTGAACTTTGCAAGGAAGCATATAACAACTACAATCACCGCACTTCATCGTCTTACAATGCTTGTCTCTGCTGTTGAACAACTTCAAGTGACAACTTCAAAACGTCAATACAAAGAGGCAGCCGCATAGCTGGAAGCAGTGAACCAGTTATGTAGCCACTTTGAGGCCTATAGGGATATTCCAAAGAACATTATAAAGAGTGGTTCTAGAACATTTTTCCTTTACTCCATATCTGTTACATTAAGATGCTACGTGGCCACATCAAATTTATGGCAACGAGACTACAACAATGATGTCAATAGCAGAGATTCATATGAAATCATATCACTGAAAAATTAAACATAAGATCTGTGAAATACAGATTCTCATTGAGGTTAAACTGTGTGTGTGAGAATCATAACACACAAATCCCTTATGAGAGTGACTATATCCCATAAATGCACATTGAACAGATTGTGGTCCAAGCTTATGCCTTTCAAAAGAAGGTAAGTGAACAAAACACACACACCCAAAAATATGTAAAGCACTATAACCAGGATGAATTTTAAAAAGACGAAAGAAAGGAGAATCAAGTTCAATAACCGTAGAAGGATGACGATTGATCAAGAAGACAACTGTGGAAAGAGCCTCTACCCAAAATCGGGATGGTATAGAAGCTCGGAGAAGCAATGTGCGTGTTACATCAAGCAAATGACGATTCTTAAGTTCTGCCATACCATTTTGTTGAGGGGTATTGGGAAAAGATCGTTGCGACAAGATGCCTTTTTGTTGAAGGTATTCCTGAAACTTATGAGACATGTACTCACCACCAGAGTCAGAGCGAAATTTTTTAACACTTGCTTGAAATTGAGTTTCAACATATGTCAAAAATTTCTTAAACATAGAAAACACTTCAGATTTAGACCGAAGGAAATACATCCAAACAAAACGACTATAATCATCAATAAATGTGACAAAATATTTATAGTGAGAATGAGAAACTACAGGAGACATACCCCATACATCACTATGAATCATTCCAAAACAAGTGGAAGTACGATAAGCACCAGACGGAAAAGGAAGTGTTTTACTCTTAGCCAATTTACAAACAGAACATGAAAAAGAGGCATTAGAAACATTTTTATTTCCAAACAAACCATTTTTAAATAAATGGGACAAAACAACAGAGTTTGGATGACCTAATTTTCTATGCCAATCCTCATAAGAGTTCAAAACATTATTACAAGCAAGAGATATATGATTAGAAATAAACTGGAGTGGAAACAATCTTCCCACTTTAGGTCCCTTCGCGATCACCTTCCCCGACACCTTCTCCTGCACAAGACAACCATCACTAGAAAAGTTAACATCATAATTTTTATCTACCAATTGACCAACAAATAATAAACTAGATGCAAGTGTAGGTGATACAAGCACGTCCCGAAAATCAGAGTTTATGTCGCCAATAAATTGTTATCATCAGCTATTTGAATTTTCCGATTACCATGATAAGAATGTAAATTGTGCAAATGCTCTGAAGAACCTGTCATGTGATTGGATGCACCCGAATCAAGAAACCATAGGCGAGAAACATTAGAAGACTTATCCTGAATTCCCAATGCCGAAAGAGCGGAAAGTACCATTTGTTGAATCAATTCAGGTTGTATAGAACTATTGTTTGATGCCCCACTAGTGGATGGACCAACCACATGATTTATAGTTGCATGGAATGTCTGTATTGAACGTTGTGTTGGTCGTGGAGGACGTGTGGGACACTCAGAGATAATATGACCATGTTGCTTGCAGTAATTACAAAACTTCTTATTGCAGCTACGAGCAATATGACCAAATTGTTTGCAAGAGAAACACTGAACCTGTCTCATATCACGACTTTTACCTTTACTTTGAGCAGCATATGCAACCGTCACGGGCTCGGAAATGGTAGCTTCATGAGACATGGCACCTTGAGTAATAATACATTGTTCCTCCCTTAGAAGTTCTCCAACACATGTATCTAAAGAAGGAACAGGATTCCTATTCATCAAGGCACCTCTGACAACCTCAAATTCTGGGCGTAATTTCATGAGAAATTGATCTCGCCCATTAACATGTATAATAGAAGAGTTTTTTATCCAAAGATTTAAGAAACCAAAATAGTATTCTTGAATAGATAAAACACCTTGTTTGTAGGTGGCTATTTCTAACTCCAACTGAAAACGTTTTGCCGAATTGTCCTGGTTGTAAATGCGCTTCAAATAATTCCATATTTCTTGAGCAGTTGAAAAAGAGCGTAAATTATTGATCATCTGAGGATCAATACTGTTGAGAATCCAAGTGATGATTTGAGCATCTTTAGTTTCCCACACATCTAAAGCAGTTTTCCCCGTCGGTGCCTTAGAAACATCATCTAGATGACTCCATAATCCATTTCCTTTAACATACATCTTGAATTGAAATTCCCATGCAGAATAATTTTTGCCGGTAAAACAGACACAAAAATTCTTTTCATTTTCCATGGCCATTATATTGTAACCCCTTGTATTGTTAAATAACAAGATAAATCCAAATCCAATATTCTCGTGCAACAAATAAGTTGGCTTCCTTTTTTTAATTAAAAAATGGTAAGCAAACCTAGAAACCCCACATAGTAGCTAACGAGCGGTGAAGAAACACCCACGATCGAGAAATATCAAGAATCCACCAATGAAACCACGCTCGAGAATCGCCAAAAATCCAACAATGAAATCACGATCACCAAACAGAATCACCAAGAACAACGATCACCAAGCAGAATCGTCGAGAATACGAAGCCGAATCGCAAATCACAATATGCTAGCAGCACCAAATGATTAGAGATCACCGAAACAACTTGCGATAAACACGGAATCAAGATCACGAAGCAAAAATAATGAAGAAATCACGAAACGACAATTGAAAAATTTCAATTGAGAAACGCGATTTCGAGAATTACAAACAAGAAACAAGATTTCAAGAGCGACCCAGTGGGGTGTCGCTATTTCAGCCAAGAGAACAAGGATACACAGATTAGATTGAACCTTCTGATACCATGTTAGAAATTCTGGCTTCATGCCTTTCTCATTGCATTTGATACTATATATAACAGTGTCGGTAATTACAACTCATAATGACTAATTACAACTAATTACAGTTCATAATGAATAATTTTCTATTCTATGAATGTAAATTATTTACAATAAATGTGTTTGATTATTTCCTGATTAACAACAAGTAGTGTTGGAACACCCATCTTCATAGATATTATAAGGGCAAACTGTCATACAACATACGATCACAGGTTTCGATGATGACAAATGACCACCATGGATGAATCGGCATTGTCGACTCCACCTTTACAAAACAAATGCAACATATCACCTATCATATCCTTTTCTATGCTCATCTAAACTGTTATATTTCATACAACATATGTGGATAAAATGTGGTCATGACAAAATGCATAAAAACCATAAAAATATGAATTTTTGCAGATTTGCAGGGTTTGAGTCGACCACAGGGTCGGCGGATAACATAGTGCATTTCCTCACGGGTCAGCGCACGAAGGCCTGAGTCGACCGCAGGGGTCAGCGCATGAACCACGGGTCAGCGCACGCCGACCTATGGTCGATGCATACAGATGTGTTTTTCAGGCTGTCCAAAACTGCAGGCTATGCGTCGACGCATAGACCTGCTATGGTCGATCGTTCGTGCGCAAATACAATTTTAAAGCAATTTCCACTTTGTTTGAAAAGCTGTTAAGTGGGTTGCTTGGTTTGTTACTATAAATAGAAGTTTAAGTTACTTGTATCAACTAACATTTGACAAATTGATTCAAGCGTACAAAGAACAAGAAAAAGATAAATAGGTGTCCAAGATTCTTCATCTTCATCTTCAACATCTCACAACACATCAATTACACACAACCATTTTTTAAGTGCTTTGTGATTGGTTAAAGGTGATAACGTTCGAAGCCGTGATTGGGGAATCCGATTCGGGTTGAAGCTTGCGACAGGTTTTTTCTTGAATAAAACCTTTAGGGTTTTCTCCTCCAAGATTGGTTTGATTTTGGGGTTTTTTTTGGATGATTTCTTTATCAATTTTCAGCGGAGCGAAGGTGATTGAGAAGAGGAAGTCTTCATCAATCTAGTAGCGGATTCAGTGATATTGAAGGGAAGATTTCGAGTTCGATTTGTTGTAGTTGAGATCAGCCGGGTCGAGGGTTTGAAGAACTGAGAGTTATTCAACAAAGGGGCTGGAATCGGAGGTCTATCAACAACAATCGAAGGACTTGATTCACCTTGAATCAAGGAACAAGGAGTGGAAGCAACATTCAACGTCTTGAGAATTCTGTTGTATATTTGCTTTTCAATCCTTGTATAAACGGTTATACTCAACAGGTGATATCTATTAAAGCAATCTCAATTCTAGTTTTAGAATTGAGGGCAGACGTACCCCGAAGCGAGGACGACGGGGGAACTGCCTCATCAAATCTTTGTCTTCTCTATTTTTCAGCATATCTGTTTTGGCTTAAAAATTAAGTGATTTTTGTATAAGCACTTTTATCAAACCTTGATATTAATTGAGTAAGAAGTTAAAACTATGTTTTTGAATCCAAAGTACAATAATATTGTACTAGACTAATTGGAATCACTTACTCAACATAAATATCACTTAGAGTGTTTTTACACACCAAGTGTTTGATAATTTGCCTAAACCAAAATTATCTTAGTTGTGTATCTAGTTTGGTTTTCTCTTTGAATCATTGGAACTAGGAATCCTAGCAAGTGAAATAAATCATTGATAGTGTGACTAGTGTAGTGATTCTTATTCTACATTATCATTAATCCATAGGCTAGACGCATATCCGATTTTCCAATAACCGTTCGTTTTAGACTACATTTTCCTCGGCCGCTTCCGCACTTAAAACCAATTTTCAAAACCAATTTTTAATTGGTAGCGCCGACTCAAATTTTAATTGGGATCTATTCAACCCCCCCCCCCCCCCCCATTTTAGATTCGTGCCATAGTCTAACAAGTGGTATCAGAGCACCGGTTCACTCCGTGCTTCAAAATATAACTTTGATAGAAAATGGCTAACGAACCTAAAGGGGCTTATAATAGAGCTCCCGTTTTCAATGGTGAAAATTATAGTTATTGGAAAGACTGTATGCGGGTGCACATAAATTCCATAGATAGAAAAATATGGAACGTTATTCTCAATGGTCCAATTGAAATAACCATGACCAATGAGAATGATGAATTAGTGCCAAAGCCCGAAGCACAATGGACCGATGATGATGAAAGAAAATACAATTATGATTGGAAAGCCAAAAATATCCTAATCTCCTCATTAGGTGTAGATGAATACTATCGTGTATCCCATTGTCCTACTGCTAAGGCCATGTGGGATTCACTACAAATCGCTCATGAGGGGACGAACGATGTTAAGTTGGCAAGAATCAACACACTAACACAAGAGTTTGATCTCTTTTTCATGGAGCAAGGGGAAACCATTGTTGACATGCAAAAGAGATTTACTCATCTCATCAACCGATTACATTCATTAGGTAGGCCGGTTTCCAATGATGTTGCTACTAATAAGATCTTGAGATGTCTTAACAGGGAATGGCAGCCGAAAGTGACCTCCATCAAAGAAGAAAATGATCTCACCGTATTAGACTTGACAACATTATTTGGCAAACTACAAGAGCACGAACAAGTACTCTTGAGCCTAGAACAACACGATAAGAAAGAAAAGAAGGACAAAACAAAGGTGAGTGAAAAGAAATCTATAGCTCTTAAGACTTCCTCCTCGAAGTCTCAAGCAAAAGAGAAAAGTGATTATTCCTCGAGCGACGAAGAAGAAGAGGACAAGAGCGAAGATATGAGGTTGTTCGTTAAACGCTACAATCGTTACGTGAGAAAGAACGGCATCCAACATTCCGAGAAGAACTTGGTAAACTTCCGGAAACAATCGAGGTACTCTAAAGATGATGACTCAAAAGGCAAAAAGACTAGAGGGTCGTGCTACACTTGTGGGAAGCCCGGTCATTACAAATCGGAATGTCCGATGAACAAGAAGACAAAGGAAAAGGAATCATCCAAACCACACAAGAAATCATCAAAGCCAAGGAGAGCATACATAGCTTGGGAAAGCGATATCAACTCCTCCGATGATGAAAGTTCTAGTGATGAAGATGAAGCTGTAAACATATGCCTCTCTGCTCATCAAAAGAACAAAAGGAAACAGGTACGACATGCTAAATATGAAAAATCCTCTAGTATGTCTCATCATGAATTACAAGCTGCTTTTGATACTTTACACTGTGAAGCGAAAGAGGCCTTTAAAAGGCTTGCCTCAAATAACCAAATTTTTATCCATTTGGAACAAAAAATTCGAGAATCCGAAAGGAAGCTTGAGGCACTCAAAGCTTCTATGGTAGAAAGCACAAAAGCAGGTTGTGAGGACCTTAGAAATAGAATAATCAACTATGGGTGTGATACTTGTTATATTTGACAAGGTGAAGTAAGAAACCTAAAGACCAAACTTGACAAAGCTCTTAAGCTCAAGATTACCTTTGAAATCGATAAATCAAACTTTCGAAAAAGTATGGTTAATCCATATCAAAAATATAAATATGTTATAAAGGATGAAGATAGCAAAGGCAATCAAAATGTTAATTTCTCTTATCTTTATTGTTGCAAGAAAGGCCACTCCATTGCTAAATGCAGGTTTAGGAGATTCTTAGTTCCTAAAGGCATTTATCAATGGTTGCCCAAATGCAACCATCTCGTTACTCACCATTCAGGACCCAATAAGCCATTGGGTACCTTCTCGTGTTAATTGCATTTCCATAGGTACAATGCCTCGAGACCACCGAGAGAAGATGGGTTCTCGACAGTGGATGCTCAAGACACATGTCAGGAGACATATCACTCTTCATTGACTTCGTGGCTAAGAAGAAAGGATATGTAACCTATGGTGACAACAACCGTGGAGCAATACTAGGTAAAGGTAGTGTAGGTAACCCTTCTTCCACTACTATTTCTGATGTATTGCTTGTCGAAGGTCTTAAACACAATCTACTTAGCATCAGTCAATTATGTGACAAAGGATACAATGTATCTTTTTCAAAAGATTGTTGCAAAATTGTACATAATGATGATAAGAAGAGTATGTTTAATAGCCTGCGAGTGAATAATGTCTATATGTTAGACTTGAACGAAGTATCGTTAACAAGTGACAAATGCCTTGTAACAATGAGTGAAGATTCATGGTTATGGCATAGGCGTTTAGCACATGTTAACTTTGACTTACTAAATAAATTAGTCTCAAAAGATCTAGTCTTAGGTCTCCCTAAAATAAAGTTCACCAATGATCACCTTTGTGATGCTTGTCAAAAAGGGAAGCAAAGAGGATCTCATTTAAATCCAAAAATATCGTTTCAACAACGAGACCTCTCGAACTTCTTCATATGGACTTATTTGGGCCGTCTAGGATTAAAAGTCTAGGAGGAAATTATTACGGTTTCGTAATAGTGGACGATTTTTCTAGATTTTGTTGGACTATCTTTTTAGTAAGCAAGAGCGATACGTTCGCCGCCTTTGAAAGGTTTGCTAAGCTTTCCCAAAATAAATTAAATACAAACATAGTTTCAATTAGAAGCGACCATGGGGGTGAGTTCGAAAACCACTTATTTGAAGAATATTGCGGTAACCATGGTATCGATCATAACTTCTCCGCTCCACGTACTCCTCAACAAAATGGGGTTGTGGAGCATAAAAATCGAATTTTGGAAGAATTGGGAAGAACAATGATTAACGAAAGTGGTTTACCGAAATATTTTTGGGCCGACGCCATTAGTACGGCGTGTTATGTTTTGAATAGGGTGCTCATTCGCCCCATTCTAAATAAAACACCGTATGAGCTTTTAAAAGGGCGAAAGCCAAATGTTTCTCACTTACATGTTTTCGGTTGCAAATGTTTTGTATTAAATAATGGAAAGGAAAACTTGGGCAAATTCGATTCCAAGGCCGGCGAAGGTATCTTCCTCGGATACTCTCAATCTAGTAAAGCATATAGAATATATAATAAACGATTACTTGCTGTGGAAGAGTCTGTACATGTCACTTTTGACAAATCCTATCCGAGAAACATCGAAAAGGGTAGTGTTGTTCATGGTGCAGGTACATCTACGGAAGACATACTCTAGGGTGGCGAGCCGGGGATTGATCAACCCGACAAAGTCAAAGTTGAGGAGGATAAAGATGTACACCATGAGGAAACCGAGGTAGCTCATCCGCCTTCAAACGATGATCTCCCTCAAGCTTGGAAGTCTCCCAAAGACCATCCAATTGACAACATTCTCAGAGATATCTCAAAGGGTGTTACAACTCGATCGAAGCTAAGTAATTTCTGTTATCACTTCGCTTTCGTTTCACAAATGGAACCTAAAAACCCTAAAGAAGCCCTACTCGATGAACACTGGTTTTTGTCAATTCAGGAGGAACTAAATCAGTTCACTAGAAATGAGGTTTGGTACCTTGTCCCTCCTCCGCGAGGTCATCGAGTAATCGGCACCGGATGGGTGTTTAGGAACAAGTTGGACAAAAACGGGGTAATAACCCGTAACAAGGTGCGTTTAGTCGCGCAAGGGTATAACCAAGAGGAAGGCATCGACTATGAGGAAACTTATGCGCCGGTTGCCCGACTCGAGGCTATACGCCTTCTCCTTGCCTTCGCTTGTGCGAAATACTTTAAACTATTCCAAATGGATGTTAAGAGTGCGTTCCTTAACGGTTACATAAATGAAGAGGTCTACGTCGCACAACCTCCGGGTTTTGAATCTCATGAGTTTCCCGATCATGTTTACAAACTAAAAAGGGCTTTATATGGTCTCAAACAAGCTCCTAGAGCTTGGTATGAGCGACTAAGTAAATTTTTACTTGATCAAGGTTACTCAAGAGGAAAGGTTGACACAACCCTCTTTATTAAACGTCAAGGAAAGCACTTGATATTAGTACAAATTTATGTTGACGATATTATATTTGGGTCTACTAACATGAATCTCGTGAGAGAGTTTTCGGATCTTATGCAGGGTGAATTCGAGATGAGTATGATGGGGGAACTCACATACTTTCTCGGTTTGCAAATTAAACAACTCAATGAAGGAACATTCGTGAATCAAATAAAGTATTGTTTGGACCTTATCAAGAGATTTGACATGGCAAAAGCCAAGGCCATTGACACCCCCATGCCAACATGTGCAAACTTGAATAAAGATGAAAACGATAAGGACGTAGAGGTAAAAAGGTATAGAGGTATGATTGGATCACTTCTCTATCTTACGGCTTCTCGTTCCGATATTATGTTTAGCGTGTGTATGTGCGCAAGATACCAATCATGTCCCAAGGAATCCCATCTAAAAGCTGTCAAACGAATACTTCGATACCTATCCGGTACTCCGAAGTATGGACTATGGTATTCCAAAGGTAATGATTGCTCATTGGTAGGTTTCTCCGATTCCGATTTTGCCGGTTGCAAATCGGATAGGAAAAGCACTAGTGGTGCTTGTCATCTATTTTCAAATTCTTTGGTCAGTTGGCATAGTAAGAAACAAGTTTCAGTTGCTTTGTCAACCACCGAAGCGGAATACGTTGCCGTCGGTAGTTGTTGTGCTCAAATCCCATGGGTTAAGCAACAATTATTGGATTTTAATCTCAAACTCGAACGTATTCCCATTTTTGTGACAATACAAGTGCCATTAATCTTACCAAAAATCCTGTGTTGCATTCTTGCACCAAACATATCGAAATTCGACACCATTTTCTTCGGGATCATGTAGAGAAAGGTGATGTTGTATTTGAACATGTTAACACTAAAAATCAACTAGCAGACATTTTCACAAAGTCGCTAGGTACTGAGCCTTTCTTTCATATTCGCCGAGAACTTGGTATTCTCGACATTTCGGAACGGGCGTCATAAATTGCTTGCTTTATCTTATTTCATTTAAAACTATAGACTTGTACTTCTAACAAGTTAATGTTGTTGCAAGCACAAGTATGTTGTTCATCAAGTTATTCCGGCATCGAGGTGATATTGTTCCTTTACCCTTCTCTCTCTCCCAACCTTCATGGTTAAATAGTTGTATTACATGATAATATTGTATATATATGACTTGTTTCTTATACCATATCTGTTTGGATGTTTAATGTTGTGTCGCATTCTATTTATGCATCAAACATGTGAGCATATGTGCATAACAGTGAAAATCTGCAAAATTTGCCTGTATGAGTCGACCATAACAGGGCAATGGTCGACGCACACCTTAAAAATTTTCTTTTTTCAAAAAATGCAAACAGTGTGCATCGACGCATGCAGAGGGTATGGTCGACGCATCGCGCGAAAAATCAGTTTTTTTTCTGCATAAAACTTTCAAACTTCCCATGCATTTGCATTTCAAATTCTCATTAAGTGTGCATTTAACCCACTACATTGTGAGTTGCATCTACCTAGTGCCTATTGTCTCTTGGCCTCTCCTCTTCCCAAAACCCTAAATCTTCATCTATAAGAAGGGAAAACCTCCTTCTTGCAAATCATTCTCAAAATCTTACACCAAGCTTCACTCTCTACCCTCACAAAAAGCTTCAGAATCACTACCCATGGCTTCCTCATCCCGCAGACCTACCGGTAAGAGATCAAGGGAATCATCCTCTGCCTCCTTACCCATTACCGCTGTCTCATTAGTTCCACCGGCTCTTGCCGACACCTTCAACAAAGACTTTGGTAAAAGAGGAGTTGTGAGGCAACATGCCTTCTACAAACTCACAGCAGAACACATGCATCTCGTAGACATCATGAATCTGCTACAGTATCACGGTATTGTCAAATTCCTATAATGTAATGCCAAATATAGCGAAGACCTAGTCCGTGTGTTCTACACTTGCCTTCATGACAAATTTCGTGGTCAAAAGTTTCACTCCAGGATCGGCACAAGAAAGGTATCTTTGAAGTCTGTTGTTTGGAATAAATATTTTGATCTGACATTGGCTGCTGATGAAAATCCTCTTGCTGAGGTAACTGATTCTCACACAATAGAAGGATATGAGTTTAAGAGCGCTTTGAACGTTATGCTGAAACGACCCTACCCAGACCATATTGTGAACAGTGATGCGTTCCCACGAACTGTCACTACCGGTAAGCTGAAAACTGGTGAGCGCATTCTTCAGTGGATTATGGCGCGCATCCTGAGGCCTAAGAAAGGTGGCCTTTCCCGAGTTGAACAGGCTGAGGTTCATCTCATATATATCCTGAAAAATCAGCGCAAAATAAACTGGCCCTATTACATTGCTAGTAGGATGTTCAGTTTACGAGACTCCAGACGAGGCACTGCTCTTGCCTATGGATCTTTTATTCAAGAGGTTCTTACTGCAGCCGACGTTGATTATCCATCCTTTCCTTATACCTCCATTTCCTCAGATAAAGAATTCAGCCCAAAAACTCTCTATATGATGGGATACTTTTGGTCTAATGAGCGGAAATCATACAGATTTGTTCGCAGGGGGTATATTCCTACGATTGTTGAAGAGTCTGATGAAAGTGATGAAAGTGAAGAAGAAGACCAAGAGGAAAACGAAGAAGAAGGAGCAGGACAAGCATTTGAGCAGCATGATAGTCCTCCACAAGCAGACACACACGACTACACAAACATCGATTGGGTTCAGAATACCTTTTCAACTGAAGAAGAAGCCCCCAACCATGGAGGCTGGGGTGAATGGCAACATATGGGCTGGTCAACACAACGCCAATTCTATTAGCAGTATCAATATGGTGCTGAAGAATCTCCACCGTCTCCTCCGCAGCAAGAAAATTCTTCTAAACTTTTAAATATGATGCGAAATATGCAGTTGGCTCAACAATCATTCATACAAACTCAGGATGAGCGCTATGCTCATATATGCAGCCAGCTTCAAGCACAAAATGAGAGGCTCGATAGTCTCTCAACCAGCATGAATGAACGGTATGCAGCATTCACCGAAACATTTGAACGACAGGAGCGGTCCGTCGATGTGGGCCTCAAGTATCTAAGTAGTGTTGCTGACCAAATGACTTCTTTGGAAGATCTTGACAGAAACCCAGATATTTGTTACAATCGAGGACGAGGCCATTAGGGCATAAAACTGTATGTGCATCTGTACTTTTGTTGTTTGACTGAACTTATTATCTGTTATGCTTGTTTGTTAATCTAGTTTAATGTTATCTCTTTTTCAATTTGTTCAGTAATAATATTTTGTGTGGTATTGTTATATGATTCGTTATCTCCTGTTGAATATCATGTTATGTTGAATAATAAATCTCTTTCTCTTTTTGATATTGTCAAAGGGGGAGAAGAGCATGTACCAAAGCCAAGCCAAGACATTCACAACAATTAACATTTTGTTTTGCAGTCAGCCTTAGATTACAAAAGAAAGGGGGAGTGTGTGTAAATATTGCATGTTGTTTTTCTTTGGTTTCACACAGGTTGTCATCATCAAAAAGGGGGAGTATGTAAGGGCAAACTATCATACAACATACGATCACAGGTTTCGATGATGACAAATGACCACCATGGATGAATCGACATTGTCGATTCCACCTCTACAAAACAAATGCAACATATCACCTATCATATCCTTTTCTATGCTCATCTAAACTGTTATATTTTATACAACATATGTGGATAAAATGTGGTCATGACAAAATGCATAAAAACCACAAAAATATGAATTTTTGCAGATTTGCAGAGTTTGAGTCGACCACAGGGTCGGCGCATAACATAGTGCATTTCCTCACGGGTCAGCGCACGAAGGCCTGAGTCGACCGCAGAGGTCAGCGCATGAACCACGGGTCAGCGCACGCCGACCTATGGTCGACGCATACTGATGTATTTTTCAGACTGTCCAAAACTGCAGGCTATGCGTCGACGCATAGACCTGCTATGGTCGATCATTCATGCGCAAATACAGTTTTTAAGCAATTTCCACTTTGTTTGAAAAGCTGTTAAGTGGGTTGGTTGGTTTGTTACTATAAATAGAAGTTTAAGTTACTTGTATCAACTAACATTTGACAAATTGATTCAAGTGTACAAAGAACAAGAAAAAGTGAAATAGGTGTCCAAGATTCTTCATCTTCATCTTCAACATCTCATAACACATCAATTACACACAACCATTTTTGAAGTGCTTTGTGATTGGTTAAAGGTGATAACGTTCGAAGCCGTGATTGGGGAATCCGGTTCGGTTTGAAGCTTGCGATAGGTTTTTTCTTGAATAAAACCTTTAGGGTTTTGTCCTCCAAGATTAGTTTGATTTTGGGGGTTTTTTGGACGATTTCTTCATCAATTTTCAGCTGAGCGAAGGTGATTGAGAAGAGGAAGTCTTCATCAATCTAGTAGCGGATTCAGTGATATTGAAGGGAAGATTTCGGGTTCGATTTGTTGTAGTTGAGATCAGCCGGGCCGAGGGTTTGAAGAACTGAGAGTTATTCAACAAAGGGGCTGGAATCGGAGGTCTATCAACAATAATCGAAGGACTTGATTCACCTTGAATCAAGGAACAAGGAGTGGAAGCAACATTCAACGTCTTGAGAGTTCTGTTGTATATTTGCTTTTCAATCCTTGTATAAACGGTTATACTCAACATGTGATATCTATTAAAGCAATCTCAATTCTAGTTTTAGAATTGAGGGCAGACGTACCCCGAAGCGAGGACGACGGGGGAACTGCCTCATCAAATCTTTGTCTTCTATTTTTCAGCATATCTGTTTTGGCTTAAAAATTAAGTGATTTTTGTATAAGCACTTTTATCATACCTTGATATTAATTGAGTAAGAAGTTAAAACTATGTTTTTGAATCCAAAGTACAATAATATTGTACTAGACTAATTGGAATCACTTACTCAACATAAATATCACTTGGAGTGTTTTTACACACCAAGTGTTTGATAATTTGCCTAAACCAAAATTATCTTAGTTGTGTATCTAGTTTGGTTTGCTCTTTGAATCATTGGAACTAGGAACCCTAGCAAGTGAAATAAATCATTTATAGTGTGACTAGTGTAGTGATTCTTATTCTACATTATCATTAATCCATAGGCTAGACGCATATCCGGTTTTCCAATAACCGTTCGTTTTAGACTACATTTTCCTCGGCCGCTTCCGCACTTAAAACAAATTTTCAAAACCAATTTTTAATTGGTAGCGCCGACTCAAATTTTAATTGGGATATATTCAACCCCCCCCCCCCCCCTTTAGATCCGTGCCATAGTGTAACAGATATTACATCCAACAAATCATCTTTTGAAAGACCATTCGTTTATTTTGTACGTGTTTTAGTGGATCTTGATTTAACAAAGGAATTCAAATATAGAATATTAGTGGAACTGTTGAGAATTTATCAAGTGTGAGTAGTGTGGGTAATAGTCTCACATTGGTTGAAACTGTGGAGACTTGAACATTTCTAAGTGAGAGAACCCGCCAACCTATAATCTTCAGATTTTGGGTGAATATGTGGTATGTTTCTCACAAAGTCTTGCTCTTAAAAAAGAAGTCCCACTAGAACCCCTATTTTGAATAGTAGTCACTAATACTCTTATGCTAAACTTAAAAGAAAACTGACCTGATTTCCTCTTTGACTATTAATGATAATGTGGTTAATGACAAAATTTTATTAGAAAACCACATTGAGCACCATTTCAGAAATTTTCTTAATAACAAGATTGTTTTATAAGACAATGGCATGATTGTTTTATAACGAAGATGAAATGCTCCCGAGCTAGATGGGTTTGGGGATTTCTTCTATAAAAAAATATTGGGATATCATTAAATTGGATGTCATAAATGATGTTACTCAATTTTTTTGCAGGATTGGATTCTCCCCCATTATAATGCTAACACTATTGTCCTTATTCCTAAATCTCAAAATACTAATTGTTTAAATCAGTTTAGGCCTATAGCTCTTGCTAATTTCAAACTTAAGATAGTCACTAAAATCATTGCTGATAGGCTTTATACTATTCTTCCTATTTTAATTTCTCTTGAGTAAAAAGGTTTTGTCAATGGTAGAAGTATTAGAGATCATATATGTCTTATCTCTGAAGCTATAAATCTTCTCAATAAAAAAATCTTTAGTGGCAATGTTGCTCTTAAAATTGATATTTCTAAGGCCTTTGATACCATAAGGTGGCCTTTTATTGTTAAAACTCTTGAGTGCTTTGGGTTTAATGATAGATTTTGCAAGTGGATTCTTGTAATTCTAGAATATGCTTACCTTTTCATTGGATTAAATGGTAAACAAGTAGGATTCTTTAATTGTTCTAATGGTGTTAGGCAAGGAGACACACTATCTCCCCTTCTTTTTTGCATTACTAAAGAGGTTTTGAGTAGAGGGATCTCTAAGTTGGTGGCTAATAACCAAATCAGTCTTATTAAAGGGTCTAGAAATAGCTTTCTTCCCTCTCATACTCTTTATGCTGGTCAAGATTTTCTGCATAGGTGACCAAATGTCTATAAAGGTTGTTACTAACCTGCTTAATAATTTTCATTTGTTCTGGTCAATTTTGTAACACTTTTAAATCTCTTATCAATGCAGGTGGCATGACTCACAACACACGCAAACTGCTTGCAGACCTGTTTGGTTTTACCATGGCCTCCCCTCCTTTCCTATACCTTGGTGCTCCTATTTTCATTGGAAGACGTAAAGTTATTCATTTTCAATTCATTATTGATAAAATCAGGATCAAGCTTGCTGCTTGGAAATCTAGTCTGCTGTCTATGGCTAGAAGAGTGCAACTTGTCAAATCAGTTATTCAAAGCATGTCAGTGCATTGCATTACCATGTATAAATGGCCTGCCAGCATCATCAAAATCATAGAAGTATGGATGAGAAACTTCATTTGGAGTGTAAATTTGGAGAAAAAGAAGATTGTGACAGTTTCCTAGAAAATGTGTTGCAAGAGTCTTAAGGAAGGCGACATTGGTCTGAAATCTTTAAAAATTTTCAATGTTGCCTCAAATAGGGGTGGCAATTGGATCCATTAAGAGAAAATCCATCAAATCCATCCATCAAAAAATCCATCCAATCCATCCACTACATAAAAATTAAGTTAATGGATTGATCAAATCCATTCATTTATAAGCATAGATTGATTCAATCCATCCAACACATTTTAATGATCAAATGGATTTTTTAATCTAATTTTAAAAAAATAATTTTTTTCAAATATTAAAAAAAAATTTTGAAAAATAAAAAATAATTTTTTTTTTCAAAAAAAAATCAAAATTTTTTTGAAAAATAAAAATAATTTTTTTTCGAAAAAAAATAAATTTTTTTTTGAAAATACAAAAAATCGATTTTTTCCAAAAATTTAAAAATAGTTATTTAAAAAAAATACCAAATTTTAATTTTATTTTCAAAAAATTTATTTTCTTACGAATATAAAAAAATTATTTTTTTCGAAAATAAAAAAAAACAATTTTTTAATTATTTTTTTCGAAAATACAAAAATATATTTTTTTTTGAAAAAAAACTGATATTGTTTTATTCAAAAAAATAAAAAACTTTTTGAAAAAAATAAATTTTTCAAAAAAATAAGTGATTTTTTTTAAAGAAAAAAAATGGAAGGATGGATGTCCGTCCACTAAAAATATGATAATGGATGGATTGGATGAATTTTATTCTTAATGGATGGATTTGATTGGATATTTTTAAAAAAATTTAGTGGATTGTTAATCGACTAATTGATTGTTTTGATCAATCCATTAACGATTCAATCCATATCCATCCAATCCATCAATTTTGCCACCCCTAACCTCAAACCTGCATCTGTGTTAGAAATTCTTTCAAGCTCAGGATTGCTGGTCTTCCCTCGTAGGTTCCAGAGTTAGAAAAAACAATAGAGTCATCAAATATTCTATTTGGAGTAACATCAAAGATAACTTTGGCATGGTTAAAGAGATTACTCAATGGTTGGTTGGTAATGGTAAGAGCATAAACGTTTGGTTGGATGCTTGGCTTGATGAGCCTTTGGACTTCAAATAAAAAATTCCTATCATATTACATAACAAATTGTCAGCCAAGGTAAGTAACTTCTTAAAAAACAAGGTTTGGGATGTCCAGAATGACATTCAGACTGCTTTCCATACTCTCATCTCCACTGTTTCCAAAATCATGAGTATTCCTGATATGGAGCTGGAGGATTCTTTGGTATGGATAGGTACTGATAATGGCATGCTTAGTCTTAAGCAGACTTACGTTTTCCTTTGTAAGCCTAGCCCTTGTGCATTTTGGACTACTTTTACGTTGATTTACTTGCTAACATAGGCCTAAGGTCTAATAGTTATCTTTGGTTTTCTCATGTGCATAATGATATTGTTAAGGAGTATTTGCTAGAAATGAATGATACCCTAGGCTAAGGCTTTTTCTCTTAAGGGTTTTGGTTCGGTTCCCGATGTTCTTGTATTCCTTTTTTATGTTTATTAGAAAACATATTTAAATTTTATTATTTTTGTATTATGTTATTATTTTTTAGATTCATTCAATAATCAATGTATCTAAACTGTATTATAATCATTCAATAATCAATGTATCTGGACTGTATCATAATCAGATATATTGATTATTCAATAAATCTAAAAAGTCGAATTTTTCTTATAAATAGAATCAGAGAGTATTATAATAATATAAATATGAAGACTTTATTCAAATACAATTTTAATATACTATCTTTATTTTTCTAAATGTCTATTTTATTGTTTTTATGTTTATATCTTTAGAAATTATGTATCAATTAAATTTTGATAAATAAAAATAATAGTATACATTATCATTAATTTTTATAGTTACAACAAAAAACACTTTCACATATCACTTTTGAATATAAATTTCATAGTAAATGAAGTCACAAATTATTAACAATGTTAGTTGGCCGTTACAAAAATTATAAATAATATTAGTTGGAAGTAGTAAAAATTAATAAAGCATTTGAAAGGTGAGATTGAGAAATATGAAGTTTTTTAGTAAATCTTTTATTCAACTATTTTATTTTTTTAAAGAAAAATTCAATTTTAAAGATGAATTAATAAAATTGCGACCAAATTATTTGTCTATATAATAGTTTATTAGGAATCTAAAACAAATTACATTAAAATTTTATTTGTGAAGAAGCAATTCAATACAACAATGTATTTTCTCCAAAATCAATTTAAATAATTATTTATAGTTGTTAAATGAATTATCTACTTCTTATAGTTCTTACGACTATAAATTTAATTTAATTTATATCATTTATATCTATTAACATATCTTCAGAAATTTTTTGTTTTTGTATCAACTCAATTAAAAAGATATTTATTATTGACATGCATGTCTTTCCTCTATAAATTATAAAATTGAAAATATGTTAATAAACACATTTGTACTATAAATTGGCTTTTTAATAAAAATAATAATAATAAATAGACTTATAACTCCTTCGTTATGTTACATGCATGTAGTTAACAGTCTTATAAATTTTTTATTATGCAAATTTGCATAAAATAAAGATATGAGATGTTTTTGAAACTGAAGTAAAACAAAAAAAATAATGAGATGTAATAAAGAATGACTACTAACTAATTAAAAAAATAAAATATATTTTAGAGTTGTTACTTAAGTTTGGTTGTCCCTTGGATGGATGATGTGCTTCTTTGGAAAGACACTGACAATGACCCGTTAAGCTTCTGTGAAGATTTATTCAGCCCATGCTTCTAATCCTTATGTTGTTTGGTCGAATTTCCTGTGTGTCGTACCTCGGGAAATGAGAACACGATTTAAGCGAAGCGCAATCGCACGCTCGTAATGATGGACTGAACAGAGTCGCCATCGAATTTATTTATTCCTAAAAAGGAAAGGGGAAATATCGATAAAACCCAAGAAAGAACGACAATGATATTGGTCGTCGGAACCAAATCAGGGTTCGGGAGTCGATTACGCAAGGGGAAGGTACTAGAACCCCTCACGTCCGTTATACTCAACGGGAACCGTTAGATTAGTTGTGCACGTTAGTGTTAGTTTGAAATGTTAGACTTTTCAAGTGGTTAGGTGGGAAAGAAAGAAAGGAAGAGAGAAGAATATTTTTGGATTTTCGACGAAGGACTAAACCTAAGTTTTTTATTAATGGGTCTAACAAGATTTACAAATCTTGCTCCTACGTATCTCAATAGAGAAATCAAGGCTTACTTAGTTCTGGGTAGAAAAATGTTTGTTTGTTGGTCGATTTTAGCGAAAGCTACTTTGTGTCAAATCGACGAAAACATTGTTGGACTACCCAAAACAGGTGGAGAAACATTGCCTTGCATTGTTTTGAAACAAAGTACCTTTCGTTTGAGAAAGGGTTTGAAGGATTAACCGCACGACGGCGAGAAAAAGTTTAAGAGTCAATCGCGCGGCGGCGGGGAAAGAAATTGATTGGTTTGATGTGTTTTGAATAATGGAGAGAACTTGGATGAGCGAGATATCCATCTCGAATCCTAGTCTCAGGAGTGCGTCGTATCCACCATGTTCCATTTCCATCTTACTTGCAAAAGTGTTTAATAAAGATTAAGTGTTTTGAATTTGATTGAGAAAGGGTTTGAAGAAACCACATTGACAACTTTGGATGATGGCGAGAGCTAAGATAGGCGAGGCATCCACCTCGAATCTTAATCTCAGGAGTGCACGGTATCCACCATGTTCTATTTCCATCTTTATTGGAAAAGCGTTAAATAGGAGTTAAATGTTTTGGATTTTATTATGAAAATGGCTCGATGTTGGATCAAGCATTTGATGAGCGATTGAGAAAGATTTGAATGAGTGTTTGAGAGAAACAGAATAGATAAATTTGGATGATGGCGAGAGCTAATATAGGCGAGGCATCCACCTCGAATCTTAATCCCAGGAGTGCACGGTATCCACCATGTTCCATTTCCGTCTTTATTGAAAAGGTGTTAAGATAGGAATTAAGTATTTTTTGAGTTTTGTTATGAAAAAATGGCTTGACGTTGGATCAAGCAGTTGATGAAGGTTTGAAAGAAATGAAATAGAATGGGAGGAAGAAATGGATTGATTTGTTTATTGAGAAAATACTCGACGTTGGATCGAGTTATTATTTTTGATCTTTTGGAAATAGTTGATTTTATTCTTGTGTTAGTAGCTAACTAAACAGTCAAGCAAATAAAGAAATAAAAAGCAGTAAAATTATTACACATTAGGGGAGTGGTCAGGGGAGTGGGGGTACATTTTGTCGAATGGAGATTCAAAGTAATGGAATAATTAAATCGGGCCCAAACAACAAATAATGCAATGTATGAGTGTAAGTGTAAGGGAACTGTCTCATTGTAAGAAGGTCCAAGAGTAAGCCATGTGAAGAAAATAAATAATACAACAAGTTATATTTACAAAACACTCAAAAATTAAGTTGAAAGAAACAACATTGGGACGTGCACGGATAAAAATCGGGATGCGAGGATGCGAATCAAAATCGCATAACGCAATGACGTGCAAGACAAATAGCAATTGAAGAGCAAACAAAACCTAGATAATGTGCTCAAAACCGGTTTACACATGTTGACAATAATTGAAATGTCATATGTGACTAATCAAAACGCGGCGAAATACTATCAATGTATCAATAAACATAATCATGGATAAACAACATGGGGATTGTTGAATCCATGGATTAAGAATCGATGTTTAAACAATAAAATAAATTAAGAACAAACATTAAAATCAACAAGTGTCGGATAAGTGACCGTAAAAATATGAAAAAGACTAAAAATAAAATAACAACAAAAAATGAAATGGTAAAAATAATGAAGTAAATAGAAATTTAGTTGAAACTTAGAAAAAAAAGAAAAGAGAACAAGTTGAAAAAAGAAAATGGTGCACAAGATTGAACTTAGGACTCTGAGAATGCAAACCCTCAGTATTACCACTCGACCAAACCGTTTCCCTTATGATATTTTCTCGTCTAGTAGTATATATCTTAAAAAGTGACGCTGATTTAAATTAAAAAAAATAATAACTATAGAACAAAAGCACTATTATGTTCATCTTCCAAACATGATTTCCATCTTCTTACTGTAACTCAGAGAAAAACTCAAGACTTGATAAAACACACTAACAAATGAAATGAAGATTAAACACAAAAAAATCAAATGATGCACATGGAAACACACACGGAAAAAAAAGAACTCGAACATGTGAGTTACCGAAATACAAAGGTTGCTACCGCTTTGCGTTGTTGTTGCTGCCGGTAACGGAACTCGGTAACGGAACTGAGTCGAATGTTGTTGTTGCCGGAAGAATGTCGAGTTGTGATGTGACGGTTCCGGTTGTAGCCTTTCAGGTTGTAACAAGGGTGGCTACGAAGAGTTTAAGGGATTTGTGGTTTTTACAGCTGAAGTGTGGAGTATGGAGGGTTGTTTTTCTTTGTTTCGCCGTCAAAGGATTATCTCCTAGGATTTTTTTGTTGATGCTCCTTATATATCACTCATCTCCTTTCTTTCTCTCTGCTGTGTTTCCTCATAGTAGTGGAAAATGTCCGTACGAAAGACGTTTGGAATTTTGTCCTTATCCCAGCTTGTGGTCCCTCCTTCAATTCCTCTCCATCTCCAAAAATTTTATTGTTGGTAAGAAATAATTTCACCACTGCAACCTCATTTGAATAAAATATGTGTTTTCTCTTTTTTGGAATTCAACTGATTTTGTATGGTGTTGTTGTGGCAGCTTGACACGGTTTAGCTGCGGAAGCATACCAGCTGCAGAATGTGAACCAACTTGCATATCTGTGAACAACATAATTTGTCTTTTCTCTCCTCTAGCCAGTGGTGAGACGGTGTTGGAAGAAGGTAATACACTGAAAATGGATTTGGCTCGTCATGTAGATGGGTTCATTGTTGTGGTGGCTCACACTCATGTTCCTCAAGAAGGTCCAGTTACTGGGCAGGCAACTGATGTCATTGCTGCCGCAAACACTGCTGCTGAGGGGGCCTTAAGGCCTGTTAGGCCAGGAAAGAAGAACAAGGATGTAACTAATGCAATTCAAGGTTGTTACTGCCTAGGATTGTAAAGTTGATGAGGGCGTTCTAAGTCATCAACTGAAGCAGTTTGTGATTGATGCCGGAATACCATAAGACAAAGATGAAACAGAAAATGGTACATGACTGATCAATCAAACAGAAGGTGCACTCCCAGATGTGGCAATGTTGTTTAACTCACCACGCTTTCCCTCATCGGCACCGAACCCCTCATTTAAGTCAAATTCAACCTTTGCATCTGCATCTGACATAGCAACAATAGTAGACATAGAAGAAGCGTCTGTTGTGGTAGAGGTGCACTCCTCAGCCTCTTCTGCTCCAATGGCATTCAATTTTGATCCTTTAGAATCCAGTTGTTTATCCATTTCTTGTGAATGAAAGCTAGATGAAGCTTTGTGAAGCTCTTGTCCAGCATCTTCGTCATGTACCTCTTTTATATCTGAATTTTCCTCCACACGCTCAGCAGCAAAATCAGTTGCACTAGAACACAAACCACTTTTCGCAGGCATAGCCAAGACAACATGTTCACACTCAGTTCTTAGCATTTTATCCTCATTAGCATAATTCTCGGCAGAAATATCGCTGTTTTTTCCATGCTCTCGTTCATTGAAGTCTTCAGGATTATCAACACCACGAGAAAGGAGTACATCATCATATGTTCCTCTAGCTGAATCGGATTGTCTGTGAACAGTGGGAGAATTTTGATTCGTCAGTCTGTCGACGCCTGATCGTTCAGCACTGTGATCACCATTTACATCCACTTCCACAGATATGTGTAACAATTTGTCAATTGCTTCCACCTCAAGTCCAGCAACACTACTTATCTTAATACCAAGAGTTTCACCAGCATTCACTCCACTCACAACCTCTTCCAGGAGCTGCTTACTACAGTTACCATCTCTAGCTTCTGAAGTTGTAGCAGCAGCTTTCAATATGATTTCTTTGAGCTTTGTCGTAGCATCTGATAAGTTCACCGCGGTTGGCCGACTCGAGACAAGATAGTCCAACTTCTTTTTCGGTGTCACTGGATCCTTCTGAAAGTGTTCTTCTAGGAGAAGATGTGAAAGCAGATCATCAGCCAACTGTTGCACTACTGATATCGGTGAATCAAACAAAGGGATAAGTGGTTCAATAGCTTTGCGAGAAGCCAATGAATGTTCAGCACGTCACTGTCGATGTTCTACGATATTAACCAAAACCTGCATTGCACTGTGCTGTCCGTCAGGCGCAAGATCGTGCCTTGCCAACAACAAAAACAAGAGTTCAACAACTTTGGCAGCCAATGGTCCTTTAGCTATGGGAGCATTATTTGTTAATATACGCAACAGTTCTGCAAAAGCGTGCAACAGCTACTGTGGATCGAATCTTTGTATTTCCAAAGAGAACACAACATAGTTCAGCAGCATCCCCATCACAGCACCAAACAATTTAACTTCTGGTTGATGAAGTTGGTGACATAAAATGATGATTCGGAGAAGCCAGAACATTGCTGACAGCTCCACTAGAGGACCTCGACAGAGGTGAATTGAAATTTGTATTTAAAACTTGATTTTTCTCAACAATTGGGAAATCATTTCTATCATCGAATGAATTACTCCTAAAATCTACCGCTGTTCTAACTGTAGGTGAGAATACCTGATGGCTTACATAGTCCCTAGGTGTGGGACATCTAACATGGGGCATGTCACCTTTCTCAACACCCACAGACCTTGATATCCCTCTGATTCTTACTCCTGGAAACTTTGCCGATCCTGCAATATACTGCGCCCACATAATGCAATCACACTGCTCCAATACGTTATTCACAATCTGTTCAGTATTCTGATACCACTCAGAAAACTCTGACAAACTTCTAGTCAATAATTTATCAAAATCACCATGAAGTACATCAAGTTGCTTACTTCCTCTTCCAATTTACAAGAGCCTCTTTCCAGCAGGAGCAACTTCTTTATGGTTCTCGGTCTCGCTAGTTTCATCTTCGTCTAAGGTTGGAGCTTTTGGAAGAAGACCGAGAACTTTAAACATGAGTTTATCAGTATCAAAATCATTGTTGGCATTTGTGAGAAGCTTTTCACCAGCAAAGATAGAATTCGCACCAGCAAGAAAACACAATGCCTGCTCAGGCACGGAGAATCGAACTCTCTCGGCCGATAACCTCACCATTGCTTTTGGCATTGTTATACGCGTTGTTGCGATCATGCGAATCATCAATGAGCCCACTGCTGCTGCCATTGCGTATGGGCTAGACAAGAAAGCAACAAGTGTTGGTGAAAAGAAAGTCTTGATTTTTGACCTTGGTGGTGGTACTTTTGATGTCTCCTTGCTTACTATTGAAGAGGGTATCTTTGAGGTGAAAGCCACAGCTGGAGACACCCATCTTAGAGGTGAGGATTTTAATAACAGAATGGTGAACCACTTTGTTCAAGAGTTGAAGAGAAAGAACAAGAAGGACATTAGTGGCAACCCTAGGGCACTCAGGCGATTGAGGACTGCATGTGAGAGGGCGAAGAGAACTCTTTCATCTACTGCCCATACTACCATTGAAATTGACTCTCTATTTGAGGGAATTGATTTCTACTCCCCTATTACTCGTGCCAGATTTGAGGAGCTCAACATGGATCTCTTTAGGAAATGCATGGAACCAGTTGAGAAATGTTTGAGAGATGCCAAGATGGACAAAAAAACATCCATGATGTTGTTCTTGTTGGTGGTTCTACTAGAATTCCAAAGGTTCAACAACTTTTGCATGATTTCTTTAATGGAAAGGAGCTATGCAAAAGCATTAATCCGGATGCGGCTGTTGCATACGGAGCTGCTGTCCAGGCTGCAATTTTGAGTGGTGAGGGGAATGAGAAGGTGCGGGATCTTCTCCTTCTTGATGTTACCCCTCTCTCTCTTGGTTTGGAGACTGCTGGAGGTGTGATGACTGTTCTGATCCAAAGGAATACCACCATTCCAACAAAGAAAGAATAGGTTTTCTCAACCTATTCTGACAACCAGCCTGGTGTCTTGATCCAAGTCTTTGTAGGAGAGAGAACAAGGACTAGGGATAACAATTTGTTGGGCAAGTTTGAACCTTATGGTATTCCTCCTGGTACTGCATTGATGATGTTAGATGCTGATAAAATGGTACCTGCTGTTTAGTTTCACAATCTCGGATGTTGCCGTTATCATTGCACTGCGTTTGGTTTTCGGTAGGTTTCTGCTGTGATTTCCCTTTGTTTCACATATAAGACCCATGAGCCTCCTACCTGTTGCTTTTTCAATAGATGGTGCTGAACTATTTGCTCTATGAATGTCAAGAGCCATTTGACAGAGTTTGTCTGCTTCATCTCAACAAAGACTGCTTCTGCTTCCTCAAGATGCACACAGTGGCCAAGCACCTCCATAACAATGCTATATGTAACTTTGTCAGGTTTAAATCCTGCATTCTGCATGTCACGATATAGTTTCAATGCTGTCTCATAATTCCTTGCCTTTGCTTCCAAAGCAATCATGATATTGTAGGTGACAATATTAGGAACGCAACCCTGATCAACTATTTCACAAAATAGTCTGTCAGCAGCAGCTAAATTACCGTATTTTCCCAAACAGTTAATCATTACACTGTAAGTAAACGTGTCAGGAGAAAGGCCAACTTGTTGCATTCTCTCATACATGGACATGGCCACATCAAGAAATCCAGCTTTTGCATGGATATCGATAAGCGTACTGATGGAAACCAGAACAAACAGAAGACAAATGACAATATAGTAATGAATAAAACAGTGACAAAAGAAGGAAATGAGGTATTTTATATATTCTGTAATATGATAAAGGAGCAGAATTGCTCTTACAATGTGAATATACCAGAGCTAGAGCTTCTGTACCAGATAATAACAATTCTCCCAATCAACAAACATAATAATCATTATATTGTAATTGTATCTTTGTGTGTCTAATATGATCACACATGGTGTATATTTATATGCAAATAGGAAATATACAATAGGAAATAATATCAATTACAGTTATGACTAATTGAATATCAATCAATACTAATTGATTGATAATATATTCTTAACACTCCCCCTCAAGCCGGATCGTATATATTGTATGATCCGAGCTTGTTACAAATATAATTCACTCGAGAACCCTTGAGAGACTTGGTAAACATATCAGCCAATTGATCTTCAGATTTGACAAATTCCGTGGTTATTTCTCCCGACAGTACCTTGTCTCTTACATAGTGACAATCTATTTCTATGTGCTTGGTCTGTTCATGGAAAACCGGATTGGACGCAATGTGGAGTGCCGCTTGATTGTCGCATATGAGTTTTGTGTTCTGAAGGTCACCGAACCTAAGTTCTGAGAGCAAATTCTTAAGCCAAGCAAGTTCTTTTGAGGCTGCTGCCATAGCCCGATATTCAGCTTCAGCACTAGATAATGCAACTGTGTTTTGTTTCTTGCTTCTCCATGAGATCATATTTCCTCCAATAAGAACACAATATCCAGAAGTGGATCTTCTATCCGACGGTGATCCTGCCCAATCTGCATCTGAGTAACAAGTGATTTTTGCATCACCCTTATCTTCATATAATAGGCCTTTTCCTGGTGCATTCTTTATATATCTGAGAATCCGAATAACGGCATTCCAATGAGTATCACAAGGAGCATTAAGGAATTGACTCACAATACTCACTGCAAAAGTAATATCCGGTCTGGTGACGGTAAGATAATTGAGTCTACCCACTAGACGTCGATATCTTCCCGGGTCTTTCAACAACTCCCCCTGACCCGGAAGAAGCTTGACATTGGGATCCATAGGAGTATCAATCGGACGACAGTCAAGCATACCAGTTTCAGTTAGGATGTCTAATGCATACTTACGTTGGTTAATTGCAATGCCTGATGAGGACTGTGCAACCTCAATACCTAAGAAGTATCTGAGTGGACCCAAATCTTTTGTCTGAAAGTTTTTGAAAAGATGAGTTTTGAGTCGCTGAATACCGTTTGTATCGTCTCCAGTGATAACAATGTCATCAACATAAACCACAAGAAAGATGTGTTGTCCGTTGGAAGAGTGAAGGAAGAAAACAGAATGATCTGCTTCACATCTAGTCATACCAAACTGTATCAAGGCAGAGCTGAAGCGACCAAACCAAGCACGTGGAGATTGTTTTAGCCCATAAAGAGATCGATTGAGCCGACAAACAAATCTTGAATTACCAGGAATAGTAAAACCTGGAGGTTGATCCATATACACTTCCTCCTCCAATTCTCCGTGTAAGAATGCATTTTTAATATCCAACTGATGAAGCGACCAATGATTAATAGCAGCCAATGCAAGGAAGAGACGGACTGAACTAATCTTGGCCACTGGAGAAAAGGTGTCACCATAATCAAGGCCAAATATTTGCGTGTATCCCTTGGCTACCAAACGAGCTTTAAAACGATCAATTTGACCATCTGGTCCAATTTTCACTGTATAAACCCATCGACAACCCACTGTAGTTTTGTCTAGAGGTAAAGGAACAATGTCCCAAGTGTTATTTGAATGCAATGCAGTCATTTCTTCTACCATCGCCTGACGCCAATTGGGATCAGTCATAGCTTCACCTGTAGACTTAGGAATAGACACAGAATCCAAAGCAGACACAAAAGAAACATAGGAAGTAGATAGACGGTCATAATTTAAAGCACAGACATATTTAGGATTTGGATTATGAGATCGAATACCTTTTCGCAATGCTATTGGAAGGTCAAGTTCAGGTGACGTAGCTGGAGGAACAATTGGAGTAGGAGATGGTGCTGGTGGATCAATATCATCTCTAACTGCCGATGGACGCGTTGTGCGTCGCCGATATACCTGCAAAGGAGGTTTAATGGGTGTGGGGATGACAGAAGGAATATCTTGATTACAAATCTCCTGGGAGGACGAAGAGGCAGAGAAAAAAGGAGAACCTTCAAAAAATGTTACATCGGAAGAGACAATGTACCGTTGAAGTTGAGGACAAAAACAACGATATCCCTTTTGTATACGTGAGTAGCCTAGAAAAATACATTTGAGAGATTTAGCGGAAAGTTTGTCTTTACCTGGATTAAGATCATGAACAAAGCATGTGCAACCAAACACCGAAGGGGAATGGGGTAGAGATCGTGTTCCGGATTCAAGATAGAGTATGGAATCTGATCTTGAAGGACCGAGGAAGGCATTCGGTTGATAAGGTGACATGCGGTGAGGAGAGCATCACCCCAAAAACGAGAGGGTACATTGTGGTGAAGAAGAAGAGTCCGTGCAGTTTCAACTAAATGACGATTCTTCCGTTCAGCAACACCGTTCTGTTGTGGTGTATGAGCACATGATGATTGGTGAATAATTCCCTGTAATGTTAAAAAAGATTGAAACTGGGATGACATATATTCACGAGCATTATCTGTGCGTAAAATTTTAATGGTAGTATTAAACTGGTTTTTAATTTCAGCATAAAACTCTTGGAATATACGGAAAACATCTGAACGATTTTTCATTAGAAATAACCAAGTGCATCGTGAGTAATCGTCGATGAACGTTACGAAGTAATAGTATCCTAAAGTAGAATTCACACGACTAGGACCCCAAATATCAGAGTGAACTAAAGCAAAAGGTGATGCAACACTTTTATTTACTCGTTGACAATAAGTACTAAGAGTATGTTTGCCTAATTGACAGGACTGACACTCAAAAGAAGAAAGTTTAGAAAGACTAGGAACTAAAAGACGCATTTTATTTTGACTAGGGTGACCCAAACGTTGATGTGTGAGTTCTTGAGAAGTAATAGAAGCACAGGCCACCGGTGGAGAAAGATGATATAATCCTCCAGCTTCACTCCCTGCTCCAATCGTCCGTCCTGTACGTCGATCCTGGATATGAACAGAATTAACATTAAAAAGAACTGAACAATCAAGAGTACGAATAAGCTTGTGAACAGATATTAGATTAAAGGGACAACCAGGAATGTAAAGGACAGACTCTAAAGACAAGTTTGGAAGTGGATGTGTCTGACCAAGGCCTTGAACTTTGGCTTTAGAACCATCCGCCACAGTGACAGAAGGCAAAGAATCAGAATAAGACAAATGAGATAAAAGAGATTTATTACCAGTCATATGATCAGATGCACCAGAGTCAAGGACCCAGGGACCAAGTGAAGATGTAGAGACAAAAGCTACAGGATTACCCGACTGAGCAACAGCGGCAGATGATGATTGTTGATGGGCTGCTTTGTATTGGTTCTCACACGGAATAAGTGGAATTTTAGTGAACATGATGGAATCGGTATCTCCCATGATATTTGATGGCTCGGAACGGAAAAACCGAGAGCAGATCTGGAAAAACGGCGACGGCTGGGGGGAGCGGATGCGCGGCTGATTTTCCGGCGCGTGAGATTCACGTGCGATGAAGGAGAGACGTGTGCGGACGCGTGCGGCGGCGGAAAGCAGTGAATCTGGCCGATCTGTAGGAGGCGATTCCGGCGTATAGGAATATCGTCGAAAAGTCGACAGGAGCGGCGGAGACGGCGGCGGCGCTGTGGGTGGCCGGAAAAAATAAATATATTTTTGATTTTGTGGAAGACAGTAGGTCAACCAGCTCTAGATACCATATTGTAATTGTATCTTTGTGTGTCTAATATGATCACACATGGTGTATATTTATATGCAAATAGGGAATATACAATAGGAAATAATATCAATTACAGTTATGACTAATTGAATATCAATCAATACTAATTGATTGATAATATATTCTTAACACATTACATGATTATTCCCCCACTCATTCCACTACCCATATATCTCTCTAACAGAATCACGTGGTCCTCACCACCTCACCAGCCTCCCTTTTTCTCTCTCTTGCCCCACCTTTCTTTCTTCTAGAATATACCTTCCAAGTAATAGGCCTCTTAGTAACAAGGCCCACATCAGGAACTGCACCAGGCCCATTATCCAACTCTATCATTGCCCACTCCTGCAACAATAGCCTTGTCCTCAAGGCTAACATGGGGAAATTGACTTTTCAACATAGATTCATCCACCCAAGTTGTATCCTCCACTGCTCGTCCCTTCCATTTGACTAACCACTGTTTCACCAATCGGTCTCCCTCACGAATCTCACGCGAAGCCATCAAGGATTCGGGTTCCTCCAAGTCATCATCGTCGACCTCCAAACCTGCAGGTAATTCAGGTTCAACAGTGTAATGTCCAACTGCCTTTTTTAACTGTGAGACATGAAAAACAGAGTGAATCCTTGCGGACTCCGACAACTTCAACTTGTAAGATACTGCTCCAACTCTTGCCAGTATCGGATAAGGCCCAAAATACCGTGGTGCTAACTTTTGATTAATCCTCCGAGCTACTGTTTGCTGCCTATGAGGCCTGAGTTTGAGAAACACCCACTCTCCCACTTCAAAAGACACGTCCCTTCGTTTCTTATCCGCATATTTCTTCATTTGCTGTTGCGCTCTCAGCAAATTATGCTTTAATTGCGTCAAGGCTTCATCCCGGTCCACTAAGTCAGCCGCCACAGCCTCTACCCTCGTCTCCCCTTGGGAAAAACGAATTAAAGGAGGTGGTTTCCTTCTGTAAACCACCTCAAAGGGAGTGGTTTCAGTAGTCACATGGTATGTGGAATTATACCACAGCTCAGCCCACGATACCCAATAAGACCAATTCTTGGGTTGTTCCGAAGCAAAACAACGCAAGTAAGCTTCAAGACATCTATTCACCACCTCCGTTTGTCCGTCTGTCTCGGGATGATAAGAGGAACTCATTTTTAAAATTGTCCCTTGTAAGCGGAATAGCTCCTTCCAAAATACGCTAATGAAGAGTGGGTCGCGGTCACTTACAATAGATTGTGGCACTCCATGCAAACGAACTATCTCCTTTGTGAACACCTCTGCCACCTTCCTTGCAGTATAAGGATGTTTTAAGGGTATAAAATGGCTATACTTAGATAACCTATCCACCACAACAAAAATAGCTTCAAATCCTTTGGATTTGGGTAAACCAGTAATGAAATCAAGAGAAATGTCTTCCCAAATCAATTCTGGTACAGGCAGCGGTTGGAGCTGTCCTGCGGGTGACAATGCAGAATATTTTTGTCTCTGACAGACATCGCAACTCCTCACAAACTCCTGTACAGCTCTCTTCATGCCAATCCAATACAAATTTCCAGCAACCCTCCTATATGTTCTCACAAAACCTGAGTGACCCCCAGCTGGGGTAGAGTGAAATTCCTGCAACACCATTGGTAAACAAGCTGATTTGGAGGATAAAACCAGTTTGTTTTTATACAACAACACTCCTCGCTGCATACTGAACCCAGGGTGAGTATTCGGGTCAGATTCTATATCATTGATCACCCTTTTCAGTTGCTCGTCTTCTCTTACCTCCTGTTGCACTTGCTGCATTTGTAACCATAACGGGAAAGAGGTGATTGATTTTAATTCTGCTTCCTCGAACATCCTGGGCAGAGAATCAACCGCCTTGTTTTCAAGGGCAGGTTTATAAATAACCTCAAATTGATAACCTAAGAGTTTTGACATCCAATTCTGTTGGTCAGCCGTCGTTATTCTTTGTTGCAGCAGGTGTTTGAGGCTCTTTTGATCAGAATAGACTACAAATTTCCTCCCCACTAGATAGGGTCTCCAATGTTGTACTGCCAATACAAGTGCCATCAATTCCTTCTCGTAGGCCGATTTTGTAAGGTTATTTTTTGAAAGTGCCTTGCTGAAAAATGCGATCGGTCGCTTCTTTTGCATCAAAACAGCCCCTACTCCTCTTCCGGAAGCATCACACTCAATTTCGAACGGCTGAGTAAAATCTGGAAGTACCAAAATTGGTGATGTCGTCATTACTTTTTTCAATTCTTCAAATGCTAGCAAGGCTTCCTCTCCCCACTTGAATCCATCCTTCTTCGTCAATTCCGTTAATGGCTTAGCTATCCTTCCATAACCTTTGATAAATTTTCTATAATACCCGGTCAACCCCAAAAAGCCTCTCACCCCCTTCACACTACAAGGAATTGGCCATTCCCTTATGCTCTTTATTTTATCTGGATCCACTGCCACTCCACTTTCAGAAATGATATGGCCTAGGTACTCCACCTGTTTGCTACCAAAAACACATTTTTTACTGTTAGCCACAAATGCATTGTCTTGTAATACCTCCAGCACTTGAGTTAGGTGTTGCACATGATCATTCCACCCTCGACTATAGATCAGTATATCATCGAAGAAAACCAAGACAAACCTCCTTAGAAACGGCTTGAACACTTGATTCATTGTTGATTGGAATGTGGCTGGTGCGTTGGTCAATCCAAATGGCATCACCAAAAATTCATAGTGGCCTTCATGTGTTCGAAATGCGGCTTTGTGTACATCCTCCTCCTTCACCCTTATTTGATGATATCCCAATTTTAAATCTATCTTGGAAAAATACCTAGCACCGTGCAATTCATCCAACAGCTCCTCCACCACAGGAATCGGGTATTTATCCGGAACAGTCGCTTTGTTTAACTCCCTATAATCCACACACATTCTCCATGTGTCATCTTTCTTTTTTACTAATATTACAGGACTTGAAAAAGCACTAGAACTATGTCTAATGATGCCTTGCTTGAGCATAGTTTGCACTTGTCTTTCTATTTCATCTTTGTGGTGGTACGGATATCGGTATGGCCGCACACTAACCGGAATAGCCTCTTTATGCAGTTCAATACAGTGAGTGATATCTCTTTTTGGTGGCAGCCCCTCCATCTCTTTAAATACCTTAGAAAAATAATTCAGCACCTGATTCAACTCCTCTTGTTGATGGGATGTCAATTTACAGTTTTGAGTCATTATACTATCAATCTCCTCGTCTTTCAGCATACTGTGTAAGGATGTTAAGGGGAAAGTTTTTAAACCTTGTAATTCAACTACCCCTTCCTTCCATGGAAAACTAAGAACCATGTTTTCCCAATCAAAGGTAACCTTCCCAAACTGTCTCATCCAAGCTGCCCCCAGTATCAAATCCAAATCTCCCAATTCCAACACATAAGCAGTTAATCGAGTAGTGAAATCCCCAATCTGTAATTCAATGTTCCTGCACTTCCCAACAGTATTAACTCTATGTCCATCCCCTAATTTCACCCCTAACATTGTATTTGGTTCCACAACTAAACCCAGTGCCGCCGCAAATTTTGGATCGCTGAAACAATGGCTTGCTCCACTATCGGCCAAAATCCGTACTCCGATACCCATCACCGTGCCTTCCAACCTCATCGTTGTAGAAGGCTTCCATGAATCCTTCACTTCTGTCACTGCAAAACCCCCCAACGCATTACACTCCAATGCAATCTCTTTTTCTTCTTCTTCCTTGAGTTCTATTGCAAGCACCTCCCCTTCTTCATTAATTGTTTCATCATCTCCAAGAATCACCAAGCGAAATTGCTTCTCTATGCATTGATGTAGAGGATGAAACCGTTCGCCACACCGGAAGCACCGACCTTTCGCCTTCCTGTCCATGAGTTCGGAGTATGGAAGATGCCGATTTCCTCTGTTTTTACTCAGGTTACTGTGTGTTTCTGCATTTTGTCCCGACCGTCCCATACCCCTATTGGAATTAGGGTTGGAATTGATGCTGGACTGGGCCGTTTTTGTTGGGCCTCCATTTGTGTAAGTTGACCCGGAATTACTCTTGTACTGACCCAATTTGGGCTGCAACCCTAATCCACTTCCACCACTCGGGTTAGAACCCGACCCATTTTCTCCTACTCCACCCGGCCCATAGTGTGACTCTCTTCCTCCCTTCCATTGACGTGTGCCACCGCTTCTGCGTACCAAACTTCCACGAAGCTCTGTTTCAACATCTCGAGCAATTTTCATGGCTTCCACACGCATTCTAGGGTTAAATGTCCTTACCCTCAAACGTATTTCAGATTTGAGACCTCCCATGAAATACCCTAGGTATTGCTCCTCTGGAAGTCGTCCCACCTGAGAAGAAACATATTCAAACTCTAAAATATACTCCTCCACATCTGCCGTTTGCTGCAAGTCTTTCAACTCCTCAAATGGGTTATCACTCTTTCTTCCTCCATATCTTTCAATCAAGGACCTCTTCAATTTTGACCATGTCAAATTATCCTCTGTCTCTCTTAAAAGATTGAACCAATGAATCGTGGCTCCTTCCATGCTCAGTTTCGCTAACCTAACCTTCACCTCCTCGGACGATCCTTGTACCTCAAAATAAGTCTCAGCTCCAGTAACCCATCCAACCGGATCATCGCCATCAAACGGTGGTAGCTCTACCTTCTTCACAACCATTTTAAACTCAGAACACACTTCCTCTGAAAGCGGCGACGAGACTTCGGAAGAGGGTTTCTCTCTAAGTTTCGCGAACTCCGCCATCACCAACTTTTGAAACTCCTCCATTCGGAAACGAAGGGATTCCTCTAAGGCATCAAATTTCTCTTCCAACGCTTCAAATCTATCGGACATTTTTGGTGGCATGGACAGTTAAGTGTCTCGCTGGCTTGTTCTCGTAATCCGGTAGGTCGGACCAATGATGGAAACCATAACAAACAGAAGACAAATGACAATATAGTAATGAATAAAACAGTGACAAAAGAAGGAAATGAGATATTTTATATATTGTGTAATATGATAAAGGAGCAGAATTGCTCTTACAATGTGAATATACCAGAGCTAGAGCTCCTGTACCAGAGAATAACAATTCTCCCAATCAACAAACAGAATAATCATTACATGATTATTCCCCCACTCATTCCACTACCCATATATCTCTCTAACAGAATCACGTGGTCCTCACCACCTCACCAGCCTCCCCTTTTCTCTCTCCCGCCCCACCTTTCTTTCTTCTAGAATATACCTTCCAAGTAATAGGCCTCTTAGTAACAAGGCCCACATCGGGAACTGCACCAGGCCCATTATCCAACTCTTTATCACGTACAGTAAGTGACATGATCAGGCTCACACCGCTTCTCCTGCATTTGTTTGAAGACATTCAGTGCTTCCTTTAGGTAGTTTGCACGGCCATAACTTGATATGCATCTATCGAAAAATTTAGGTCATAAAGAGCCTCCTCTGTAGCATGAGAGACAAGCTTATGCCGGAAATGGAGGGAGAGAAGCAAATCGTAGCAGTGATGTGAGTAATTCAAAACACATTCTAGTAAACAATTGGAAATGTAGAAAAACTGTGTGTAGCGGGGTATTCGTTACCATTAGAGATATTGACTAAATCCAAGGTAAATCATACAAGTCGAGTCGCCACCGCACTTCTATTTATCCAAAGGAATGGTTAGAAAGCGAACAAAAACCTAAAAGTTTTATCAAATCAAAAACTAGTAAAAGAGAAACAGAGATCTGGGTAAGGGGGTTGGTTATGCAATGGGAAGGTGTTAGACACCCAAAACATTCTAGGTACTCTTAGGGAGCCATTTTCATACTTGTTGCAAGGTTGGTATTTTTGTGAAAATTTTGTTTGTGCAAACATGATTGAAGAGATGAGAAGAGAATATACAAGTTTATTTATATTTTGTGTTTGGATGGATAAACCCATTGCCTACGTACCATCTTAAAAAAGATTAGGATCAAAACCTCGTAGTTCGGGGTAAAAATCTCAAAGGAGTTGGTGAATTGATTGGTCCAAAAGCCTTAAGGTCTTTTGTTATCCAAGGGAGAAAACTCAACCTAAAACCACAAATCCACCATGTGAGGATAGCTTTAACATGCTAGTGAGGGGTTAACCCTATAATAAGCATGGAAGACTCATTGTCCATCACTAAGGATATAGGTGAGTATTACATCTACCACAAGGATAACTCAAACCTAATAGCTAAAGGTTATGAAAAGAAATTTGATTAAGGAAGTGGCCATTGGAACCACAGAAAGACATTTGAATGAGTTATATTTACCAATTAGAAGTATATACAAAATGGTCAAAGTTGACTTAAAGATTCAATTCAAAATAAGTGTTATGAAAAGAAAGTTTGAAAATCAAAAGCATAAGGCTTAGGTTTCTAATGTTGAAAACAAGTGTTAAATGTTCGCACAAAACTTTTGGCTTGGGTTAGAGTGGAGGGAAGAAGAAGAAGGGCTAAAGTCCTAAGTAAAGCAAAAAGGTAAGGGATAAGAATAAAACCACAATGGAGTTCCTCTCTTGGGATCATATTGATAATCCAAGTAGCTCCCATCCTTTGGAATAAACAATCACATAAACATAAATCCAAGCAATCATCAATCAAAAGAACTCTTGGAAGGCTCTTCAAGGCATCTTGTAATTCTTTCTCTTAGAAGCTAATGGAAATGGTTCTTCAATTTGAGCTCTCATAGGATTCCCTAGCATAGAAGCACACACATCAAAAGTTCCATGAAGTAAATCAAGGATGGACAAGAGTGAGTTTAGAGATTTGGTCCTTCTAATCCATCTTCATCATTAAGGTCCTTTTACTCCAATTTTGCATAGGGAATGTCCTAGAAACTAAGTCCATTTGTCCATTTTTGCATTTGGTCCACAACAATCAAAACAAAACACAAGCACAATAGTATATACACAATTATGTGCTCAAGTGAGCAAAAAGGCAAATGGCATTAACATAAACATGTGCTCCAGTGAGAAAAGGGAAAAGCAAATGGATAATATGTGCAAGAATATTAAATTGTGTAACACCCCGATAAAAAATATGATAATTATTTAATTTAAGTTAATAGTATATTTATTAATTTAATTAAATAATTGGAATATTATTGGATTATTATTATTGGAATAATAAAGTTGGAATCAGAAAAGAGTTCCATTTATAAAAAGGGTTTTTCACGTGAAAAGGGAGAAGCGACTGAAAAGTGGAAAAGGGCAAAGAGGAAGAGCAAGAGAACAAGGGTGGAAGAAGAGAAAAGCTTGAAGCTAAAGGATTTGTCGGATTAACTCAGGTAAGGGGGGTTTATCGCCGTTTAATGGGTATTATGGGTTAACATGTAATGGGTAGTAATGAGCCATTAAATCGACTCTAATTAGGATGATGAATGCTGCAAATTGTGAACTTGGGGATGAAGGAGATATGGGTTTATAATTGAAGAAAATTCGTAGGAATTAGATGTAATAAGGTTAGAAATTGTGAAATTGAATGGGTATGATCTGTGTGAGATAATATGAACGAATGCTGTGTAAAAATTGGACTGTGGGAGGTCGGATTTGAGAAATCTCGTAGCAGAGAAAAACCCATAGCAGATTTGGAATTTTGGTTTCTGGTCATACGCGTATGACACTAGGCCATACGCGTATGAGATGGCCTGGAGGGGAGGAGACTAGTGCTGATACGCGCCATACGCGTGTACTTACGCGTAGCCTGTGAGTGGTACGCGTATGGGGTGAGGCCATACGCGTATGAATGAAGAAGAAGATGTTCTAACGTAGTTTTGTCTCTGTTGGTACGCGTATGGGAGAAGTGGTACGCGTATCATATGCGTATGAGACAGGTCATACGCGTATGGGCTTGGCTAGGAAATGTGCCATACGCGTATGGGCATGAGGCATACGCGTATGGGCAGAAGTTTGATTTTCCTGAGCTGTTGTTGTGCAGTTTTGGTCGTTTCAAAGGAGTGATGTAATTTAGCTGATGTATGATATAGTAGGGATCATTTTCCGTTGTTTTGAGCAGTATAGGTATTAGTAGAGTGTGCTAATACTATGATTTATTATTTGGCATGACATGATATGATTCTGTGATAAATATGCTGATGATGTATGATGGTATGCATAATGCTGTGAATATATCTATTATATATGCAATTATGGATGAACTGTTTATGGCTTAAAGTGTGAGCATATGTCCATTGCGGATTGTTGTTGATGTTTGCATGCTAGGTGATTTAGCGTGCATAGCATGGCCTTTATGGTGGTAGCTAATTCCCATGGTGAGGAATTAGTGAGTGAATTATTGTGGATTGTTGTTGATGTTTGCATGCTAGGTGATTTAGCGTGCATAGCATGGCCTTTATGGTGGTAGCTAATTCCCATGGTGAGGAATTAGTGAGTGAATTATTGTGGATTGTTGTTGATGTTTGCATGCTAGGTGATTTAGCGTGCATAGCATGGCCTTTATGGTGGTAGCTAATTCCCATGGTGAGGAATTAGTGAGTGAGTCACTAGGTCTCAAATGAGTGGGACTAGTGAGCTTGGTAGCCGTATCTGGGTTTGATCGGTGAGGTTGAACTATGTGTTCACGAATAGTCGGTACCGCATGCATGGAGTCTCATTTCATAATGTATGTATGGCGTATAATATGAATGGATGTATTCCAATATTATACGTGTGTTTTGTGTTTGTGTTGAGTATGATTATGAGTTGATGTTGCCGTTGCTGAATGTGTGATATGATTAGGGTGATGAAATGTGTTAATTTACTTAGCATTACATGATATTTTATAATGCTTATTATATCGATTGAGGAACTCACCCTTACAACTATGTTTTCAGGTAACGAGCAGTGATTGAGTAGAAGCTAGTGGTTGGAGTCTAGTGTAGTTTCTTAGTGGGTCATGCTCTGGTATATGTAACATCGGGACGGGATGTTTTACTTGTTTTCATTGTTGATTGTTGAACAAGTTTACATGTAATGTGTTACATGGTTTGCAATGTTGTTAGATTTCTATCCGCTGCGAATTGTGCAATGTTTTATTTTGATTAATAAATGAGCATGACAAGTTATTTTGGTGAATGGTGTGAAGTGTCAAGTGTGACACCCTGAAATTGCATATCTACTCTGATTAATATTTTGTTGTTTTAATTAATTATTGGGGTATTTTAGAAGGGTGTTACATTAGTGGTATCAGAGCATAGTCGGTCGAGTCGAGTCGTAATTATTCTGTTTCCCTGTATGTGATAGGTGTTGTGTAACCCTATCAATACTTATTGTTTTAGCTTGTTGGATTAACTCAGAATAGAGATGGCTGGAAGAGGTAGAGACGATGCTGCGATTGCTGAGGCTCTGAGTATGCTAGTTGGATTACTTGGAAGGAATCCGAATGTTGTGGGATTGGGAGCTGCTCGTCAACTGAGTGAGTTCCAGAAAAACAATCCTCCAATGTTCAAGGGAGCATACGATCCAGATGGTGCTCAGAAGTGGTTGAAGGAGATCGAGAGGATCTTCCGAGTGACTGAGTGTGCCGATAACCAGAAGGTCAGGTTCGGTACGCATATGCTGTCAGAGGAAGCAGATGATTGGTGGGTTGCTGCCCGCACTGAGTTGGAAGCTGCTGGGAGTGCTAAGATCACTTGGGCAGTGTTCAGAGAGAGATTCCTGAGGAAGTACTTTCCAGAGGATGTCAGAGGAAAGAAAGAGATAGAGTTCTTAGAATTGAAGCAGGGCAACCGGTCTGTTACTGAGTATGCTGCTAAGTTCACAGAGCTGTCGAAGTATTACACTCCCTATGATGAGGCTACTGGGGAATTTTCAAAATGTGTGAAGTTTGAGAACGGGTTACGTCCAGAGATCAAGCAGGCTATTGGGTATCAGCGGATTAGAGTGTTTTCTGACTTGGTTGACTGTTGCAGGATTTTTGAACAGGATACCAAGGCCAGAGCGGAGAGCTATCAGCAGAGGGTTGATAGGAAAGGCAAGAATCAGAATGATCGTGGGAAACCGTATGCAGCTGACAAAGGTTTCCAGAGACAGAGTGGGATGAAGAGACCTAGTAGGGGAGACTCCAGTGCCCCTGCTAAGTGTTACAGATGTGGTCAGGCTGGACATCATATCCATGAGTGTACCAGTACTGAGAAGAAGTGTTTCAAGTGTGGCAAAGGTGGTCACTTGGCTGTAGAGTGCCAGTTGAAGACTATGACTTGTTTCAACTGTGGAGAGGTGGGTCATATCAGTCCACAGTGTCCTAAGCCGAAGAAAGAGAACCAGTCGGGAGGCAAGGTCTTTGCTTTATCGGGTTCTGAGACTTCTGCAGATGATCGTTTGATCCGTGGTACATGTTATATTAATGGCTTTCCTCTTGTAGCTATTATTGACACAGGTGCGACTCATTCCTTTATATCTTTGGATTGTGCTGTGAAACTTAAATTAGAGATATCTGAGATGCATGGGAGTATGGTGATTGATACTCCTGCGAAGGGTTCAGTGACTACTACTTCAGTTTGTTTAAATTGTCCTTTGAGTATTTTTGGTAGAGACTTTGGGATGGACCTCGTGTGTCTTCCACTAGTGCAGATTGATGTTATCCTGGGTATGAACTGGTTGGTGTTTAACCGAGTTTATATCAACTGTTTTGATAAGACTATGATCTTTCCTGAGATTGAGGAAGGAAAGAGTTTATTTCTATCAGCAAGGCAGGTGAATGAGGCAGTAGCAGATGGGGCAGAGTTGTTTATGCTGTTAGCGACTTTGGAGGCTAAAGATAAACTGGTGATTTGCGATCTAGCCGTGGTGTGTGATTTTCCTGATGTGTTTCCTGAAGAAGTGAATGAATTACCGCCAGAGCGTGAAGTTGAGTTCTCGATTGATTTGGTACCTGGTACTAGGCCGATATCGATGGCTCCGTACCGTATGTATGCTGTTGAGTTAACTGAATTGAAGAGTCAACTGGAAGATCTGTTGGATAAGAAATTTATTCGTCCGAGTGTGTCACCGTGGGGCGCACCAGTGTTATTGGTTAAGAAGAAAGAAGGTACTATGAGGTTGTGTGTGGACTACAGGCAACTGAATAAAGTGACGATCAAGAATCGGTATCCTTTGCCGAGGATTGATGATTTGATGGATCAGTTGGTTGGTGCGAGTGTGTTCAGCAAAATAGATTTGAGATCGGGGTATCATCAGATACGTGTGAAAACTGAGGATATTCAGAAGACTGCTTTCAGAACAAGGTATGGACATTATGAGTATTCTGTAATGCCTTTTGGTGTGACTAATGCGCTTGGGGTATTTATGGAGTATATGAATAGGATTTTCCATCCATACCTAGACAAGTTTGTTGTGGTGTTTATTGACGATATTTTGGTGTATTCGAAATCTGAAGAAGAGCATGCTGAACATTTGAGAGTGGTTTTAGGAGTTCTACGAGAAAAGAAGTTATTTGCTAAACTGTCCAAGTGTGAATTTTGGTTAGAAGAGGTTAGTTTTCTTGGTCATGTGGTTTCAAGAGGTGGTGTTGCTGTTGATCCTTCTAAGATAGAAGCGGTATCTAAGTGGGAAGCTCCGAAGTCAGTTTCTAAGATAAGGAGTTTTCTTGGACTTGCAGGTTATTATAGGAAATTCATTGAGGGATTTTCTAAGTTGGCGTTACCGTTGACGATGTTGACTAGAAAGGGGCAAGCGTTTGTTTGGGACTCAAAATGTGAAGAAGGTTTCCAAGAGTTAAAGAGAAGGTTAACTACTGCTCCTATTCTGATAGTACCAAGTCCGTCGGAACCATTTGAGGTTTACTGTGATGCTTCATTGTTGGGTTTAGGTGGTGTGTTGATGCAGAATAAGCAGGTTGTAGCTTATGCTTCGAGACAACTGAAGGTTCATGAGGGGAACTATCCGACACACGATTTAGAGTTGGCAGCTGTGGTGTTTGTTCTGAAGTTATGGAGGCATTACTTGTACGGGTCAAGATTTGAGGTTTTCAGTGACCATAAAAGTTTAAAGTATTTGTTTGATCAGAAAGAGCTGAATATGAGACAGAGGAGATGGTTAGAGTTTCTGAAGAATTATGACTTTGGTTTGAATTACCATCCGGGTAAAGCAAACGTAGTGGCTGATGCATTGAGTCGGAAATCATTGCATATGTCTATGTTAATGGTTAAGGAATTGGATTTAATTGAGCAGTTTAGAGACTTGAGTTTGGTGTGTGAGAGTACTCACAATAGTGTTAAATTGGGAATGTTGAAGTTAACGAGTGGTATTCTGGATGAGATTAGAGAGGGTCAGAAATCCGATGTGCTTTTGGTTGATAAGTTGACTCTAGTGAATCAAGGTCAAGGTGGTGAATTCAGAGTTGATGAGAATGGTGTTTTGAAATTTGGTAATCGGGTGTGTATTCCGGATGTTACCGAACTTAAGAAGAGTATTCTTGAGGAAGGACATCGTAGTGGCTTGAGTATTCATCCTGGGGCTACGAAGATGTATCATGATTTGAAAAAGTTATTTTGGTGGCCAGGAATGAAAAGAGAAATTGCGAGTTTTGTTTATTCTTGTTTGATTTGTCAGAAGTCAAAGATTGAGCATCAGAAGCCGTCTGGGCTAATGCAACCGTTGGCTATTCCAGAGTGGAAGTGGGATAGTATCAGTATGGATTTTGTTTCTGGTTTACCGAGGACAATTAAGAATTTTGAAGCTATTTGGGTGATTGTTGACAGATTGACAAAATCGGCTCATTTCATTCCGATCAGAATGGATTATCCGTTAGAGAGATTAGCTGAGTTGTATATTGAGAAAATTGTAAGTTTGCATGGTATTCCGTCAAGTATTGTTTCGGACAGAGATCCTAGATTTACATCGAAGTTCTGGGAAGGTTTGCAGAGGGCTTTGGGAACTAAGCTGAGATTGAGTTCTGCATATCATCCGCAGACTGATGGTCAAACTGAGAGGACGATTCAGTCATTGGAGGATCTTTTGAGGGCTTGTGTTTTGGAAAAGGGAGGTGCTTGGGATTGTTATTTACCTTTGATTGAGTTTACCTACAACAATAGTTTTCATTCGAGCATCGGTATGGCACCGTTTGAAGCTTTGTATGGTAGGAGATGTCAGACACCTTTATGTTGGTATGAGTCCGGTGAGAGTGCTGTGGTTGGACCGGAGATTGTTCAACAAACTACGGAAAAAATTAAGATGATTCAGGAGAAGATGAGGATTGCTCAGAGTCGTCAGAAGAGTTATCACGACAAGAGGAGGAAGTCACTTGAGTTTCAAGAGGGAGATCATGTGTTTCTTCGTGTTACTCCGATAACTGGGGTTGGTCGAGCTTTGAAGTCGAAGAAGTTGACACCTCGATTTATTGGTCCTTATCAGATTTTGGAGAGGATAGGGGAGGTAGCCTATCGTATCGCTTTACCGTCGTCACTTGCAAATTTGCATGAGGTTTTTCATGTGTCTCAGTTGAGGAGGTACATTCCTGGTCCGTCGCATGTGGTCCAAGTAGATGATGTACAAGTGAGAGATAACCTGACTGTTGAAACATCACCTATGAGGATCGAGGATCGAGAGTTGAAGCAGTTGCGGGGTAAAGAGATTGCTTTGGTAAAGGTAGCTTGGGGAGGACCAGCAGGTGGCAATGTGACTTGGGAACTTGAGAGTCAGATGAAGGAGTCTTATCCAGAGTTATTCGCTTGAGGTATATTTTCGAGGACGAAAACTCTTTTAGTGGGGGAGAGTTGTAACACCCCGATAAAAAATATGATAATTATTTAATTTAAGTTAATAGTATATTTATTAATTTAATTAAATAATTGGAATATTATTGGATTATTATTATTGGAATAATAAAGTTGGAATCAGAAAAGAGTTCCATTTATAAAAAGGGTTTTTCACGTGAAAAGGGAGAAGCGACTGAAAAGTGGAAAAGGGCAAAGAGGAAGAGCAAGAGAACAAGGGTGGTAGAAGAGAAAAGCTTGAAGCTAAAGGATTTGCCGGATTAACTCAGGTAAGGGGGGTTTATCGTCGTTTAATGGGTATTATGGGTTAACATGTAATGGGTAGTAATAAGCCATTGAATTGACTCTAATTAGGATGATGAATGCTGCAAATTGTGAACTTGGGGATGAAGGAGATATGGGTTTATAATTGAAGAAAATTCGTAGGAATTAGATGTAATAAGGTTAGAAATTGTGAAATTGAATGGGTATGATCTGTGTGAGATAATATGAACGAATGCTGTGTAAAAATTGGACTGTGGGAGGTCGGATTTGAGAAATCTCGTAGCAGAGAAAAACCCATAGCAGATCTGGAATTTTGGTTTCTGGTCATACGCGTATGACACTAGGCCATACGCGTATGAGATGGCCTGGAGGGGAGGAGACTGGTGCTGATACGCGCCATACGCGTGTACTTACGCGTAGCCTGTGAGTGGTACGCGTATGGGGTGAGGCCATACGCGTATGAATGAAGAAGATGATGTTCTAACGTAGTTTTGTCTCTGTTGGTACGTGTATGGGAGAAGTGGTACGCGTATCATATATGTATGAGACAGGCCATACGCGTATGGGCTTGGCTAGGAAATGTGCCATACCCGTATGGGCATGAGGCATACGCGTATGGGCAGAAGTTTGATTTTCCTGAGCTGTTGTTGTGCAGTTTTGGTCGTTTCAAAGGAGTGATGTAATTTAGCTGATGTATGATATAGTAGGGATCATTTCCCGTTGTTTTGAGCAGTATAGGTATTAGTAGAGTGTGCTAATACTGTGATTTATTATTTGGCATGACATGATATGATTCTGTGATAAATATGCTGATGATGTATGATGGTATGCATAATGCTGTGAATATATCTATTATGTATGCAATTATGGATGGACTGTTTATGGCTTAAAGTGTGAGCATATGTCCATTGCGGATTGTTGTTGATGTTTGCATGCTAGGTGATTTAGCGTGCATAGCATGGCCTTTATGGTGGTAGCTAATTCCCATGGTGAGGAATTAGTGAGTGAATTATTGTGGATTGTTGTTGATGTTTGCATGCTAGGTGATTTAGCGTGCATAACATGGCCTTTATGGTGGTAGCTAATTCCCATGGTGAGGAATTAGTGAGTGAATTATTGTGGATTGTTGTTGATGTTTGCATGCTAGGTGATTTAGCGTGCATAGCATGGCCTTTATGGTGGTAGCTAATTCCCATGGTGAGGAATTAGTGAGTGAGTCACTAGGTCTCAAATGAGTGGGACTAGTGAGCTTGGTAGCCGTATCTGGGTTTGATCGGTGAGGTTGAACTATGTGTTCACGAATAGTCGGTACCGCATGCATGGAGTCTCATTTCATAATGTATGTATGGCGTATAATATGAATGGATGTATTCCAATATTATACGTGTGTTTTGTGTTTGTGTTGAGTATGATTATGAGTTGATGTTGCCGTTGCTGAATGTGTGATATGATTAGGGTGATGAAATGTGTTAATTTACTTAGCATTACATGATATTTTATAATGCTTATTATATCGATTGAGGAACTCACCCTTATAACTATGTTTTCAGGTAACGAGCAGTGATTGAGTAGAAGCTAGTGGTTGGAGTCTAGTGTAGTTCCTTAGTGGGTCATGCTCTGGTATATGTAACATCGGGACGGGATGTTTTACTTGTTTTCATTGTTGATTGTTGAGCAAGTTTACATGTAATGTGTTACATGGTTTGCAATGTTGTTAGATTTCTATCCGCTGCGAATTGTGCAATGTTTTATTTTGATTAATAAATGAGCATGACAAGTCATTTTGGTGAATGGTGTGAAGTGTCAAGTGTGACACCCTGAAATTGCATATCTACTCTGATTAATATTTTGTTGTTTTAATTAATTATTGGGGTATTTTAGAAGGGTGTTACAAATTGCATAAAAGTAAAGAGCAAAAAAGTAAATGTTAATGGTTAATGGTTAGTGTTAGTAGTTAGTGTGTCATAAGGCAAATTTAGCGCTATGTTAAGCAATCGTAATTGGACTTATGTAGAAGTCACAACTATCTGAGGCCGGTCAATAATAATGTAGGCAACAACACAAGTTAGAAGTCTTGATTAGTGAACCAAGTTCCAACAACTTGCCATGCCAAAAGAGAAAAAGAGAATTGATCTTGTATTGGTTTAATCCTTTTGCATGATTTAGGAAACAACATATCCTTAATGCAAAGCCATTCACTTGATCAATTGATCAAGATGAATTAGATTTGAATCAAGGAAGGTTAAGTCTCCCTAATCAATGCTAACTTATCAACCTTTAACTCATTGATCAAAAAGAAAAAGAAGAAGAAGATGAATAATGGAAAAGGAAATGGAAAGAATAAAGTGCATAAGGTGAAATCAAATGTACCAATCCATATGTATTGACCAAATGACATTGAAAGTCAAAGTAAAACAATGAGAAATCAGAAATGAGATGAAGATTGGAGGTCAAACAATAAGCAAAATATTTTTGGCATTTTCAATATTAAAATAAACTTGAATTAAAAATAAAGGAAATGTCAAACTTCAAAATCACTTCAAATCAACCTTGAAAGGTCCAAGTAATTTATCCCAAGCTCAACAAGGTCAAACAAAGTTTGACAAAAAATTTCAGCATTTTTAAAAGTCAGAAACTATTTTTAATCAATTAAAAATGAATAAAAATAACCTAATTGAACTAAAATCTCAAATAAATCTCAAATCAATTAAAAAATTGATGAGAATATTTTCATAGACCCGTCATCATTCAAATAGGTTAGGAAAATATTTTTGTATTTTTTGAATATCTAAAACTATTTAAAATGAATTAAAAACATCCAGAAAAGAGAAAATTCACAAAAAATATCAAATGATAAAATAAAAAATATTAAAAATCAAAATTAGAAACTAGAGATTATTTGGAGAAGAATGCAATTGGTCACATATTTTTTGGATTTAAAATGAAGAAGATATTGATTTTTGAAAATAATGGAAATAAAAGAAATTAAATCAGAAAATAGGAGATTCAAAAAAACCAGGAGCGTTAGATCTGAGCTCATTAATTGAGCTGGCAGATCATACGCTCTAGAAGCGCGCTTCCACCATAGGTCCAAGTCCATGCGTAACACCATGAATAAATGAAAGTCATAACAAGCGAAGGCCAGGATTAGATCTGGAAAACTCAATCCAACGATCCAGATTCAAACTGGCAATGGGACGGCCACCGGAGCCACCTTCTTCTCCGGTGAGCTTGTGTTTTTCGGCCAAAATTGCAGACAATGAAAACTTAATCAAAATACATGATCTATATATCTTTGGAAAGTTGGGATGATGTACATCATCCCTGTACCACTCAATTCCTCTCTAGATCTCTATATTGAGAGAAATCGGAGATGGAAATTCTGTGGTGTTCAAGTGAACTTCATGGATTTCAACAATTAAGTACTCAAATCAATTGCCTCTATGAAGAGGACTTCAGCCAACACAAAATCCAAGCAAATAGATCAATAATTGGTGAGATTCGAAGAAAAAACCAGTTGAAGAACAACCTTGAGTTCTGGAGATTTGAGCTTGCTTCCTTGCTTCCTTTGGCAAAATAGAAGATCAATGGAGTATGAAGGAAAGGTTTAGGAACTTTAGATCCAAAGATTCAACCAGATGTAGTTGAATTTTAGATCTGAAAAAAAATGAAGAAAGTGAAAGAGTTCCTTTAGGTGTGGCTTGGTTTTGATTTCTGCAGCAATTCAGGTTGATTCAAGGATGAATTTTGAATGGAATAGAGCTTCTATTTATAGAGGGAATGGCAAGGAGAGGGTGATTCAATCCGTGTGCATGGAATTGGACATTCCTTGCATGGGCTTGCATGATCATGCACAAGGCCCAAATTCAATCCCAAATGCAATCTGAAATCATACCAAAGTGAAATGGGCGTGTAATCTGAATGGCAATTGCTTGTGCATGGAATTTTGAGGTGTTATGCATAATTGAACCAAAAGCTTCTCCTCTTCAAAAATACCATTTGCCAAATATAAACATGAGCATGTGAGTAATGGTTGGAAAGGTTTTGATGTAAGGAACAATTGTTATGTTGGGAAAAAATCAATTTGAAGTGTGGAAATTGGTGAATTTTGAGTTTAAAGTGCAAGGTGCAAAACATGTAAAGGCAAAGTTTCTAAATTTGGCCAATGTTCAAGCCCTTCTGCTTCAATGATGCAAGCCTCAAATGAAAAAACCTCCAACATCAAATTTGTATATCTCTTCAAGACAATCAAAATGGACTTAAATTGTGCATAATTTGAATTTTTGATGAAAGAGGTATGGGCACTTGAAGTTGGACTTTTGTGCCTTTTAATGCATTTGGTCCAAAAGGACCTATAATGTCTTGCATTATCACATGTATTTCCTTTGAGATTTTGAAAATTTTTTCAACATAAAATTTGTATTAGACATCTTAAGATTTCCAATGCATTTTATCCCACATCAAAATCATAAAAAATGAATGAGTTATGTCCTTGGGAAGTTGACCCAAAATTAGGGTTTCAGTCAAAATGACCTATAATGTATTGGAATGGGAAATGAACTTCCAAGCTCCAAATCAATTTTTTATGAACATGAAAGTTGTTAATATTGTCCTTAAGATCATTTTTTCTTTTGGGATCATCTCAATTTGAACAACACATAAAAAGTTAGGTCTCAGTGTATTTCAAAATAGTCAAGTGAATTGACTGATCAACTTCTCAAGTCCACAACTCATATCCTGATGAATTGATGATTGAGGACAATCAAATAAGTCCAAATATGCATGAAATGAAGAATTAAAGAACTTCCCTTGATTGCATTTGACCATGGGCTGGGGTTGCTTCAAGAGCAAGGCATTATGGTGCCCAGATGAATTAGGGTTTCTTTGGGGGACAAACCTCAAACCCTTTGACTAGCTTTGATCAAAATGATGAATTGAGATGCTAGGGAGGAATATTTGATGGATGAGAGCTTTGGGAACCATTACCATGCTTGCTTTCATCTCCTCTTGATCATATCTTTGCACAAAGGATCACCTAGAAGCTTTGGACCTTGTGATTTCTCAAGCTACAAACAAAAGATGTTAGTGACATATTTTTGTGCTTTTGGTTAGTAAACAAAATAAGAAAAGCAATGATATACAATTCAAGCATGCTTGGTGATCTCAAACCACTCACAAGAGGTCCCAACCAAAGGCAAAGGGAACCAAGATGCTTATGATCCTTAAGGATTTGCAAATGCAATGCTATGATGCCATGAGGGATCTTAGGGACAAAATTGGGGTCTTACAGATGCCCCTATTTAAGGTCATTCTAGCTGGAGAAGTGAAGGTTAAAATCTTCATCTCGACGGGGTAGAATGGGCTTAAATAATAACAAAGAGACGAATTTTGGTCCCTAAGAGACCTCATGATGCAGATGTATGCATGCAAATGGTAAAACTATGTGGGGATATGTGTCCACAAAGGAAAAAGATCAGGAGGAATCTAACAATCCCAATGAATAATTCATTCTATGGGGCAGAGACTCCAACGGGGAGTAAAGGGACGAAAACGCGTGAGCAGGTCACGACTTGAAACTTACTGAGAGACACAGAGAGAATCCATGAAATAAATCAATGGAAGGACTCGAGCTGACTCGAAGATGCATGTATTGGGGAATATGCCAATAGAGCAAAATTATCCGTAATGGATACTTCGGATAAAATCCAGACTCAGGTAGGGATGTCCACTAAGGACTCAGCTGAGAAAAAAAAGATGAGGTATTATCGGTTACTGGGTAATAAGCTAAAAAAAGAGATCATGTAATCCCACCGGTATAAGGGTGAGGGAAAAACATGCTCCGGGAGAATGAGTATCTAAGACCGGTATAAGGGTGAGAGATATCAATCAACCAAGTCATCTGAGGAAGACCTAAAAGGTATATTTCAACTCAAGAAAATCTGACTCCACAGGGGACAAAAAGTCATAATAGGGAGCAGAAGGAAGGACCATCAGGGATACCAGTTACTGGGCATATAATAGGTGACCAACCAAAGCGTGAATTGGGGAATATTCCCAAGACACTCATCATCCAAAAAGAGGGCAAAAAGCGAACTCGATTATGGGATGGACATTCGATTCCAAAAAGGGACACGAATCTTACTCGACTGGGGAAGAACAAAAGGCTTTGACCGAAGAGTGCATGAGATATATTATCTATTACCGTCAGAACATAGATAATATACTCGCATGGAAGATTATCCACAACCGGTTACTGGGTTAATAAAGGATAAATCGACCGAGAGAGAAAGGCATCGGGATACCGAAACTAGGTATATAATGATGACCATTCAAGGGGAGCAGCAAACGTTACCGGCAACCGGTATATGATGACTTGCTGGGGATAAACTGCCTAATCAGAGCAATTATCCAAGAGAATGAGGGAATATCAACACCGAATATTGGTTAATGATAACCGTCAAGGAGGGGATTACATCTACCAGATACTGGGTAGAAAACCACGGAAGAGTAACTGTCTTCAATTAGGGCGAACAAAAGGTTAACTCTGCAAGGGAAAAAAAGGGTTTACAACTACCGGTATAAGGGTAGAAAATCACAGACTTCGCTGGGGATAAGATAAACGATTACTGATTACTGATCAATTATTCATTTATACCACTGGGGGAATGCGGGAAACCAATCACAAGAGGCCAATCTAGGATCAAACTAAAGAGGCAAACTGAATCAAGACTCATCCTAGTGAGAATATAACTCAATAGGGAAACCCATCCCAATATATGTGTTGGGAAGGAACAGAAACAACCATCATCCACGAGGTTATAACTCGATAGGGAATATGGAAGGAAAGATAAACACTTTCTGCTTAAGGGGCTGACTCTACATGGGGAGATCAGACACCGACATCTGCTTGGGAAGCGTATTACCAACTAGCAGGGAATAACAAACAAAGATATATGGCAAAAGATGCAATCATGGATATCTAAATGTTTGAAAACTATATGCACATATGCGTGGTTTATGTATGATGAATGCTGACAAACAGACATCTCTGACACAAACAGCTCCAAGAATAAGTACACAAACATCTGATACTACGTCTCAAGAGAGAAAACCAGATTCACCGAAAAGTATCTGATCTGATGAGGGCAAGAGATACCAAGAAGCAAAGATCTCTGCAGAGGGATGATCATCAGTCATTCCAGCTGGGGACATGAGTTATTGTACAGATAAAATCTGCCGCATAAGCAACTCTACTGGGGAATCTATCAGAAGAGGTGAAGGGATTCTGGGGAACAACCACCAAACAAGAATCTTCCAAGGTCACCGCCAAATACCGTACTACCAAAGAGACCACATCTATTGAGGAGGAAAGGTCACTACTCTGCTGAAGGAAAAGTGGTGAATATCTTACCAAACACTCCACCCAGTAGAAAAAACCACAAATGGCTCTCCAGAGGGAGAAGATACAGGCATGCCAGGAATATGAACAAATGTCTTACCCTGTTGGGGATCATACCATCCTTGGGAGAGCACTGAGGATCTCCTAAGTATCCTTTCGTCATTGTGAACGTTCGCTTTGTTTAAAAATAAGTTATGGAAAATTCGATTATTCAAAACAATGATATTTTCTCAATTAAAACATGCAAAACATTTGTTGAATAGAAACAAATAAGAGTGCAAATAATTGGATAAAGGCTCAAATTTATTTGACGGAATGGTAGTCCGCAAATGGCAAGACTCCATAGATCTTTACAAGTTTGAAATTGGTGATATATATTGGGAAAGGGCTACATTGAACATAATGACCATTTCTCCACCAATTCTGAATCCGATGTATTTGAAGCTTCGGCTGATGACGAATGAGCAAGAATCTCTTACGGATGACAATTGTAGAACAAAATCTTGTCAGGATGCAGTTACTTGCCAAATCCCTAATTTTTGCCTAGATTGCCCCAGGGTGAGGTACTCAATCTAGCGGGATACATATATTGATTTTTTATGTCTCTAACTTTTTCCTGGACCGCCCTTTCAGGTTTTCAATCCACCGAGACGCTCATTTTTGCCTAAGCCGCCCTTTCGGGTTTTCAACTTAGCGAGCTATTCTGTTTTTATTTTTAGGCAAAGTATTTCTTGACTGCATCTGAATTCACAAGACGAGTGAAATCCTCCCCATCCATAGTTGTCAGTATCAAAGCACCGCCTGAAAAGGCTCTCTTAACAACATATGGACCTTCATAGTTTGGAGTCCACTTGCCCCTGGAATCGGGCGCGAAAGACAAGACTTTCTTGAGCACAAGGTCACCTTCTCGGAACACACGAGGCTTGACCTTCTTATCAAAAGCTTTCTTCATCCTTTGCTAATATAACTGACCATGGCACATGGCAGTCAATCTCTTTTCTTCTATCAAATTCAGCTGGTCATAACGACTCTGCACCCATTCAACATCAGTCAACTTGGCTTCCATCAAGACTCTCATTGATGGGATCTCCACCTCTACTGGGAGTACAACCTCCATGCCATAAACAAGAGAGAAGGGGGTTGCCCCTGTTGAAGTGCGGACAGATGTACGATATCCGTCTAAAGCAAATGGAAGCATCTCATGCCAATCTCTGTACGTGACAACCATCTTTTGGGTAATCTTCTTGATATTCTTATTAGCAGCTTCAACAACCCCATTCATCTTGGGTCTATAGGGAGAAGAGTTATGATGTGCAATCTTGAACTCACTACACAGTTCTTTCATCATCTTGTTGTTCAAGTTAGATCCATTATCGGTAATGATCTTATCTGGCACACCATATCGGCATATGAGTTAATTCTTGATAAACTTCACAATCACTTGCCTAGTCACGTTCGCATATGATGCCGCTTCAACCCACTTAGTAAAGTAATCAATTGCTACGAGAATAAATCTGTGTCCATTGGACCCTTTCGATTCTATCATGCCAATCATGTCAATTCCCCACATAGAGAAAGGCCATGGTGATGAGATCACATTCAGAAGTGTCAGAGGAATATGAATTTTGTCTGCATAAATCTGACACTTATGGCATTTCTTCACATATTTGCAACAGTCAGACTCCATTGTCAGCCAATAGTAGCCTGTTCTTAATATCTTTCTAGCCATGGCATGTCCATTGGAATGAGTACCAAATGAACCCTCATGGACCTCAGTCATTAACAGGTCTGCTTCGTGTCTACCCACGCATCTGAGCAGAACCATGTCAAAAATTCTCTTATAAAGCACATCGCCATTGAGGTAGAAACTGCCTGATAATCTCCTCAAGGTCTTCCTGTCTTCCACAGATGCCCCAGGCGGGTAAATCTGGTTCTGAAGGAAACACTTGGTGTCATAATACCATGGCTTGTCATCCTTCACTTCTTCTATTGCAAATACATGAGATGGTCTGTCCAAGCGCATCACAGTGATATTGGGGACTTCATTCCAAAGTTTAACCATATCCATCGAAGCAAGTGTAGCAAGAGCGTTTGCCATCCGATTCTCGTCTCGAGGAATATGATGGAAGCCAACCTCAGTAAAGAACGTTGAAATCCTCCTCGCATAATCCCTATATGGAATGAGACCAGGCTGATTCGTTTCCCATTCACCCTTAATCTGATTAACAACGAGGGCCGAATCACCATATACATCAAGATGCTTGATCCTTAGATCAATGCATTCTTCCAATCCCATAATACAGGCCTCATACTCAGCCATATTATTCGTGCATTTGAAAGTTAGCCTTGCTGTAAAAGGAATATGTGTGCCTTGAGGAGTAACAATCACTGCCCCAATACCAGTTCCATACTGATTTACAACGCCATCAAACACCATACTCCATCTGGAACCAGGCTCTGGCCCTTCATCGAGTGTAGGCTCATCACAATCTTTCATTTTCAAATACAGAATCTCCTCATCTGGGAAGTCATACTGAACTGACTGATAATCCTCAATCAGCTGATGTGCCAAGTGGTCAGCCAAAATACTACCTTTAATAGCCTTCTAAGCTCGATACTCAATATCATACTCAGATAACAACATCTGCCAACGGACAATCCTTCCTGTTAAAGCAGGCTTCTCGAAGATATACTTGATTGGATCCATTCTTGATATCAACCAAGTCGTATGATTCAACATATACTGGCGTAGGTGCTTAGTGTCGCATCCTGCGAAAAAAACAACCGGCGAGCTAAACAAAAACAAACATAGAGCCGCCACTGCGCGTTATTTATCCCAAGATAGGGAAAGGAAACGCTCAGAGAAACCTGGAAAAAGCATGGTCTCGCGACCAAAGAGAAAGGGTAAGGGAGTCGGTTACGCAAGGGGAAGGTATTAGCACCCCTCACGTCCGTCGTACTCGATGGGATCCACATTCTAGAAAGAAAAGGTTGCTAAAACATCACACACACACACAGGGAACGCAGGTGGGGTTAGGAGAAGGGAGCTCGATAGGACATCGCATCCTATGCCTACATATCTCGTCTGGAACGAGAATCAGAGCCACTGTAGTTCGGCTTACGCACGCCAAACAACACAAAACACACAAACAAATGGCAAACATGGAGCCCGGCAACCACTTGATGGAATTACGTCAGCATTCGAACCAAAACACACTCAAAAGGGCAAACGTGGAGCCCGACAGCCAATCACTGGGCTTACGTCAGCATCCGAACCCAAAAACACCAAACACTGGAACCTAGATGCCACTTGATGGACTTACACCAGCTTCCAAGCACACAACAAGCACAAACAAACAAACAACAACTTGCTAAGGAGTCGGGGACTTGAGCCTAGCATTTGCCAAACAACACACGCAAAAAAGAAAAAGGTGCCCGGAGTGGTCTCGCACGACCACCTGCCTACATACCTCGTCTGGAACAAGGATCAGGGCGATGTAGTTCCCCTGAAAGGGACTGAAATTCTAGCCAGAAACAAAGGGAGACACACTACCAGGGAGCTGTACTCGAGCCTAGTGTTATCATGCATCATTGCCTTATGTTCAGGTTTCTACCTACTTGCACAACTGCAAGCTAATCCTATCCAGGAAAGAAGCAAGCATAAAAGCATACAAAACAAATCAAGCATCTCAAACCAACATGTCAAACAAATATTCACAAAGCACACACTATAACCAATCAAGTGGGCTCACACAATGGGTTTAACTGCCGAAGCAATTCATCTGTACATGGGTATTATTCGCTCTTAACCTTGCCATTGAGGGGCTAAGGTGAAGCAGATGAAAGGTGAAGTGAGGATGAGACCTCACAACTCTTATCCCTGACCAGGGAGAGCTTCAGACAAAGGAGCGTGGGTTCAGAAAGATGGAACCCTTCTACGCTCAAAGACTCTGACTCAACTGTACAAAGTACAAGATCTTGGGTTTGTGCCCCAATGCATCAACACATAGCAGTGTGAGCAGAGGGACGACTCAACAGAATAGTGGGGAATAGATTGCATATCCCTTGGCTTCCACCAATTGCCTCATAGAGGTCTTTACCTGCTTGGGCACAAAAAGTAAACAACCACAAACATTGCCTCTTAAGGAGGACTTCAGACATTTGCCCGGCCAAGTAACAGGCCCGGTCTCCCAGACTACATGAAGTCAAGAGATCCTACCTCAATTGGTTTACACAACCAAGCAGCAGCAAGCAAGTTCTTAAAAGAACTGTAAGCAACTAAATGTACCTGAAAACAATCAAGTATCATCAGTACTTAGACAGACAATCAATAAACAGCAAATGTTAATCAGTCAGACTATACAGATTAATGCACACAAAGGCAAGCTATAAGCTCAAGCTTAAGCTTCACAACCTACAAAACAAATTCAAATTAGTTCAAAGCATCCAACAATATCAATTTAATTGACTTGAATCATTCTCCTTAAGCTTTTTGCATTTCATCCTGAAACAATCAATCCAAATGTGAGAAACAAGACCACTAGGCCAAGCCTAGGGTCCAAAAGGGAGAAAAAATTCTAAACAGCAAGCAATTCTCAACCAAAATCAAATTAAAGCAAATAGAAAGCAAATGCAATTGGTCCCATGCTCATATCATTTACCATTATTATTTCATGCACAATTTGGTACAAACTAGGTCAAATGGAACCTCAAATGTCCAAACAGAATAACTTCAATCAAAAGCATATCAAAACAATTCCAAAAGTCACCAAATAATTCACACCTAAACAGGACATATTCAAGGTATAGCATGTCAATTTTCAGCTCAATTGGACAAAAGGAACTAGGGCAATGAAAATCAATAAATCCAGACACAATTATTCAAGCCAATTCAAGGCATCAACACATGCATTCACTTCAAAAATTCATAAATCAGTGAAATCAATTAAGAAATGAATGGGACCAAAACAGTGATGTCCTACAATGTGTCTATAATCAACATACCAAATTTCACATTCATCCAAAACCATATGAAAATTTCACACAAGATATACAAACATGTGTCATACAAACTTGCACAATGAACCAAAGGAGAAGAAAAATATCAATCAAATTGAAAATGCCATAGAAAAATCCAGAAAAATTCACATAACATCTCAACATGTCAATAATCATCCATGCAAAATTTCAATCCAATCCAACAATCATAGGCTAGGCAAATAAATTCATGAAGTTGACCTAGCTAGGTGTGACACACATTGTTACACCTAGATTCAAAAAATCATAACTCAATCATCAGACATCCAAAAATCACAAACTTTATATGTAAATCACCATCAACATATCTAGAATGTGCTCAAAAAATTTCATGAATTTCTTTTAATGTATGAGCATTTCACAATGAAAATGGAAACATGTATACAATTGTGTCACAAGTCAAACATCCATAGTCCAAGTCAACATTTCACCATGCACAACTTATGATATCATGCTCATAAAAACTAGAGGGAATTTGGGAGCTATCAAAAAAATCCTCATAATTTTTGGACTAGTCAATATTTTTTTATGAATTTTTAAAGATGTTAAATGAATTGTTAAATAATTATTAAGTGTTTTATTTAATTAAATGAAATCAGTGGCAATTTCGTAATTAACACATTCCAGGCGCGGGAAACACGAAATTTAAAAGGGAAACGCAGAAAATGGATCAAACGAGCTTGTTCATCACTTTTTTTCTAGAAAATTTCCAGCAACTCAAGAACATCAAGAACATCAAAACTCCATGAAAATTCATAAGCTTATAGTCATTGGAAAGGTCTAAGTGTGTAGAGTCCAAATATCATCATCAAATCGTCCAGAATTTCGCACATATTACGAATCGATTGAATTAGGTTTTGACATCAATTCTTCAAATCGAAATATCTCTCTCTACAATCATCCATTCCAAAAACTAAAGGCATCATGATCATCTATGTTGAACACTCTACAAAACGCATACAACAATTGAAGCAATAACGAGATTCGATTTGGCACCTTAATTCGAAGACAGCGATGAATCTTGAAGCCTTGGCGCGTGTTGATCCAAAACAGATGTAGATTGAAGTTCAGCAAGGTAATTGGAGAAGATAGAACAACTCGAGAATGCTCCAATTATGAGAAATTGAAATTTGCCATTGATGAGCTTCTTTGCAACAGTTGAGATTCGTGGAGTTTCTTGATGCCAAATGCCAAAACAGTTGAAGAAGGAGATGATTGGAGAAGGCAGCAAAAAGAATCACACGAATTGATGAAGAATTGAAGGAGTTTTGCTCAATTTTGTTCTTGAATGTTCTTGAGCTTTTGGAGAATTTGGAGGGAAAAGTTTGTTGAATTTCTTGTGAAATGTGATTCTGATCAAAATTCTGTTACAATTATTGATATATACTCCAGCTCTAATCACCTCATTAATCAACAATTAGCCAAAACACATGTAATTAGCTTAATGTGTATTTACAAAGCAAGGGCAAAAATGCCATTTCACAATAGGCCAATGACAGCTCATTTGACAGCTCACACATTCTCAAAATGCCATGTGTGATGTGTTGCAACTTGTCCCATGGTCATTGGTTGTGTATTTCTCATTTTCACTATGCCATGGCAATGAAATGTATTTTCCAAGTGAAGTCCAAAAGTGACTTGGTCAAATATTGCACCTTGACATGTTATGACAATTCAAACCATTTCCAATTTGCATTTGTGAGGTGTTACAAAAATCCCCATTCCAAAATTCTCATTATTTCTCAAGTTGGACCATTTTGCCCCTGGATTTTTAACTGTACACTTGAAAATTGACTTTTTGCATTGGCCATTTTTGATGAATTCCAATTATGCACCATGAAAGTAAATGTCAAATGGAGTTTGCACATAAAAAGATCATTCAATTTGGACACTCCATGTGGAAGTTATGCCCCTCTGATTATGGGTCATTTTTGAAATTGAATGGACCATAACTTACCAACCATACATGGGAATTTCAAGTTCTTGGACATTTTGGAAAGGTGAGAACAAGATATACAACTTTCATGTTGAACAAATTTTCATTTGAAGCTTCCTTGGACATGTAATTTTGAGGTAAAAAACTTTCCATTTTTGGAAACTTCCATTACAAGTCACTTTCTATTTTTGGCAGTTTTTGTCCTGACTTGATTTTCTCCATTCTTGAGCTTTGAAATGTCAAATAACACTTGTTTCAACATGAATGAAGTGTATCCAACTCATTTCCTCCTCCAAATCCATTAAATCATGCACAGTTGACCACAGTTGACTTTTTCAATTGATAAATGAATTTGGCACAGCATTGATCAATTTGAGCCCTAATTCTCTGATGAAATGGCTCAAGGGTAAAACCCTAGCCTCAATAAGCTCCACATAATCATATAATGATCCCCATCTCCATTGTAGACCCCATCTCCTGATCATGCCCTGATTGGCCCAATGCAACTGATTAGGGTTGACCAGTGGTCAAAACCCTAATCTCAAGGAACATGCTCCCACACTTGATGATGACAAACCATGATGATGATGATGTATCAATTTAATCAAGATGAAGACCCACATCCTTTGAGAACCATAAAACCCTAATTTGGACTTGCACATCCTCAGATGATCAATGACCAGTCCAATGAAACCCTAGCTTGCACTTTGACTTCCTCATCTTCTGACCAAGACTTGGGAGTATGACTTGCACAATATAACCACATGATATGCAATATGCAATGCCTAATGACCTAAAAATGTAATGCAATATGCTAAACTAGTCCCAAGAGAGGAGGGCAAATTTTGAGGTGTTACAGCTGCCCCTATTCAATCCACTGTGAACCTGTCGATATGAATAGCCTCGGCTTTCAGATGATCAGGATGAAGAGTGATTGAATACCAAGAACAGACGAACAATTTGCACTATGATGGGAAAATAATTAACAACGCCTGTCAGAATCGGCGAAGAAACACAATCTCTGAACAAGAAGTCCGTCTGGTACGGAAAAAGTCGGCCTGAATACCGAAACAATCAACATCGACCTGACTACCAAAATAAATGGTAATGCTGGGATAACCATGGTCTGAACACCACACCCGATGGGGATTATCATTTCTTTTTTCTTTTCTTATTTTCTTGAATCCCGGAACTTTCCTTTTCTTGGTCTGAAAACCACTTCGGTCTGAATACCGCTTCGGTCTGAACACCACTTCGGTCTGAATACCGGAAACTTGGCCTGAATGCCACTTCGGTCTGAACACCACCTCGGTCTGAATACCGGAAACTTGGCCTGAATGCCACTTCGGTCTGAACACCGGAAACTTGGCCTGAATACCGGCAAAAAGTACTTCAACCTGATCGTCGGAAACTTCTTCGATCTGAAAATCGGAAATTTGGCCTGAACGCCGCATCGGTCTGCTTACCGCCTCGGTCTGAATACCGCAAAAAGTACTTCAACCTGATCGTCGGAAACTTCTTCGATCTGAAAATCGGAAATTTGGCCTGAATGCCACTTCGGTCTGAACACCGGAAAATTGGCCTGAACGCCACATCGGTCTGGATACCGCCTCGGTCTGAATACCGCCTCGGTCTGAATACCGGAAAATTTTTGGATTATCGTTCCCATCTTCGCTCGACAGAAACTCTGATGCAACTGATTACAATGCCAAACTTGTCAGAATAACACCTTCATCTTCTGGCATAACCGCCTCTCAAACAGTAACCACGGTCTGAGACTAGCTAATGCTTGCAATGATGCATGATTGATTTTTCTGCGTAATGCTCCATAATTATGGAAATGCTACGCGATTATTTATTTTTATATGCAATATGCTATGCTATTTCTACATGATGAATGCATAAAAAACATCCCCCTCCAGGGACTCTTCTGAGGAATACGAGACACTCTGCTGAGGAACTCGTTAATACTCCGATCTCCACCCCACTGGGGAATAAGCACTGCTGTTGGGAAAAGGTAACCCTTGCTGGGGATATCAATCCTGACTTTGCTTCTAATCCGCTAGATAAACTGCTGAGAATAAACACCACCAATGCTCTGTGGGGATACACCAGTCTTTGACTTGCTAGGGATATCAATCCTGACTTTACTTCGGGAAACCCTCACAGATACCTGACGACTTCACTGGGGAAATGCTCACAGATACTCCGCTGAGGAATCAGCAACCTCCAGGCCCATTGACTGGGGGAACATTAATCTATCACCTGCTGGGGATAACCATCCTGACCCTGCTAGGGAAACGAATGCTACTCCGCTGAGGACAACCCATGCAATCCATAGGTAGAATCAACTCAGCTGGGGATGCAAAAATCCGTCCGCTACGTGAACTTGTCCAATCCACTGGTAGGATGAACACTGCTGGAGATATATTTTATTGAAACCCGCTCCACTCGGGGAATAGCAACCTTCTGGCCTGGCTGCTGAGAAAACACCATTGCAAACCTGCCGGGGATAACCATCCTGACTCGGCTGGAGAAGTCCACAAACCTTGGATCTGCTGGGGAGCTAGTCCTATGATTCTGCTTGGGGACTTAGCTGGGAAATGAGAAAAGTTGGTACAACACCCATCGACTCGTCGAACCACGATATCCACCTCCCAATCTCGTATCAGCTTTCCACTTTTTGAAAACTCCCGGACTCATCTGGACCTTTTCTGCTCCATAATCTTGTATTCCAAATTGCTTCGCACCCAACGGAAACGTACTCCTGGGATTTATACAAAAATTTCAATTTTCCGACTTTGAAGAGTCTTCTTGATTAATTCCAAAGGCCGTCGGACGTCCCTCGTCGTCTCTTCCTACCGTCCTTTCTTCATGCACTCGTCCCGGGTCGGACTCTGCGGGGAATTACATACTTCAAGTCTTCCGACTTTGAAGAGTCTTCTTGATTACCATCAAGGATCGTCGTACGTCTCAACGTCTATTCTTTCATTCATTCGTTCCTGAACGAACTCTCTGGGGATCTATTACAAAGCTTCCAAATCACAACCTGCAAGTGAGTGAAAATATCTAACAGTTCCTGCAAAACAGACCGTCAGATAAAACCGTGCCCCAGGAGTGTCAAGATCTCAACACTTGGGTCACTCAACCTTCCAAATAAGATTTCAAGTATTCAATCTTATAAACATGCATTGGAAGGAACCTGTATGTATTAAAATGCAAAATTCTTTATCAAAAATAAGCGGATGTTTTTGCAATCAAAGCGGTAATGAAAGACAAAAACAAAATTATTTGACTGAATATGCATTTTATTGATTGAAAAAGTGTGGCTCAAACGAGCAATACAAAAGGAAGCAATCCCTGAAAAGAGGTAATTACGCTCAAAAGAAAAAATCTATCCTAATGGCAATGTGAAACCCGCAATCTCATCGAGTTCCAACTCGGTTACACCCCATATGTCCTCAGACTCTCCATGCTTTCTGCCTTCTGAAGAAGACGTTTCCGACTGATCCCTACCGGGTATTATCCATGATGCTTTAACCAAAGCGCAAACAATCATGCCAGACGCAGTTGTTCGTTTCAATCCCTCTTTTGCCTGGACCGCCCTTTCGGGTTTTCAGTCCACCGGGATACCCTTTTTTGCCCAAGTCGCCTTTTCAGGTTTTCGACTTGCCGGGTGTACATTTTTTCATTTTTATCCCTAATTTTTGCCCGAACCTTTCTTCTGTTTTTGGTTCGCCGGGATGCCCATTTTTTCCTGGACTATTTTATTCTTTTCGTCCAGCGGGTCTATTATACGAAGTATTTTTTAACTGCGTCCGCATTCACAGGGGATGGAAAATCCTCGCCATCCATGGTCGTTAACAACAAGGCTCCACCAGAGAAAACCTTCTTGACCACGAATGGACCTTCATAATTCGGCGTCCATTTGCCCCTTCGATCGTTTTGAGGAGGAAGGATCCTTTTCAGCACCATATCACCGACGTGATACACCCGAGGTCGCACCTTCTTGTCAAAAGCACGCTTCATCCTCTGCTGATATAACTGCCCATGACAAATGGCTGCCAACCTCTTCTCTTCAATCAGGCTCAACTCTTCGTACCGGGTCCTCACCCATTCAGCCTCTTGTAATTTCACGTCCATCAGGACTCTCAGAGAGGGAATCTGAACTTCAACAGGTAATACAGCCTCCATTCCATATACTAATGAGAAAGGAGTTGCCCCAGTAGATGTACGTACCGACGTTCGATAACCATGCAATGCAAACGGCAACATCTCATGCCAATCTTTGTAGGTCACCACCATTTTCTGCACAATCTTCTTAATATTCTTGTTGGCTGCCTCAACCGCCCCATTCATCTTCGGACGATAGGGAGAAGAATTGTGATGCTCAATCTTGAATTCCCTGCACAGTTCTGCCATCATCTTATTGTTCAAATTAGAACCATTATCAGTAATGATTCTCTCGGGAACCCCATATCGGCAAATAATGTCTCTTTTGAGAAACCGGGCTACTACCTGCTTTGTCACGTTCGTATAAGAGGCTGCTTCTACCCACTTGGTGAAGTAATCAATAGCCACTAATATGAACCGATGCCCATTCGAAGCTGTAGGTTCTATCTTTCCAATCATATCAATGCCCCACATAGCAAACGGCCATGGAGACGACATCAAACTCAACGGATTTGGAGGCACGTGCACCTTATCAGCATAAATCTGGCATTTATGACACTTCCGCACGAAATTAAAACATTGGGCCTCCATTGTCATCCAGTAATAACCTGCTCTCAGCAGCTTCTTCACCATCGCATTCCCACTGGCATGGGTACCGAACGATCCCTCATGAACTTCTCTCATCAATTGGCTTGCTTCTCTGTCATCAACACATCTGAGCAAGACCCAATCAAAATTTCTTTTATACAAAACCCCATCCTTATTCAGGTAGAATACCATGGCTAACCTCCTCAGAGTCTTTCGATCCTTTTTCGATGCTCCCTCAGGATACTCTTGAGCCTCTAGATAGCGTTTGATATCATAGTACCACGGCTTCTCATCATCAGGCGCTGTATCAACAACAAACACATAAGCCGATCTATCCAGACGACCTACTTCAACATTGGGGAACTGATTCCACCTCTGCACCTTAATCAAGGCGGCCAGAGTAGCCAAAGCATCTGCCAAAGGATTCTCCTCTCTGGGCACATGATGCATCTTCACCTTGGTGAAAAACGTCAACAATCTCCTCGTATAATCTCGATACGGCACTAAATGAGATTGATGCGTATACCATTTCCCGTTAACCTGATTTATCACCAGAGCTGAATCTCCATAAATGACAAGGTTCTTGATTCTCAAATCAATCGCCTCTTCAATCCCCAGTATACAAGCTTCATATTCAGCCACGTTGTTGGTGCACTCAAATGTTAGCCGGGAAGCAAAAGGAATATGAGATCCTTTCGGCGTAACCAAAACAGCACCAACACCGCTTCCATTCACGTTAACGGCCCCATCAAACATCAGAATCCATTCGGATTCAGGGTCAGGCCCCTCCTCCGGGATCGGTTCCTCGCAATCTTTCGATTTGAGAAACATGATGTTCTCATCAGGGAATTCAAACTTCATCGGTTGATAATCATCAATGGGTTGCTGGGCGAGGTAATCAGACAATACACTCCCCTTAATCGCCTTCTGAGAGGTATACTGTATATCATATTCAGTCAAAATCATTTGCCACCTCGCAACCCGTCCGGTCAATGCTGGCTTCTCAAAAATGTACTTGATTGGATCCATCTTGGAAATCAATAAAGTGGTATGAACCAACATGTACTGCCTTAGTCGGCGAGCAGCCCAGACCAAAGCACAGCAAGTTTTCTCGAGCAGTGAATATCTTGTTTCACAGTCGGTAAACTTTTTGCTAAGGTAGTATATGGCATGCTCTTTTCGACCAGACTCGTCATGCTGCCCCAATACACACCCCATAGACCCCTCGAGGACTGTCAGGTACAGAATTAACGGTCTTCCCTCCACAGGAGGCATCAGAATCGGAGGCTCCTGCAAATACTCTTTTATTTTTTCAAATGCCGCTTGACAATCATCATTCCACCTGACCGTTTGATCTTTTCTTAACAATTTAAATATCGGTTCGCACGTGGCTGTTAGGTGAGATATGAACCGTGAAATGTAGTTCAATCTACCTAAGAAACCACGAACCTGTTTCTCTGTTCTCGGTTCAGGCATTTCTTTTATCGCTTTTACTTTTGCAGGATCAACCTCGATTCCTTTCCCACTCACAATGAACCCCCAGCAATTTACCGGACCGCACTCCGAACGTGCACTTGTTCGGATTCAACCTCAGTCTGAACTGTCTCAGTTGGTCGAACAACTTGGCCAGATCTACCAAATGCCCCTCTTCTGTTTGAGACTTTGCTATCATGTCATCAACATAGCATTCGATTTCATGATGAATCATATCATGAAACAAAGTCACCATGGCCCTCTGATAAGTAGCACCGGCATTCTTGAGACCGAATGGCATCACCTTGTAACAAAAAGTACCCCACGGTGTAATGAATGTTGTTTTCTCCATATCCTCTGGCGACATTTTGATTTGATTATAGCCAGAAAAGCCATCCATGAAGGAAAACACCGAGAATTGAGCTGTATTATCTACCAACACGTCAATGTGAGGTAATGGGAAATCATCCTTCGGACTAGCTCTGTTCAAATCCTGGTAGTCCACACACATTCTCACTTTCCCATCTTTCTTCGGGACTGGCACAATGTTCGCGACCCATGGCGGATAATTAGTGACAGCAAGGAAACCAGCATCCCACTGCTTCTGCACTTCTTCTTTAATTTTCATCGCCATATCAGGTCGAGTTCTGCGCAACTTCTGCTTCACTGGAGGACAATCTGCTCTCAACGGTAGCTTGTGCACAACAATATTGGTATCCAACCCTGGCATATCTTGATAAGACCAGGCAAAGATGTCGACATACTCTTTCAACAATGCCACCAATCTGCTCTTGACACTTTCCTCTAAAGCAGCCCCGATTTTCACTTCCTTCTTAACCTCGTCGGTACCCAAATTCACCACCTCAATCTGCTCTTCATGCGGCTGAATCACCTTCTCCTCTTGTTTCAACAACCTGGCTAATTCCCCTGGCAGTTCACAATCTTCTTCGTCTTCTTCTTCCGCAAGATAGATCGGATTGTCGAAGTCATACAAGGGTGTAACAGGATTGTTATCAATGAGATCTGGAGAGGAATCGCATCTGCATGAATGTTGATTCATGCATTGCTTTAGAACCGGTGTGAGAAATTGAAAAAGAAAAATGAAAACATTGCCATTTTTATTCGTTTTTATTTTTAAACTGCGAAAATAAATGAAGAACAAGGAACACCGCTTTTAACTGAAAAACATCCTTTATTGATGATGCAAAAATCTTGCAAATTTAAACATGAGGTGGCCCTTACAATGGACCATTACGTGTCGGGCAACACGTATGGCTTTCATGCATATAAACTGAAAACAAGAAAAATATTACTCTTCAAGGAGAGTGACCCGGATGATCTCTTCGACCTTCCAGTTCTGGATTTCCATCCCTGGTGCGCACGACTTTATCCATTGGTCAATGTCACAGTCACTATCAGTATCTTCACCCATCATGCATATGTGATCCGGATCCAGCATTCCGGCGCTTGTGAAGGTTACCGACGTACGACGTCCTCTGCCTTGCCCTGAGCCTCGGCCCGGCTGATATCCTACTCCAAATCGGTCCTTCTTCTCAGGGATCTCCATCATTCTGCCCCAACCAGGAGCCTCTCCACTTTTAACCACCTCGGCGGCCTGCTTATACGAAGCTATGGACGGTTTCTCTTCCTCTTGCTTAGCAAACAGAGCATTCTCCACCTTAACGGTTTCGAAAGCCTGACTGGGTGTCTCCCAGATCTCACCATCCATCTCCACATATTTAAACGAGGACAGGTGGCTGACAAATATGTCCTCCTCTCCACAAACAGTGACAACTTGACCTTCCCAGATGTATTTCAGCTTCTGGTGCAAAGTCGAAGTAACTGCCCCAGCAACATGAATCCATGACCTACCCAACAGGCAACTGTATGCCGGCTGAATATCCATGACATAGAAAGTAGACTTAAACACCTCAGGCCCCATCTTCACTGACAGCTCTACCTCTCCAAATACGGCCCACTTTGACCCATCAAAAGCCCGCACAATTAAATCAGTCGGGGTCAAGATTAGCCCATCACAATTTAGCTTTGCTAGAGCCATCTTTGGCAACACATTCAAGGAGGAGCCGGTATCAACCAGCACATGCGAAAGCACGGCCCCTTTGCATTCCATAGCTATGTGTAGTGCCCTATTGTGATTCCTCCCATCCACGGTCAGGTCCATATCTGTGAAACCCAGCCCATGGCTGGCATGAACATTAGACACCACAGTTTCCAATTGGTTGATTGTAATCTCCTGAGGAACATAGGCTTTCTTCAATATTTTCAATAAAGCCTCCCTATGCCCCTCAGAGCTTAACAACAATGACAGAATGGATATTTTTGAAGGAGTCTGCTGCAGATGGTCAACCAGCTTGTACTCGGACTTCTTAATGATTCTTAGAAATTCTTCAGCATCATCATCAAGTTTGTTTTCCGACCCCACAGGCGCCGGTGTCACCACAGGAGTATCATTATCAACCACAACCTTTCCTTTTGCCCTGGCTAAAGCCTCGGCCTTTTCTTTTTTATCTTTTTCTTCTTCTCCCCTCCTCAACGTATCAGGAGCAAACGATCTCCCACTGCGAGTGAAACCGCTGGGACCGGCATTATCCACCTTTAGCACGGTGGTCTCACTAGCAGTCTGCTCTTCTATCGTTTCCCCGTTGCAATAAACCTCCCCACCATAATTCCATGGCACGGCATCATCTTTGTCGTAGGGAATTGGCCCAGGTACCGTGATGGTAACTGGAGCCTCTTCAACAAGGTTCGACAAATCCACCGGATCAAAATAGATTGTTATGGTGGAGACCTCCTCTTTTTCCGAACCAGCCTTCTCAATCACAACACTCCCATCATCCATTAGACCCTGAACAGTCTTCCTCAACAATAAGCACCCATTAATAGAGACCATGCACTCAGCACACTCATAGCCACAACCCGGATAAACCCCATTCTCTACCAACAACCTCTTGACCTCAGCCAAAGGCGTCTTCAACTGACCCACAGTAGACAGCCCAACTCGGTTTTCTGCAGAAATGGCGTTCACCCCCCTTTGACCATGCGCAGGCATGGGATTGGCATTAACGTTTGGAGATAGTGCAAAGTTGATGGCTTTTGAATCCACCAGGTCTTGGACTACGTGCTTAAAAGCTTTGCAGTCCTCAACGTTGTGTCCGGGAGCACCCGAATGGAATTCGCACTTTGCGTTCTCATTATAACTAGATGGCCTTTGATCAGGTCTCAAAGGTGCCAGCGTCCTCAACTATACCAGCCCAAGGTCTAGCAACTTCTTCAGCAAAAAAGAATAAGTCACCGGAGGACTGTCAAACTGCCTATCATTCAGCCGGCCCCTGACTTGGTACCCGGCCCTCTGTGGCCTCTGTTGGAAAGGTTGTCTTTGTTGTGGTTGTTGCTGTTGTTGTGCAGGCTGAGACTCAGCAGGAATGGTTACCGCAGCATTGTGCTGGAAGTAACGGTCCCTACCGGGTCCACGTTGTGAGTACACAGCACTGGTGTCACCCTCTTTCTTCCTCTGACCCCCATTACCGAACGGTTTCTTTGACCCCGAAGAAGAAGCAGAAGCAGTACCCTGAATTTTACCGAGCTTCAGCCAGCTCTCTATTCTCTCCCCAGCTACTACAATGTCAGAAAAGTTGGTCACCGGACAACCAACCATTCTCTCAGCAAACGGCCCCTGCAGGGTCCCCATGAACAGGTCCGACATTTCTCTATCAACCAGAGGAGGTTGGACCCTTGCAGCCAATTCTCTCCACCGCTGAGCATACTCTTTAAATCCTTCATTGTTTTTCTGAGACATACCCTGCAGCTGGGTACGGCTCGGAGCCATGTCAGCATTAAACTGATACTGCTTGAAGAACGCGTCCCCAAGATCCTGCCAGTTTTTAATGTCCGAGGATTTCAACTTGGTATACCATTCCAGGGAACCTCCGGACAGGCTGTCCTGGAAAAAGTACATCCACAGTTTCTGATCCATTGTATACGCAGAAATCTTGCGGACAAAGGCCTGAAGATGCGTCTCCGGGCAAGAACTCCCATTATACCTATCAAACGTGGGCGCCTTAAACTTCTGTGAGATCACAATCCCCTCAACCAGCCCCATATTAGACATATTCACCACCCCGGGGGTGGCATAGCTCTCCAACACTTTAATCTTTTCAGCCAGCAGCTGAATCTCCTTGTTCTGAGGTGGAGCACTATAGGGGACAAACGGTTCATTCTGCATGGAGAATTGGTCAGCCTCCCTGTCTTCCTCCTGGTCTTCATCAAACCCATAGAACGGAGGCAAAAGATTGTCCTTCAAATTCTGACTCGGCCCAGGTTGACCAGCAGCACCACCGAAACCGCCGGCATTATTCACAATACCAACAGTTGTCCTTTTACCGCCGTCACGAGACCCCAGCCCCTGGTTGGAGACTCCATCCAGGTTAACCCCACTGTTTGCTGCAGAAGCCCGCTCGAGCTTTTCAACTTTGTCGGCCAACGCCTTCTGACCAACTACAAAGCCTTGCATGATGTTGATCAGCTCGTTCATTTTGTCCTTCAACTCGAGAAGATCTGTACTGGGAAGCTCCATGAGTCTGGGAGTATTGCGTCTGGTATAATATCTGTGAGGGCGAGTTGAGTGCAAAGGTACGACTCGGCGAGCACGAGCAATGATTCCTGAAACAATCAAACACATTAGCAACAGATACCTGCAAAATAAAACACAGGTTATTATGATTATGCATGAATGCAGTGTCTATCCACATGAAGGACATTTTGTCTCTCGATCCTGGCATCATTGAGACAAATAATAATCCGGCATCAGTATTCAGTCACTCAGCATTTGATTTCATCGTGCAGATCGGAGATATGTGATTCAGCATGATACCCCCAACCATGTGTGTGCTTGCGTGAGTGCATACGGTAAAGCAAATAAAGCTTGAAGATTAATCACCGACTGAAAATAACCATCACATAGCCAAAAGTGCACAAACAGTGCCATAGTCATACATCAAACCAGATAAAATTCAAATACAATCTTCCAGAATCAGGAAAGATATACAAACAAGTAGATTCCGTCAACAAGCCTGACGGTAATCCAATACAAATGAAAGATCTAACCGGATGAGGGTCCCACAGATGGCCCTATCTCATCTTCCTGATCGCTCGACTGGGTGAGTCGAGAATGGGATACAAACTGCAAGTGCACAGTTCTATCGCGTAGTTTTAAAAGATATCGATCCCACAGGGACTTATGAATCGATATACCGTTATCTAAGGTTACTACGTAAATCTAAGGTGAAAATGTTTGATTGTTTGGGGAAAAACTAAGAGCTAAACTAATAACTAGATTAAATATTAATAAAACGGATATCGGTATGTAGTTCGTCAAAACTAGGGAATCGAGTCTTTGTCGGTTTCTTGGTTTTAAAATGAATCGTTTCGGTTAACTTTATTGGTTAAAGGTTTTATCTCAAACTCTCGCTCTGTTGAATAAACCATGATCTTATATTAATGTAGCTGTCACTTATAATTAAGTCAAAAACCATATTTTGAAAACAATAAAGTTGCAGAAACTCCTTTTAAGAAAATACTGACCGTTTTAAACACCCTTATCTCAAACTCTCGCTCTGTTGACTTAGGTTATATAATCAAATCCAAATGCTTAACTCTCGTCCTCACATTCAATCTTTAAAAATACTTTTTGGAAAAGGTCAGAATTTAATTAACTCTAAAACTTGCTCTCGCCCTGATCTAGAATTAATGCCTAACTTACACTGTCCAGTTAAAACCTCAAACTCTCGCTCTATTGATTTTAACTTCTTTATGTCTTTTACTTTTGTAAAAAATCTTGTTATTAAACCTGTAAGTTGAGACCGTAAAAAGATTGATTTTGATTTTAAGTTTAGATAGACCGACTCAGTCTTGATCCCTTATTCTGCCTACTTTACATACCGATACCTAGGCGAATTAGCCAGACATACTAAATAAACAAGAATACATATCATGCATAAACAGACTCATTCCAGGCAGATAATACAGATAAATAATAAAACAAAATATTAAATAATGATTAAAGAACCTGAATGCGTAATACAATAGTCTTGAACACTCCACCACAAGCCGGTAGGATTTGTTCTTGGATTCTTCAATTAAACAGTAAATTAAATCAAGGAAATAAAACTGGAATATAACGTAAGGTTAAATCCGGTATAAAGTTGCACAATAGTTTCCGGTGTAGAAACTATTATGCGAAAAATATCTAAAAGCTAAAACGGGAAAGGTAAATTTGCAAGGAAAAAAAAAAGAATGTAAAGCTTGCAAAAGAAATAAATAAAATAAACAATGCTGGAAAAGAAAAAATAAGCAAAAGCTAAAACAGAAGGTTTGAAAAGCTTCGGCAGTGTAGACGGCAAAAGAGGGGAGAGGAAGCCCGACTTTTAGGTTTCTAATGCAGCTATTTATAGTAGTGCTTCTAACTGCTTTTTGTTTCCCACGAGTCTTCAGCATGGCTAAATACACGGCGTGGGCATAGGACACGAACTCTCTCAACGTCTCTTCAATTCTTCTGAGGGCGTGACTTGCGCCAAAAAGCTAGTGGAATGGTGTGACGCTCGTCACACCATGTGTGACGCTCGTCACAGGGGTGCTTTTAGTGTGACGCTCGTCACACCATGTGTGACGCTCGTCACAGGCACAACGTGCGCTTTCTTTGGGTTGGGCTTGGTCTTTGATATTTGTTTCCTTTTTACTCCTTTCTACACCTCCTTTTCTTCCCTTTTTCACTTTTGCTTCAAAATGGATACCTGACATAAATAGCAAGGAAATACTGCATAATATCTGATAAAATGAGATAAACTAAAGTAAATGATAATATAATCTAATTGAATTAAGTCTTAAAATGTGATATAATTTCGTGTTATCAAACTCCCCCATACTTAAATCTTTGCTTGTCCTCAAGCAAAATTCATTATAGAACTAGTTAAAAGTTTTAGCCAGATGAAGTTTCAAAGCACACATCAATTCGTACTAGGTTGCAAATGGATTTTTGTTTAGGAGGACTTGAGTTTAATCTTGACATCAACAACTACCGTTACAACTTAGATAACCCTACCTTATGCAAATCAGTTCAAGTACCCTATGATAGCTATCCTGGTTCCTTTAGTCTTATTTTACCCGTTTTCATTCTAGCGAAATCACATTAAGCCCTTTATCTTTTCGCGCACATAGTGGAGTAACCGGTTAGTGATTATGATCCGCTTTTAGCTAGAAGTTCTGGTACATAAGTCGGATAACTTCATTATTCAGTCCATTGCAAATTGCGGGGGATCGAACCGTAGTCCGCCCTACCAAGTTCAGTACCAGATTCCTACTGAACCAACTCATAATGGATCTTTCGTATTGTGTTTTTGCTTGATCTGCAACCTTTGGATTAAATGATCTGGTAAGGATCATCTAATTTAGTTAGTGCATTTCTTGATATATTCGTATATCTCATGTTACTTTGGGGATCATTCACTTATATTCATCGGCTCTCCACGTAGTTTGCTATTAAGATGGTGCTGACTTCTGTATAAACTACTTGGGGTTGCCATAGAACTAAAAGTTCAAGGAATCGGTATAATAGGTACTTATCCTGATCTAACATATTGAGGTTCTCAGAGTGTTGTTATGGTAAGAATTATGTTTTGATTTCACTCAAGTTTTATAAAGTAAGCAACCTTTATACTTATTGGGTGTGTTAAAATTTTGTTATGGCTCAGGAAAATTGAGGGGAATAGATAATAAAAATTTTTCACACTAGGGACTTAACTTAAAATAAATATATATATATATATATATATATATATATATATATATATATATATATATATATATATATATATTTTTTTTTTTAAACAAAGGGAAATAACAATGAAAGGGAAGGTAACATACTTGAAAATGGAAATAGGAAGAATATTGTTTCCATTCTAGCGAAATCACATTAAGCCCTTTATCTTTTCGCGCACATAGTGGAGTAACCGGTTAGTGATTATGATCCGCTTTTAGCTAGAAGTTCTGGTACATAAGTCGGATAACTTCATTATTCAGTCCATTGCAAATTGCGGGGGATCGAACCGTAGTCCGCCCTACCAAGTTCAGTACCAGATTCCTACTGAACCAACTCATAATGGATCTTTCGTATTGTGTTTTTGCTTGATCTGCAACCTTTGGATTAAATGATCTGGTAAGGATCATCTAATTTAGTTAGTGCATTTCTTGATATATTCGTATATCTCATGTTACTTTGGGGATCATTCACTTATATTCATCGGCTCTCCATGTAGTTTGCTATTAAGATGGTGCTGACTTCTGTATAAACTACTTGGGGTTGCCATAGAACTAAAAGTTCAAGGAATCGGTATAATAGGTACTTATCCTGATCTAACATATTGAGGTTCTCAGAGTGTTGTTATGGTAAGAATTATGTTTTGATTTCACTCAAGTTTTATAAAGTAAGCAACCTTTATACTTATTGGGTGTGTTAAAATTTTTGTTATGGCTCAGGAAAATTGAGGGGAATAGATAATAAAAATTTTTCACACTAGGGACTTAACTTAAAATACATATATATATATATATATATATATATATATATATATATATATATATATATATATTTTTTTTTTTTTTTTTAAAACAAAGGGAAATAACAATGAAAGGGAAGGTAACATACTTGAAAAATGGAAATAGGAAGAATATTGTTTCCCCCCCCCCCCATACTTAAACTAAACATTGTCCTCAATGTTTTAAGGGAAAGAAATACAAAATGGAAATGCAAAGAAAATAACAACTAAGGCTGCCTTCCGCCTCTGGTTCTTGGACCTGGTGATCTTTGACGTATGTCTAAGTTGTCGAACCTGCTAAACAACTCAGTAAACCGCTGGTCGGTTATGGCATTCCGAGCATCCTGTTGCTGTTGCATTTGACGCATCATCTGCATCATCTCTGCATTCTGTGCCTGCATTCCATCGATAGCATCCATAATGTCGTCGTTGGTCGCAGGTCGTCTTCGTCGACGACGTTGGGAGGATGGGCCGGCTGCATTACTGGAAGGGTTGAGCGGGACTGATTGTTGTGTTGGCGGATGATCACCTTGTTCCATTTCTTCAAACTCATCTGTTTGCTGGTTTGTTTGTGAAGGCTCGGTGGTTTCAGGAGCGCTAAGATCGTAGAGGTGGCGGTCCGGGTTTGTGACATCGGTTAGGGTGGTATTGGGTAGCACAACACTTGGGACTGCTTGGTTGTTCACCATAAGATAATAGCCTCCGCCTACTCTGTTTTTAATCAGGCGGCTGGATCGGCAATAGCTGATATCCATAGACAGGGGAGGTAGGGATTCTAAAGTTTGGAGTTTATCCCCTAGGTTCAGGCCAAGTGCTATGGAGGTTATTAATCCACCAATTATAAAGGGTTGCCGGCCTCTAGCACATAAGGTGCGGATATGATGAAAGAGAAAAGAGGCGGCGTTTACCTGAGTATCCGGTTCGAAAACGCACTGGAGGAAAAATAACTCCTTTGAGTTGACCTTACTGTTGTTTGGTCTTCCAAAAAGTGTGTTTTGCAGGATACGGAGAAAATAACGGATGGTGGGGTTATGGATGTGGGAGAGAAGGAGTTCTTCCCAGTTGTAGGTCTCGATACCGGTAATTTTCTTAAAAAGGCCAAAAACGCCAACGGTGTTCCAGTTTGAGGTTGGAGGGATTCTGGCATGAAGCAGACCTTCTGTGGGAAAATGTAGCATGGTACTCAATTGGCGTTGGGTTAAGGAGTACTCGGTGTTAAACATACGGAAGGTTGCGGTACCGGTCAGAAATTCATCCTCACCGGCGGGAGTGGTGTAGTCGTAAGAACTTAGGAATTCTAAGGTTAGGGAAGGGTAGGTGGGTTGGTTATGAGTGCAAAGGAAGGTTAAATCGGCTTTACGGAGCATCCACTCGATACCTTGGAGTAAGCCTAATTGTTGCAAGCAAGGTAAATCGGGGTACCTGGTGGAAACGACGCCTCGCTGCTGGAAACGCTCGAATTGCTCTTGCTGATAGTTGTCATCTCCGGATCGGAAGATGATATTTCCGAAATTTTGATTTCCCGCCATTGTGATGAATTTTGAAGGAGTGATTTGGAGTGGAAAAGAATTGTATATTTGATATGAGAGAATTGTTTGTGGTGAATGAAGGAGGTTATGGTAGGTATTTATAGGAGAAGGATTGGAAGATAGAAAGAAAAAGTGGTTGAAGAGTAATTAAGTGTGGTAAAAGAAAAAATGAATGGGGAATGTAAAAAGGTAAGGGGTGTAACGTTCGTCTCCAACGGCTCCTTAACGTTCACTAGTCTGAGGAGTGTTACGCTCGTCACAAGGGTGTGACGTTCGTAACAGGAGTTATGCGTGCCGTTCGTCATGGAGTGTGTGACGCTCGTCACACAGTTCTTTTTGGCAGGGCATTCAGCAGCGCTTCACATAATTAATCTGGAGATGAATTTATTTTGATTATTTTGTTTTATTTGGTTTTTAGATTGTTCTATTTAATTTAGCTAATTAATTTGTGTTGCATGCTATTCTATTTCACATAATAATAATTCATTCTGAGTGACAGTAGAACAGTAGAGAACATAGCCATTGCATAACTTAAATAAAAGCTTTAATAAAATTAACATAATGTAATACAGGAAGGGAAAAACAATGAAATGAAAGGAAAATAAATGCGAACATGAATTCAAATAACATTAATGAAAAATCTAGCCTAAAACTAAATAACTTAGAAAGAAATAACTAAATTCTATCTATCTGCGGATCTCTGGCCGGAGGGGCAAAAGAGTTAACACGATGCCGCAACATACGTAACTGACTTGCCGTGCTGCTCATGTATTCTAGGACTTCATGCCTCAAGTTGTGGAAATTTTCCCTGAGGGCGTCATGCTCTGACATCAAGGCTTCAACGACGGTTTTAATATCTGTTCCTGGCATATGATGTCGGAGGTCAGGTATGGCTGATTCTTCGGTCAGGACAGGCTGAGGAGGAGGATCAATATCATAGTATCCGGAAGGTGTCAGAGGGTCAGATTCAGCATGAGAGGTATGGTCAACATAGTGCTCATAGTCATCACAAATCTCATAGTCCTGGATGGATTCAGTGGATCTAGCAGGGGTAGGGGTTTCGTTCAGGTTGTAAAGCCAGTTACTGCGGTTATGAACGCTAGTCCTAGGATCAGGCATGGTGAATAAGCAAAGAACCTGGTTATTAATTATAAGCTCAAACTCGTCAGACCCTTGGTTTGCTATAAACATGGCGTCGAAGAGGAAGGGTATGCTCATAATAGTAATGTCACGGAAAGGGCTTAAGTCAAGCATAGGTTGCCGTAATCCGAGTGCATTACCAATCATGGTTATCAACCCGCCTACTCTGATTGGTGCTCGCTCATCCTGGATAAGGTGGTCCAGATTTGCTAGCATAAAGGTGGCACCGTTTACTGGACGGTTCTGGGAAGCACAGAATATGATGAAGAGTTCATCACGTGAAACTGATGTACTGTATGGCTTCTGTCCAAATAAGGTGTGGGTCAGGATCCTATGAAAGTAACGGAAGGCCGGGTTATGTATGTTTCCAGAGAGAAGCTCATGTTCCTCGGGATCATCATTTCCAGTCAAGCTACCCCAAAAGTGTTCAAGCTCTCTATATTCAAAAAGTTCTTCCTGGCTTACAGTGAATGTATCAAGGGAGGTAGGAAAACCCAAAAGGTTAGTAAAGTCTCTAATATTGAACTGGAATTCCATGTTGAACATTCTGAACTGGATAAAACCTCTGCTAATTCCTTTTCCATGGCTGGGTAGATAAATCAATGAGCTAAGGAATTCCAGTGTTAGCCTTCGGTAAGTGACGAATTGTTGTAGGATAGGGGATGTTTCCCATCCTATTTGATTCAGCAAATACAGGACGCTTTCTCTCAGTCCAAGGGCGGTCATAGCCCAATCATCAGCATATAAACTAGGTAGTATCTCTCTAGTGGCCAGTTCTTCAAACTTTTGTTTCTGAGCCATTCCTCTGAATTTGATACCCATACGATCAATATATCCCATCTGGTTAGTGCTAGCTAGAGAGAAAAAGAGGACATGAGTTTAAGTCAGGATTTGGCCAAATGCCGAAAGAGAGAAAAATTATTATTATTATATATTTTATATTTTTTGAATAAATCAAGAATGAATACTAAACAAAAATTAAAAGAATAATTAAGAAAGAAAATACTGAAATGATAATAATAGAATAGGAAAATAGCAAACTAATTAGTGGGTTGTCTCCCACCAAGCGCTTTGTTTACACGTCGCAAGCTCGACAAAGAAATCGTTAAATATAATTGATGGGTCCTGGGGGCGTTCCGTCTAAGTGTAGGATTTGCGAATCCTCGTTGGTTTCCGCATAGTGATAATGTTTCAGACGTTGCCCGTTTACGGTGAACGGTTCTGTAGATTGTCCTTTTATTTCTACCGCTCCACTGGGAAAGATTTTAGTGATATGAAAAGGTCCCGACCATCTGGATCGTAGTTTTCCCGGGAATAACTTTAGTCTAGAGTTAAATAAAAGTACTGCGTCGCCTTGCTTGAAGATTTTCCTTGATATACGCTTGTCATGCCATTGCTTTGTTCTTTCTTTATAGATTCTTGCATTTTCATAGGCGTCTCTTCTGAGTTCCTCCAATTCGTTTATGTCAAGGATTCTCTTTTCACCGGCGGCCTTATAGTTCAAATTTAGATTTTTAATAGCCCAATAGGCTTTATGTTCTAATTCTACCGGGAGGTGACAGGATTTTCCATAAATGAGCTTAAATGGGGTCGTCCCTATGGGGGTTTTATAAGCAGTTCGGTATGCCCACAAAGCTTCTGGTAATTTTAATGACCAATCTTTCCTTGAAGTGGCGACCGTTTTTTCTAGTATTTGCTTTATTTCTCTGTTAGATACTTCCACTTGTCCACTGGTTTGAGGGTGGTAAGGTGTTGCTATCCTATGTCTTACTCCATACTTAAGTAGTAGTTTTTCGAGTACCTTGGATATAAAGTGCGATCTACCATCACTGACTACTATTCTGGGGATGCCAAATCTCGGAAATATTATATTTTTAAAGAGTCTAGTTACTACTCGGGTGTCATTTATCGGAGAAGCTATAGCTTCGATCCACTTTGATACGTAGTCAACTGCCACGAGTATGTATTTGTTACCGAGAGAGGATGGGAAAGGTCCCATGAAGTCTATCCCCCACACGTCAAAAATCTCTACTTCCAAAATACCTTTTTGTGGCATCTCGTCACGTCTAGATATGTTTCCCGTGCGTTGACATCTGTCACACTCCTTAATAGCCGCATGTACGTCCTTCCAAATAGTTGGCCAATAAAAGCCAGCTTGTAGGATTTTAGAGCAGGTCTTGGATGTACTTGTGTGTCCACCATAAGGAGCGGAGTGACAGTGTTGGATTATATTTTCTACCTCTTCTTCGGGTATACATCGACGGAAAATACCATCGGGGCCTCTTTTGAAAAGTAAGGGATCATCCCAGTAATAGTGTTTTATGTCGTGGAAGAATCGTTTCTTCTGCTGGTAAGATAAAGTAGGTGGAACTATTCCGGCAGCTAAATAATTGACTAGATCAGCGTACCATGGTGTGACAGATATAGCTAAGGTGGTTTCTACTTGCATGTCGGAGTTGTTCTCTTCCAAAGTAGCTATGAGTTTGTCATACGAGAAATCATCATTAATGGATGTTCTTTCCGTTTCAAGGTTCTCAAGTCTAGAGAGGTGGTCTGCTACTACGTTTTCAGTTCCTTTCTTGTCCTTGATTTCTAAGTCGAATTCTTGTAGTAACAAGATCCATCTTAGGAGTCTAGGTTTAGCATCCTTTTTTGTTAAAAGGTACCTGATAGCAGCGTGATCGGTGTAAACTATTATTTTGGCTCCTACCAAGTAAGAACGAAATTTATCTAGCGCAAATACCACTGCTAGGAGTTCTTTCTCGGTTGTGGCATAATTCATCTGTGCTTCATCCAGGGTTCTGCTAGCGTAATATATAACGTGAAGCTTTTTATCCTTTCTTTGTCCTAGAACAGCACCTACAGCATAATCACTGGCATCACACATTATTTCGAATGGTTCATTTCAGTCTGGTGTCTGCATTATGGGTGCTGAGATCAATGCTTGCTTAAGTGTTTGAAATGCTTTTAAACAGTTATCATCGAATATGAATTCAGCATCTTTCATCAATAGTCCGGTTAAAGGTTTAGTTATCTTTGAGAAGTCTTTGATGAATCGTCGGTAAAAACCGGCGTGTCCTAAAAAGCTTCGTACTTCTCTTACGGTTCTTGGGGGTTGAAGATTTTCGATTACCTCTATTTTGGCTTTGTCTACTTCAATTCCTCTGTTCGAGATGATGTGTCCTAAAACAATTCCTTCTTGTACCATAAAGTGGCACTTTTCCCAATTAAGTACTAAGTTTACCTTTACACATCGCTCAAGAACTCTTTCCAGGTTTTCAAGGCATTCTTCGAAACTTTGTCCGTATACAGAAAAGTCATCCATAAATCCTTCCATGATGTTTTCGAGAAAGTCGGCGAAAATCGCCATCATGCATCTTTGAAAAGTTGCAGGGGCATTACACAGACCAAACGACATTCGTCTATAAGCGAAGGTACCAAAAGGGCATGTGAATGTTGTCTTTTCTTGGTCATCAGGGTGAATTGGTATTTGAAAGAAGCCTGAATAACCGTCTAAATAACAGAAATGTGAATGTTTAGCTAATCGTTCTAACATTTGGTCAATGAATGGTAAAGGGAAATGATCTTTTCGGGTTGCTTTGTTTAGTTTCCTATAATCAATGCACATTCTCCATCCCGATTCGATTCGTTTAGTTATAGTTTCTCCTTTTTCGTTTTCAATAACGGTTATGCCTCCTTTCTTTGGTACAACGTGTACAGGACTAACCCATTTGCTATCAGATATAGGATATATAATACCTGCTTCCAATAACTTGGTTATTTCCTTTTTTACTACCTCACTCAGGATCGGATTTAGTCTTCTCTGGTGTTCCCTAGAGGTTTTACAGTCTTCTTCTAACATGATGCGGTGCATACAAATAGAGGGGCTTATTCCTTTAAGATCGGTTATGTGGTATCCTAATGCGGTTGGGTATTTTCTTAAGATATGTAGGAGTTTTTCTGTTTCGAGTCTTCCTAGATCTGCATTAACTATCACAGGTCGTTCAAGTTCTAAGTCTAGGAATTCATATCTCAGATTATTGGGAAGTGTTTTCAGGTCAGGGGTTGGTTTGTTAAGACATTGCGTAGGGTCCGGTGTTATTGCTAAGCATTGGTTAGATTTGCCTTCTCCTAACTCTGCTTCTTTTATGCATTCATCGATGATATCCATGAAATAACATGTATCTTCTATTGCAGGTGCTTTCAAGAATTGGGAAAGAATGAATTCAATTTTCTCTTCACCTACTTCGAAGGTGAGTCGTCCTCGTTTTACGTCTATGATTGCACCGGCAGTTGCTAAGAATGGTCTACCTAGTATAATAGGTGTAATATCATCTTCTCTAATGTCCATAATTGTAAAATCAGTGGGAATGTAAAACTGACCTATGCGTACGGGAACGTTTTCAAGGATTCCTACAGGATATTTGATGGAACGATCTGCTAGTTGTACAGACATTTTGGTTGGTCTTAGGTCTCCCATTTCCAGTTTCTTACATATGGATAAAGGCATAACGCTAATTCCGGCTCCTAAATCGCATAAGGCTTTGTCGATGACAAATTTTCCTATGTGACAGGGTATAGAGAAACTACCCGGATCCTTGAGTTTAGGGGGCATGTTTTGGATTATAGCGCTACATTCGGCATGGAGTGTAACGGTTTCGCTATCCTCAAGTTTCCTCTTATTAGAAAGGATTTCTTTTAAGAATTTAGCATATGAGGGCATCTGCGTAATAGCTTCGGTAAACGGAATTGTAACGTTTAATTGCTTAAGGAGATCAACAAATTTTCTAAATTGGCCTACATCTTTGGTTTTAACAAGCCTTTGAGGGTAAGGTATAGGTGGTTTGTAAGGTGGTGGAGGTACATAAGGTTCCTTCTTTTCTAGGGTTTCCTTATTACTCTCTTCCTTTTCCTTAGGTTCACTTTCCTCAGTAGATTTCTTAGGGTCTTGGTTTTCTATCCTTGGGTCAGACGGTCCTTCCAACTCCGTTCCACTTCTTAATATAATTGCATGAGCTTGGCTTCTCGGATTGGGTTGGGGCTGTCCAGGGAATGTACCAGTTGGTGCAGCAGTAGGTGCTTGTTGTTGAGCTACTTGAGATATTTGTGTTTCTAGCATTTTGTTATGGGTAGCCAAGGCATCTACTTTGCTTGCTAGTTGTTTAAGTTGTTCGCCAGTGTGTATGTTCTGGTTTAAGAAATCTTTATTGGTTTGTTGTTGGGAAGCTATAAAGTTTTCCATCATGATTTCCAAGTTGGATTTTCTAGGGGTATTATTGTTAGGATTTTGTTTCTGATATCCTGGAGGTATAGATGGGGCTTGATTTGGAGACTGTCCAGGTGCGTATAAAGCATTATTACTCTTATATGAAAAGTTTGGATGGTTCTTCCAATTTGGGTTATAGGTATTCGAATAGGGGCTTCCTTGAGCATAGTTTACTTGCTCTGCTTGGATTCCAGTCAAGAGTTGACATTCCGCAGGGGTGTGGCCTTGGATTCCACAGACCTTGCAATTCTGAGTTATAGCAACCACGGCGGCCGGAGGTGATACATTTAAACTTTCAATTTTCTGGACCAAAGCATCCACTTTTGCATTGACGTGATCAAGGTTACTTATCTCGTACATGCCAGTTTTCGGTTTAGGTTTTTCCACCGTTGCTCGTTCGGTTCCCCACTGATAGTGGTTTTGGGCCATGCTCTCGATAAGCTGGTAAGCATCAGCATAGGGTTTGTTCATTAGTGCACCACCTGCAGCGGCGTCTATTGTTAACCTTGTATTGTATAAGAGACCATTATAAAATGTATGAATTACTAACCAGTCTTCCAAACCATGGTGTGGACAAAGTCTCATCATGTCCTTGTATCTTTCCCATGCTTCGAAAAGAGACTCGTTGTCTTTCTGTTTAAATCCGTTTATCTGGGCTCTTAACATAGCTGTTTTGCTTGGCGGAAAATATCGGGCAAGAAAAACTTTCTTCAACTCGTTCCATGTGGTGACTGAGTTGGAAGGAAGTGATTGAAGCCATCTTCTAGCGCTATCTCTTAGTGAGAAAGGAAAAAGACGAAGTCGAATTGCCTCTGAAGTGACACCATTAGCTTTAACAGTATCAGCGTATTGGACAAATACGGATAAATGAAGGTTTGGATCTTCGGTAAGATTTCCAGAGAATTGGTTCTGTTGCACAGCCTGCAACAGTGAAGGTTTAAGTTCAAAGTTGTTTGCTTCGATTGCGGGCGGAGCAATACTTGAATGCGGTTCATCTTGCGATGGAGCGGCGTAATCTCTAAGAGCACGAGCTGGTTCTGCCATCTCGGGCGTAAGGCGAAGGTCTTTGAGATCAGGAAATTTGATAGGAGGGAGATTGTTTTCAGCACGGTATCCCTGAATTCGTCGCAAGACTCGGAGATACAGTTCGATATCGTTGATTCGTAAATAGAGCGGTTCGCCTTGTGAGCGAGTGCGTGGCATACAAATCAACGAAAGAAAGAAAATAGAAGAAAGAGAAGCCTTAGTCTCTACAGCGTAACGGAAGAGTTACGATATCGATTAAATAAAGGTCCCCGGCAACGGCGCCAAAAACTTGATCGCTCGACTGGGTGAGTCGAGAATGGGATACAAACTGCAAGTGCACAGTTCTATCGCGTAGTTTTAAAAGATATCGATCCCACAGGGACTTATGAATCGATATACCGTTATCTAAGGTTACTACGTAAATCTAAGGTGAAAATGTTTGATTGTTTGGGGGAAAACTAAGAGCTAAACTAATAACTAGATTAAATATTAATAAAACGGATATCGGTATGTAGTTCGTCAAAACTAGGGAATCGAGTCTTTGTCGGTTTCTTGGTTTTAAAATGAATCGTTTCGGTTAACTTTATTGGTTAAAGGTTTTATCTCAAACTCTCGCTCTGTTGAATAAACCATGATCTTATATTAATGTAGCTGTCACTTATAATTAAGTCAAAAACCATATTTTGAAAACAATAAAGTTGCAGAAACTCCTTTTAAGAAAATACTGACCGTTTTAAACACCCTTATCTCAAACTCTCGCTCTGTTGACTTAGGTTATATAATCAAATCCAAATGCTTAACTCTCGTCCTCACATTCAATCTTTAAAAATACTTTTTGGAAAAGGTCAGAATTTAATTAACTCTAAAACTTGCTCTCGCCCTGATCTAGAATTAATGCCTAACTTACACTGTCCAGTTAAAACCTCAAACTCTCGCTCTATTGATTTTAACTTCTTTATGTCTTTTACTTTTGTAAAAAATCTTGTTATTAAACCTGTAAGTTGAGACCGTAAAAAGATTGATTTTGATTTTAAGTTTAGATAGACCGACTCAGTCTTGATCCCTTATTCTGCCTACTTTACATACCGATACCTAGGCGAATTAGCCAGACATACTAAATAAACAAGAATACATATCATGCATAAACAGACTCATTCCAGGCAGATAATACAGATAAATAATAAAACAAAATATTAAATAATGATTAAAGAACCTGAATGCGTAATACAATAGTCTTGAACACTCCACCACAAGCCGGTAGGATTTGTTCTTGGATTCTTCAATTAAACAGTAAATTAAATCAAGGAAATAAAACTGGAATATAACGTAAGGTTAAATCCGGTATAAAGTTGCACAATAGTTTCCGGTGTAGAAACTATTATGCGAAAAATATCTAAAAGCTAAAACGGGAAAGGTAAATTTGCAAGGAAAAAAAAATGTAAAGCTTTCAAAAGAAATAAATAAAATAAACAATGCTGGAAAAGAAAAAATAAGCAAAAGCTAAAACAGAAGGTTTGAAAAGCTTCGGCAGTGTAGACGGCAAAAGAGGGGAGAGGAAGCCCGGCTTTTAGGTTTCTAATGCAGCTATTTATAGTAGTGCTTCTAACTGCTTTTTGTTTCCCACGAGTCTTCAGCATGGCTAAATACACGGCGTGGGCATAGGACACGAACTCTCTTAACGTCTCTTCAATTCTTCTGAGGGCGTGACTTGCGCCAAAAAGCTAGTGGAATGGTGTGACGCTCGTCACACCATGTGTGACGCTCGTCACAGGGGTGCTTTTAGTGTGACGCTCGTCACACCAAGTGTGACGCTCGTCACAGGCACAACGTGCGCTTTCTTTGGGCTGGGCTTGGTCTTTGATATTTGTTTCCTTTTTACTCCTTTCTACACCTCCTTTTCTTCCCTTTTTCACTTTTGCTTCAAAATGGATACCTGACATAAATAGCAAGGAAATACTGCATAATATCTGATAAAATGAGATAAACTAAAGTAAATGATAATATAATCTAATTGAATTAAGTCTTAAAATGTGATATAATTTCGTGTTATCACTTCCATCTTCGCAAACTCCATGGCGAACCTGAGCTCGGTGTTCTCCTGTTGTAGTCTCCCCACCTCTTTCTGATGAATCTTCATCTGCCTGAAGTAGTGATCTCTCTCTGCCATATAATGATCCCTCTCGGCAATGATCTTCAGATTCTCTGCTTCCTTGACCTTCAGCTTGGTCTCCCACTCAGCAATGAGGACTCGGACTCGGTCATCCCTCTGATCTTTCACCAAGATTTGCCTTCTCTTCTCATCTTCAATGACCTTTGAAGCTCTAGCCAATCTTTCTTTGGTGATGTCATGCTCCCTGTTGGACGATGCTAAGGCTTGACTAATCTTCCCATAATAGGCAGTTTCCATCTCAAAGCGCTTTGCTTCCAAGGCATGTCGTTTGTCTTGATCTTCCATCTTCACTTTGATTTCCTGATTAGATATCTGAAACCGAGCAACACTTCTCTCCAATTCAGCTTTCTCTGCAAGTAACTGATCTCTGGCCCTCTTCATCTCGAGGAATTCTTCCATACTGACAGAAGAACTTGGACCCTCAATCATAGGACACACAGGATCACCTCCAGGAAATGGTAGAAATGTAACTTCAATCCTCTTCCGCAACCAGTCATCAAATAGAGGAAAATACCGGCAGTTGACTTTGCCAAACAGAACCTTACCCTTCCTCTGAATGTTGCGCCATGACCCAGACACCTGCATCAGCTTGGCCTGATTACCCTCCACAGGAAAATAAAAGGACTCCTGAGTCTCACACTTAAGGGGAGGAACCTCCATAGCGAACCCCATCTGTCTCCTAAGAAGTGTCGGGTTGTAATTAATGCAACCCTGAACTCCTATAAGAGGCACATTGGGTAGACTCCCACAACTGTATATAAAATCCCGTCCAGCCAAACCATTATGAGTCCATGCTATATCATCAGCCCGCAAACCCATCAACCTGAATGACCACTTGACAGTGGGATCAATATGAGCAAAAGCACCTCGAGAAGGCATATATCCCATAAACCACTTGAAGAGCAACTGGGCACAGCACCTGATCAAACCCCCACGCAGCTTCTCATTCCGATTATGAATGGAGTAATAGACGTCTCCGATCAGAGTAGGAATAGGGTTTCTCTGCACGAACAACCTGATAACATTATGGTCCACAAAGTTCTTCTGATTAGGAAACAACACAATCTCATAAATGCTTACAGCAATTAAAGCACAAACAGTCTTCCAATTACCCACAACAACATGTTCCTTGGCCCTAGCCTCCAAGAAACTCAAGTGAAAACCCGGTAATTTTCCTTTCTCTTTCAAACCTTCCTTGGTCACTTCCGGACTCAAATAAAGAGCACGGGAAATCCCAAGGACATCAGGCTCTCCCCTAATAGCGCAGAAAGGAATCTGATCTCGAATCGGGATACCCAGGATACTAGCATAGTCCTTCATCAGAGGTCCCAACAGATAATCTGGAAATACAAAACATCTCAGCCCCGGGTCATAGAACTGGAGAAGGGTATGAATGGCGATTCTGTCACTGTCACTGAGTCTGAAAACCATCTTCAGGATACTACCGTATGCCTCTCTGAACATCCCCACATGGTCGGGTGTAATCAATGCTATCATATCCTTCAACTCGTCAATCTCAGGGTTGAAGAAACTGTAAGCAACATCACACTTCAAACCGGGTCTCATATCTGAGCAGAAAGTCTCTCAACCAGGATCTCGATCAAAAATGTCCCTGCATATGGGTAAACATGTGTTAGATGTAATTAATGCAAAATGTTATGATGCTGATGAATGAATGCAATGCGTTGCCATCCTCCAAGCCATCTGATCATCTGCACTGAAGCCTGGTTTCTGAACTGATCATAACCATCTGAAGGAAATAGGTAACCACAAATCTGACCCACGGGTTCCGAAATAAACGGAAGAAAGATACATCATCATCATCATCAGCAGTCTCTGAGCGGACAACTCTCTGAATCGGCCCGGGGAATCCTGAAATAAACGGATCCCCACTGATAAATACCTCAGCCCGAGGAATCCTGAAATAAACGGATCCCCACTGATAAATCACGGACAGCACTCCGGCGTCATGGCAATAAATGACCATAAATCTGATTCATAAATAAGACCCACGGAACAAATAGTCACCATCTGAGTCACCATCTGATCATGCATCTGAAAGAATCACCCTCCCCTCACAGGTAAATTCTAAACAGGTCATCCTAAGGCGGATAATAGTCTCGACAATCGGGCAGAGATACTCAATGGGTTTGCCCTTTCGGGTGTGCCGTTGTAGCTCTCTTGAGATCGTCTAAACCAAAGATCCGGGAAATGATCGGTCACCAGAGTCAATGGTTCAGATGAAGTAACTAAGCCAAAGTGGGGTACCCCACAGAGGAAAGCACTATCAGCTGAACCTCGTCTGGCTTGTGGTATGTCACGTTACAACAATATGCTGATACAACAAATGAGGAACATGACACCACACTAGTCCTAGGTGTATACTCGGGCCTGGGTTTTAGCCCCACTCAGAACACCCACCCCAAACAGAGGAACCACCTGCACAGAGGACGGCAACATGATAGTATGATGCATGCAAATATTTATGCAAATATATACACTGGTTAGAATAATAAATGCAATAAATAAAGCGAAACAAGCAACCTAAACTATCCTAAAACGCTAGGAGAGACTCGCTTAGGGACGATGGAGCAGCACAGGTCTACATCCTGTCCCCAGCAGAGTCGCCAGCTGTCGCATCCTACGAAAAAAACAACCGGCGAGCTAAACAAAAACAAACACAGAGCCGCTACTGCACGTTATTTATCCCAAGATAGGGAAAGGAAACGCTCAGAGAAACCTGGAAAAAGCATGGTCTCGCGACCAAAGAGAAAGGGTAAGGGAGTCGGTTACGCAAGGGGAAGGTATTAGCACCCCTCACGTCCGTCGTACTCGATGGGATCCACGTTCTAGAAAGAAAAGGTTGCTAAAACATCACACACACACACACACAGGGAATGCAGGTGGGGTTAGGAGAAGGGAGCTCGATAGGACATCGCATCCTATGCCTACATATCTCGTCTGGAACGAGAATCAGAGCCACTGTAGTTCGGCTTACGCACGCCAAACAACACAAAACACACAAACAAATGGCAAACATGGATCCCGATAACCACTTGATGGAATTACGTCAGCATCCGAACCAAAACACACTCAAAAGGGCAAACGTGGAGCCCGACAGCCAATCACTGGGCTTACGTCAGCATCCGAACCCAAAAACACCAAACACTGGAACCCAGATGCCACTTGATGGACTTACACCAGCTTCCAAGCACACAACAAGCACAAACAAACAAACAACAACTTGCTAAGGAGTCGGGGACTTGAGCCTAGCATTTGCCAAACAAAACACGCAAAAAAGAAAAAGGTGCCCGGAGTGGTCTCGCACGACCACCTGCCTACATACCTCGTCTGGAACAAGGATCAGGGCGATGTAGTTCCCCTGAAAGGGACTGAAATTCTAGCCAGAAACAAAGGGAGACACACTACCAGGGAGCTGTACTCGAGCCTAGTGTTATCATGCATCATTGCCCTATGTTCAGGTTTCTACCTACTTGCACAACTGCAAGCTAATCCTATCCAGGAAAGAAGCAAGCATACAAGCATACAAAACAAATCAAGCATCTCAAACCAACATGTCAAACAAATATTCACAAAGCACACACTATAACCAATCAAGTGGGCTCACACAATGGGTTTAACTGTCGAAGCAATTCATCTGTACATGGGTATTATTCGCTCTTAACCTTGCCATTGAGGGGCTAAGGTGAAGCAGATGAAAGGTGAAGTGAGGATGAGACCTCACAGCTCTTATCCCTGACCAGGGAGTGCTTCAGACAAAGGAGCGTGGGTTCAGAAAGATGGAACCCTTCTACGCTCAAAGACTCTGACTCAACTGTACAAAGTACAAGATCTTAGGTTTGTGCCCCAATGCATCAACACACAGCAGTGTGAGCAGAGGGACGACTCAACAGAATAGTGGGGAATAGATTGCATATCCCTTGGCTTCCACCAATTGCCTCATAGAGGTCTTTACCTGCTTGGGCACAAAAAGTAAACAACCACAAACATTGCCTCTTAAGGAGGACTTCAGACATTTGCCCGACCAAGTAACAGGCCCGGTCTCCTAGACTATATGAAGTCAAGAGATCCTACCTCAATTGGTTTACACAACCAAGCAGCAGCAAGCAAGTTCTTAAAAGAACTGTAAGCAACTAAATGTACCTGAAAACAATCAAGTATCATCAGTACTTAGACAGACAATCAATAAACAGCAAATGTTAATCAGTCAGACTATACAGATTAATGCACACAAAGGCAAGCTATAAGCTCAAGCTCAAGCTTCACAACCTACAAAACAAATTCAAATTAGTTCAAAGCATCCAACAATATTAATTTAATTGACTTGAATCATTCTCCTTAAGCTTTTTGCATTTCATCCTGAAACAATCAATCCAAATGTGAGAAACAAGACCACTAGGCCAAGCCTAGGGTCCAAAAGGGAGAAAAAATTCTAAACAGCAAGCAATTCTCAACCAAAATCAAATTAAAGCAAATAGAAAGCAAATGCAATTGGTCCCATGCTCATATCATTTACCATTATTATTTCATGCACAATTTGGTACAAACTAGGTCAAATGGAACCTCAAATGTCCAAACAGAATAAATTCAATCAAAAGCATATTAAAACAATTCCAAAAATCACCAAATAATTCACACCTAAACAGGACATATTCAAGGTATAGCATGTCAATTTTCATCTCAATTGGACAAAAGGAACTAGGGCAATGAAAATCAAGAAATCCAGACACAATTATTCAAGCCAATTCAAGACATCAACACATGCATTCACTTCAAAAATTCATAAATCAGTGAAATAAATTAAGAAATGAATGGGACCAAAACAGGGATGTCCTACAATGTGTCTATAATCAACATACCAAATTTCACATTCATCCAAAACCATATGAGAATTTCACACAAGATATACAAACATGTGTCATACAAACTTGCACAATGAACCAACAGAGAAGAAAAATATCAATCAAATTGAAAATGCCATAGAAAAATCCAGAAAAATTCACATAACATCTCAACATGTCAATAATCATCCATGCAAAATTTCAATCCAATCCAACAATCATAGGCTAGGCAAATAAATTCATGAAGTTGACCTAGCTAGGTGTGACACACATTGTCACACCTAGATTCAAAAAATCATAACTCAATCATCCGACATCCAAAAATCACAAACTTTATATGTAAATCACCATCAACATGTCTAGAATGAGCTCAAAAAATTTCATGAATTTCTTTTAATGTATGAGCATTTCACAATGAAAATGGCAACATGTATACAATTGTGTCACAAGTCAAACATCCATAGTCCAAGTCAACATTTCACCATGCACAACTTATGATATCATGCTCATAAAAACTAGAGGGAATTTGGGAGCTATCAAAAAAATCCTCATAATTTTTGGACTAGTCAATATTTTTTTATGAATTTTTAAAGATGTTAAATGAATTGTTAAATAATTATTAAGTGTTTTATTTAATTAAATGAAATCAGTGGCAATTTCGTAATTAACACATTCCAGGCGCGGGAAACACGAAATTTAAAAGGGAAACGCAGAAAATGGATCAAACGAGCTTGTTCATCACTTTTTTTCCAGAAAATTTCCAGCAACTCAAGAACATCAAGAACATCAAAACTCCATGAAAATTCACAAGCTTATAGTCATTGGAAAGGTCTAAGTGTGTAGAGTCCAAATATCATCATCAAATCGTCCAGAATTTCACACATATTACGAATCGATTGAATTAGGTTTTGACATCAATTCTTCAAATCGAAATATCTCTCTCTACAATCATCCATTCCAAAAACTAAAGGCATCATGATCATCTATGTTGAACACTCTACAAAACGCATACAACAATTGAAGCAATAATGAGATTCGATTTGGCACCTTAATTCGAAGACAGCGATGAATCTTGAAGCCTTGGCGCATGTTGATCCAAAACAGATGTAGAATGAAGTTCAGCAAGGTAATTGGAGAAGATAGAACAACTCGAGAATGCTCCAATTATGAGAAATTGAAATTTGCCATTGATGAGCTTCTTTGCAACAGTTGAGATTCATGGAGTTTCTTGATGCCAAATGCCAAAACAGTTGAAGAAGGAGAAGATTGGAGAAGGCAGCAAAAAGAATGACACGAATTGATGAAGAATTGAAGGAGTTTTGCTCAATTTTGTTCTTGAATGTTCTTGAGCTTTTGGAGAATTTGGAGGGAAAAGTTTGTTGAATTTCTTGTGAAATGTGATTCTGATCAAAATTCTGTTACAATTAGTGATATATACTCCAGCTCTAATCACCTCATTAATCAACAATTAGCCAAAACACATGTAATTAGCTTAATGTGTATTTACAAAGCAAGGGCAAAAATGCCATTTCACAATAGGCCAATGACAGCTCATTTGACAGCTCACACATTCTCAAAATGCCATGTGTGATGTGTTGCAACTTGTCCCATGGTCATTGGTTGTGTATTTCTCATTTTCACTATGCCATGGCAATGAAATGTATTTTCCAAGTGAAGTCCAAAAGTGACTTGGTAAAATATTGCACCTTGACATGTTATGACAATTCAAACCATTTCCAATTTGCATTTGTGAGGTGTTACAAAAATCCCCATTCCAAAATTCTAATTATTTCTCAAGTTGGACCATTTTGCCCCTGGATTTTTAATTGTACACTTGAAAATTGACTTTTTGCATTGGCCTTTTTGATGAATTCCAATTATGCACCATGAAAGTAAATGTCAAATGGAGTTTGCACATAAAAAGATCATTCAATTTGGACACTCCATGTGGAAGTTATGCCCCTCTGATTATGGGTCATTTTTGAAATTGAATGGACCATAACTTGCCAACCATACATGGGAATTTCAAGTTCTTGGACATTTTGGAAAGGTGAGAACAATATCTACAACTTTCATGTTGAACAAATTTTCATTTGAAGCTTCCTTGGACATGTAATTTTGAGGTCAAAAACTTTCCATTTTTGGAAACTTCCATTACAAGTCACTTTCTATTTTTGGCAGTTTTTGTCCTGACTTGATTGTCTCCATTATTGAGATTTTAAATGTCAAATAACACTTGTTTCAACATGAATGAAGTGTATCCAACTCATTTCCCCCTCCAAATCCATTAAATCATGCACAGTTGACCACAGTTGACTTTTTCAACTGATAGATGAATTTGGCACAACATTGATCAATTTGAGCCCTAATTCTCTAATGAAATGGCTCAAGGGTAAAACCCTAGCCTCAATAAGCTCCACATAATCATATAATGATCCCCATCTCCATTGTAGACCCCATCTCCTGATCATGCCCTGATTGGCCCAATGCAACTGATTAGGGTTGACCAGTGGTCAAAACCCTAATCTCAAGGAACATGCTCCCACACTTGATGATGACAAACCATGATGATGATGATGTATCAATTTAATCAAGATGAAGACCCACATCCTTTGAGAACCATAAAACCCTAATTTGGACTTGCACATCCTCAAATGATCAATGACCAGTCCAATGAAACCCTAGCTTGCACTTTGACTTCCTCATCTTCTGACCAAGACTTGGGAGTATGACTTGCACAATGTAACCACATGATATGCAATATGCAATGCCTAATGACCTAAAAATGTAATGCAATATGCTAAACTAGTCCCAAGAGAGGAGGGCAAATTTTGAGGTGTTACACTTAGCAGCCCAAGCCAAAGCATATCATGTCTTCTCAAGCATAGAGTATCGAGACTCACAATCGGCTGATGTGCCAAGTGGTCAGCCAAAATACTACCTTTAATAGCCTTCTGAGCTCGATACTCAATATCATACTCAGATAACAACATCTGCCAACGGACAATCCTTCCTGTTAAAGCAGGCTTCTCGAAGATATACTTGATTGGATCCATTCTTGATATCAACCAAGTCGTATGATTCAACATATACTGGCGTAGGTGCTTAGCAGCCCAAGCCAAAGCATATCATGTCTTCTCAAGCATAGAGTATCGAGACTCACAATCGGTGAACTTCTTGCTCAAGTAGTAAATAGCATACTCTTTCTCTCCGGATTCGTCTTGCTGACCAAAGACACAACCCATTGAGTCTTCAAGAACAGTTAGATACATAATCAATGGTCTTCCTTCCACGGGCGGAGACAGGATCGGAGGCTCAGACATATACTCTTTAATACTGTCAAAAGCTTCCTGGCAATCCTCGGCCCAATCATGGGACTGATCCTTCCGAAGGAGCTTGAATATCGGCGCACATATGACAGTCATGTGGGATATGAATCTGGAAATATAATTCAAGCGGCCAAGAAAACCTCGGACTTGCTTCTTAGTTTTGGGCGCATGCATCTCTTGTATTGCTTTGACCTTTGCAGGATCAACCTCAATACCTCTTTCACTAACAATAAAGCCCAATAACTTTCCGGAACGGACTCCAAATGTACACTTGTTGGGATTCAGACGAAGCTGATACTTTCTCAAATGCTCAAAAAGCTTCAACAGGTGCTCTACATGTTCAACTTCCGTTCTTGATTTAGCAATCATATCATCAACATATACCTCGATTTCCTTGTGCATCATATCATGAAACAAGGTAGTCATAGCTCGTTGATACGTGGCTCCGACGTTCTTCAAACCGAAGGGCATCACTCGATAAAAAAATGTTCCCCAAGGTGTGATGAATGTTGCCTTCTCCATATCCTCGGGTGCCATCTTAATCTGATTATATCTGGAAAATCCATCCATAAATGAGAAGACATTGAATTTATCCGTATTATCTACCAACATATCAATATGTGGTAGAGGAAAATCATCTTTCGGGCTAGCTTTATTCAAGTCTCTATAGTCCACACACATCCGGACTTTTCCGTCTTTCTTAGGCACGAACACAATATTGGCCACCCATTGAGGATATTTAGAAGTCACCAGAAACCCCGCATCAATTTGCTTCTGAACTTCCTCTTTGATCTTTACTGCCATATCAGGATGAGTTCTCCTGAGCTTCTGCTTCACAGGCACGCACTCAGGTTTCAAAGGTAGGAAATGTTGCACAATATCTGTGTCTAGACCAGGCATGTCTTCATATGACCAGGCAAAGACATCAACATACTCTCATAGCAATTCAATCAGCCCCTTATGCAGATGAGGAGATTGATTTTATCCTATTTTTAGGGTTTTATGTGATCACCAGTTTCATGCAAAAAGCGAAAAGGGAAAATAATTGGAAAAACAAACATTTAACATGAATCTATTGAATGAAAATATCATTGTATTTATGCGCCAACAATGTCATCACTCCTCCTTTTGGCATGGGAGAAGGGTTTTTAAACATAATGAACATTACTTTGACTTATGGATGACTATTGGAATATCCACAGCGACCCAATTATTGCAGATTCCCCCAGGGATGACGAAGATTTCCAGAATCCTCTTCGTCCTCTTCAAAGATGGCGACAGTCTCCTCGTCTTGACTGGTGTGGATGAAACCTCCACTCTTGAACAACCCTCGCGTATTAGAAACTCCAGATGAATAACCTATGCCAGCCCGGGATTTATTGTCTTCTAGATCAATTATTTTCCCTAATCCAGCAGTTGCACCACGCTCAATGGCCAACTTTGCATCTTTGTAGGAAGCAAATGAATGAGTTCTCTTCTCAATAGGCTCAATAATAGATAAAGCTTGGAAAGGAGTTCCAACTTCATCCTTAGTATCTATATATGAGAAAGAAGACAAATGGCTAACCAGGAGAGCCTTTTCTCCCCCTACCACCACCAGTTTCTTATTCTTCACAAATTTCAATTTCTGGTGTAGAGTGGATGTCACGACGCCTGCCTCGTGAATCCATGGTCTTCCTAGGAGACAGCTATACGATGGGTGAATGTCCATAACCTGGAAGGTAATCTAGAAATCACTTGGTCCGATCTTGATTGGGAGATCAACTTCCCCAATCACAGTTTTGCGAGACCCATCGAAAGCCTTCACAACTACTCCACTCTGCCTCATGGGAGGCCCTTGATATGACAACTTCGAGAGAGTGGATTTTGGCAATACATTCAATGATGACCCAGTGTCCACCCGCACATTGGTCATGGCGTCGTCTTTGCAACCCATAGATATATGCAATGCCAAGTTGTGGTCTCTTCCCTCCTCGGGGAGATCAGAGTCACAAAAGCTCAAATTGTTACAAGCAGTAATGTTTGCAACAATGCTATCGAATTGTTCTATCGTGACATTGTGATCCACATACGCCACATCCAACACCTTCTACAGAGCCTCTCGGTGTGTGTAATACCCCAAAATTTACCCTTCATTTTTCCTGGAAGCATACGCTTTACACCTCATGCATGCATTCATTTTTAGGTCATTTAGCATTTGCATTTCATCATGGCAATCGGAATCGGATAGAAGAAGCTTGAACATCATCCAGGACACTTTGTGGGCTCTATTTAGATGACCAGTCAACACAAGGGAAAGACTTGAGTTACTTCCAACAGGGGTCTATTCGTCAGTCAAAACGTTAATCTTGAAGGAGCAAAGGTTTGTTCATGAGCTGTCATGCTCGCTAGGCGAAGCCCACGTGTTTTGAAAATAAAAATAAAATAAAAATAAAAATAAAATAAATAAATAAATAATAAAAAAATAAAAGAAATATCTTGGACTTGGACCTCTCTCATTTGAGCCCACAGGTCCAAAAAAATCAGGTTATAAATTCAGAGTTTCAGTGAAACAAATATTCATTCTATTCCTATTACCCTATCTGAGAAAAAGATAGTGAGAGAAGAATCCAGGGGAAAAAGATAGTGAGAGAAGAGCTAACAGAGTTCAGAGCAGCCTCCAAACCCTAAAGGGAACTCAACTGCACAAAATCACCTCTGCCTCACATAAACCCTAAAGATTGTTTTGTAAACCTCACGGGTGCAACTCAATTTCAATCAAGCTCTCCAATCAGGTTTGCCCCATTCCCATTATTTTACGCCTTCAATTTGAATGTTCTAAATGTGTGATAATTATGTATGAATATATAAATAATGCCTTGAATGCTTAATCGTTTAATTTCTGAAGTGTATGCCACAGGGTTTGAGGTTTCTGAAACCATACTGTTATCCATGAAAAACCATATTGTTTTGCTCTAAGCTGACTTGCGTTTGTCATAGCATGTTTTCTCCTAATCCTTATCTTGTTTCACTAACCCTTTTGTTGAGTTTTTGTGAAGGCTCACATGACTTTTGCAAGGATAGATCGCTGGATATTCCACTTTGCTTGTGGGATGCCATTTGGGAGATTTATTCTTATTGCCTTGTTGGCACATTTACTTTATACATGTTTGTTTTGTATGTGTTCGTATCCCCGCAGGTAGCGCGGTTCCTTCGTCAATGACTGCCTTTTTGCATGAGCATCTCAAACCCTAACCCTTTATTGATTTTTCTTCCCCTAAACACACGTTTACTCCTTCTACTACAGCTGAGTAAGTCTCCAAAGGTCGAGCATCCGGTAGATTGCGTAGTAATGTCGTTCGTCCAAAACCCAATCCATAACCCCGTAGTTAGCCGAACTACAGCTTGCTCTGATTCTCATTCCAGATGAGATACGTAGGCATAAGACGCGATGTCTTAGCGAGACACATCCCCCCAACCCATAGGTCAGCCGAGCTACGAAGACTCTGATTCTCATATTCAGATGAGATACGTATGCAGTGGATGCGACATCCGCGCGAGTCATTTTCATTTAACCCTTTTTTTGGTAAACAACACAAGATAAACTCACACCCTTTAGATAAGAACTACAAAAGTGGATCCCGTAGAGTACTACGGATGCGTAGGGGTGCTAATACCTTCCCTTCGCATAACCGACTCCCGAACCCAAGATTTGGTTGCGAGACCTCGTCTTTTCCTTTCCTCTTTTCATGTTTACTTCGAGCGTTTTCTTTCCCTCCTTTGGGATAAATAACGCACGGTGGCGACTCTTCTGTCATTTTCTTTCTCCGGTTGTTTTTTTGCACACTGTATTTTTCAGGCTGCGACAGCTGGAGACTCTGCTGGGGACCCGGTTTCCCTAAGCGAGTCCCTCCTAGCTTTTGTAGTTTGTTTGTTTATTGGGTGTTCATGCTTTTGTACAGTTATTTATTTACCTGCTTTACCTTATTGTATTGTGTACATATCATTGTTGTATCTGTTGGTTGGCTATGGCTGCTTGGTGATCTTTGTGAGATGAGTTCTATACCCGAACTCGAATGCACTTAGGATAGGAGAATGGCATAGTCTTGTCGACTTGTGTGGAGTTATTCCTTAGCAAGTTGACTTGCAAGCCCATTCACTTGGTGGAGGTCATGTTGAGATCAATAATGTCACACAAGTAAGTTGTGGTTAGACATTACATTTTCCAATATAGACCTTAGAAGCCGAGGACCTTAGTTTACCAAACCCATCTTGGCCTATTCGTAGGACGTAGTGCGAAAGTCGTTCAAGTGTAAGATTTGATACGATTGTTATGCGATACTACACTCATAAGAGTCTCTCTTGAGAATATTTTTGGAATACGAGTAGTCGTTCCTCCGATAATATCTGAAAGATGGGATTATGACTATGGGAACCTTTTGTAGAACATGTTTGGCAGGTTTAAACCTTAATACACTCCTTTTGGGTGGTTCTTAACCTAAACTCCATGCTCGTGACTTGCAACAAACCCTTGATTCATGGTTGATCCGATCGGGTATCCTTAATATCAATGAAACTTGGGTGTTGATAAGGTGTAAGCCATAATCCACCAAAATGGGTGGTTGATATTAAGGATAACATGATCCATCCCATGACCTTTGTTGGTGTGCTCTTAATTTCTCTCCAAACAGTGCAACCTGACAGATGTTCAAGAATATACAGCGATCCGGTTTCCCATGCCACTGCATTGCATTCACATCATTTTTCATTCATATCATTTAACACATGTTTATCTATTCCCAGGGGCTCATATCTTCTTCTTGATTCTAGTCGGTTTTTTTTTCTTACACTGTTTATCAAATATGAGACTGGAATCAAGGGGGTAGAATACTTGTGGAACTGATAAACATGTCATTGCATTTGCATACACATTAGCATGTCGTGCATAACATGTACCTCCACAGTATTCTCAGTTTATTTGGTCTTCCACTATCAGGATAGCTAACCCAGGCATTCACCGGTACGGTACCCGCAGAAACCAACAGAGAGTAATGGAAAGCCTACAGGCAGAGTTCGCCGAGATGAAGATCCGCATGAACCAATTCATGGATGTGGTTCAAGGGGTGGCTCAGGGACAACAAGAGCTCAGGCAGATGATGCAGAGGAATCCCGCCACTACTCAACCAGAGACGTTGACTGATCCTCCAGTTGGAGAGGCTAACGAACCCAATGGACCGGGGCCTACCCCGGTCCTACATGTCACCTCCGGTCAACCACCTGTCCATGATGATCAGGACGATCAATTTCCCCTGATTTAGGAAGACTTTGGTATGGATCATGGTATGGACCCCATGTTTAGAAGATTTAAAGAGAGGTTGAAGGCAGTGGAAGGACAGAATCCTCTGGGAGTAGACGTTGCTGACATGGGATTGGTCCCAGGCGTGAGGGTGCCACCGAAATTCAAGGTCCCGATATTTGACAAATACAATGGCAACTCTTTCCCGAAAACCCATGTGCAAGCCTATTTTCGTAAAATGGTTGCGTACTCTGACGATGAGAAGCTGCTCATGTACTTCTTCCAGGACAGCCTAGATGGGGCATCCCTGGAATGGTATATGAGGCTGGACAGAGCCCACAACCGTTGCTGGAGGGATTTGGCTGAGGCTTTCGTGAAGCAATATCAGTATAATGCAGACATGGCTCCAGACAGAACTCAACTTCAAAATCTGTCTCTTAAAAGCAATGAGTGCTTCAGAGAATACGCTCAATGTAACAACCTTCTAAAATATCCCAATAATTAATTAAAACAACCAAACATAAATCAGAGTAGATATGCAATTTAAGGGTGTCACACTTGACACTTCACACCATTCACCAAAATATCTTGTCATGCTCATTTATTAATCAAAATAAAACATTGCACAATTCGCAGCGGAATAAAAATCTAACAACATGCAAAACATGTAACACATTACATGTAAAGTTGTTCAACAACCAAATGAAAACAAGTAAAACATCCCGTCCCGATGTTACATATACCAGAGCATGACTCACTAAGGAACTACACTAGACTCCAATCACTAGCTTCTACTCAATCACTGCTCGTTACCTGAAACATAGTTGTAAGGGTGAGTTCCTCAATCGATATAATAAGCATTATAAAATATCATGTAATGCTAAGTAAATTAACACATTTCATCACCCTAATCATATTACACATTCAACAACGGCAACATCAACTCATCATTATACTCAACACAAACACAAAACACACGTATAATATTGGAATACATCCATTCATATTATACGCCATACATACATTATGCAATGAGACTCCATGCATGCGGTACCGACTATTCGTGAACATATAGTTCAACCTCACCGATCAAACCCAGATACGGCTACCAAGCTCACTAGTCCCACTCATTTGAGACCTAGTGACTCACTCACTAATTCCTCACCATGGATATTAGCTACCACCATAAAGGTCATGCTATGCACGCTAAATCACCTAGCATGCAAACATCAACAACAATCCACAATAACTCACTCACTAATTCCTCACCATGGGAATTACCTACCACCATAAAGGCCATAATATGCACGCTAAATCACCTAGCATGCAAACATCAACAACAATCCACAATGGACATATGCTCACACTTTAAGCCATAAACAGTCCATCCACAATTGCATACATAATAGATATATTCACAACATTATGCACACCATCATACATCATCAATATAATTATCACAGAATCATATTATGTCATGCCAATTAATAAATCACAGTATTAGCACACTCTACTAATACCTATACTTCTCAAAACAACGGGAAAATGATCCCTCATATATCATACACCAATATAGGCCAATCCTCAATTGTACACAATAATTAAATATCACTTTTTCACTTTTCAAACAGTGTTAACCGGTTAACGCCCTGGGTTAACCGGTTAACGCAAAACAGAATGCACACCCAGACAAATTTTAACAGTGTTAACCGGTTAACGCCCTGGGTTAACCGGTTAACGCAAGACAGATATCAATTCTTCCATAATTCATAACAGTGTTAACCGGTTAACACCCTGGGTTAACCGGTTAACGCAAGACAGAAAGCTATTCCTGCGCTAACACGAACAGAATGCAGAATTCTCCGCATTTTTCGCCGTTGGAGGACTTCCGGACCTCCGATTTCGATTCTGTAAAAAGCTACACGTCCAGCAAATCACGACTCACCCAAACATAGATTCAATTACAGCTTTAACATAACTTATTCATCACAATTTTTCAGCACTCATCATCCCAATTAGGGCCAATTCAATGGCTTATTACTACCCATTACATGTTAACCCATAATACCCATTAAACGACGATAAACCCCCCTTACCTGAGTTAATCCGGCAAATCCTTTAACTTCAAGCTCTTCCCTTCTTCAACCTTCTTCTCTTGCTCTTCCTCTTTGCCTTTCTCTCACTTTTCTGTCGCTTCTCTATTTTCATGTGAAAACCTTGTTTATAAATGGAACTCTTTACTGATTCCAATTCCAATTCCAATTTATATTATTCCAATAATAATAATCCAATAATATTCCAATTATTTAATTAAATTAATAAATATACTAGTAATAATATATATGAATGGTTTATCTTTTAAATAATACCCTCTCATTCATATTATCATCATAATATACTATTAAACTTAAATTAAATAATTATCATATTTTATCGGGGTGTTACAACTCTCCCCCACTAAAAGAGTTTTCGTCCTCGAAAACATACCTCAAGCGAATAACTCTGGATAAGACTCCTTCATCTGACTCTCAAGTTCCCAAGTCACATTTCCACCTGCTGGTCCTCCCCAAGCTACCTTTACCAAAGCAATCTCTTTACCCCGCAACTGCTTCAACTCTCGACCCTCGATCCTCATAGGTGATGTTTCAACAGTCAGGTTATCTCTCACCTGTACATCATCTACTTGGACCACATGCGACGGATCAGGAATGTACCTCCTCAACTGAGACACATGAAAAACCTCATGCAAATTCGCAAGTGTCGGCGGTAAAGCGATACGATAGGCTACCTCCCCTATCCTCTCCAAAATCTGATAAGGACCAATAAATCGAGGTGTCAACTTCTTCGACTTCAAAGCTCGACCAACCCCAGTTATCGGAGTAACACGAAGAAACACATGATCTCCCTCTTGAAACTCAAGTGACTTCCTCCTCTTGTCGTGATAACTCTTCTGACGACTCTGAGCAATCCTCATCTTCTCCTGAATCATCTTAATCTTTTCTGTAGTTTGTTGAACAATCTCCGGTCCAACCACAACACTATCACCGGACTCATACCAACATAAAGGTGTCCGACATCTCCTACCATACAAAGCTTCAAACGGTGCCATACCAATGCTCGAATGAAAACTATTGTTGTAGGTAAACTCAATCAAAGGTAAATAACAATCCCAAGCACCTCCCTTTTCCAAAACACAAACCCTCAAAAGATCCTCCAGTGACTGGATCGTCCTCTCAGTCTGACCATCAGTCTGCGGATGATATGCAGAACTCAATCTCAGCTTAGTTCCCAAAGCCCTCTGCAAACCTTCCCAGAACTTCGATGTAAATCTAGGATCTCTGTCCGAAACAATACTCGACGGAATACCATGCAAACTTACAATTTTCTCAATATACAACTCGGCTAATCTCTCTAACGGATAATCCATTTTGATCGGAATGAAATGAGCCGATTTTGTCAATCTGTCAACAATCACCCAAATAGCTTCGAAATTCTTAATCGTCCTCGGTAAACCAGAAACAAAATCCATACTGATACTATCCCACTTCCACTCTGGAATAGCCAACGGTTGCATTAGCCCAGACGGCTTCTGATGCTCAATCTTTGACTTATGACAAGTCAAACAAGAATAAACAAACTCGCAATTTCTCTTTTCATTCCCGGCCACCAAAATAACTTTTTCAAATCATGATACATCTTCGTAGCCCCAGGATGAATACTCAGGCCACTACGATGTCCTTCCTCAAGAATACTCTTCTTAAGTTCGGTAACATCCGGAATACACACCCGATTACCAAATTTCAAAACACCATTCTCATCAACACTGAATTCACCACCTTGACCTTGATTCACTAGAGTCAGCTTATCAACCAAAAGCACATCGGATTTTTGACCCTCTCTAATCTCATCCAGAATACCACTCGTTAACTTCAACATTCCTAATTTAACACTATTGTGAGTACTCTCACACACCAAACTCAAGTCTCTAAATTGCTCAATTAAATCCAATTCCTTAACCATTAACATAGACATATGCAATGATTTCCGACTCAATGCATCAGCCACTACGTTTGCTTTACCCGGATGGTAATTCAAACCAAAGTCATAATCCTTCAGAAACTCTAACCATCTCCTCTGTCTCATATTCAACTCTTTCTGATCAAACAAATACTTTAAACTTTTATGGTCACTGAAAACCTAAAATCTTGACCCGTACAAGTAATATCTCCATAACTTCAGAACAAATACCACAGCTGCCAACTCTAAATCATGCGTCGGATAGTTCCTCTCATGAACCTTCAGTTGTCTCGAAGCATAAGCTACAACCTGCTTATTCTGCATCAACACACCACCCAAACCCAACAATGAAGCATCACAGTAAACCTCAAATAGTTCTGACGGACTTGGTAATATCAGAATAGGAGCAGTAGTTAACCTTCTCTTTAACTCTTGGAAACCTTCTTCACATTTTGAGTCCCAAACAAACGCTTGCCCCTTTCTAGTCAACATCGTCAACGGTAACACCAACTTAGAAAAGCCCTCAATGAATTTCCTATAATAACCTGCAAGTCCAAGAAAACTCCTTATCTCAGAAACTGACTTCGGAGCTTCCCACTTAGATACCGCTTCTATCTTAGAAGGATCAACAGCAACACCACCTCTTGAAACCACATGACCAAGAAAACTAACCTCTTCTAACCAAAATTCACACTTGGACAGTTTAGCGAATAACTTCTTTTCTCGTAGAACTCCTAAAACCACTCTCAAATGTTCATCATGCTCTTTTTCAGATTTCGAATACACCAAAATATCGTCAATAAACACCACAACAAACTTGTCTAGGTACGGATGGAAAATCCTATTCATATACTCCATAAATACCCTAGGCGCATTAGTCACACCAAAAGGCATTACAGAATACTCATAATGTCCATACCTTGTTCTGAAAGCAGTCTTCTGAATATCCTCAGTTTTCACACGTATCTGATGATACCCCGATCTCAAATCTATTTTGCTGAACACACTCGCACCAACCAACTGATCCATCAAATCATCAATCCTCGACAAAGGATACCGATTCTTGATCGTCACTTTATTCAGTTGTCTGTAGTCCACACACAACCTCATAGTACCTTCTTTCTTCTTAACCAATAACACTGGTGCGCCCCACGGTGACACAGTCGGACGAATAAATTTCTTATCCAACAGATCTTCCAGCTGACTCTTCAATTCAGTTAACTCAACAGCAGACATACGGTACGGAGCCATCGATATCGGCCTAGTACCAGGTACCAAATCAATCGAGAACTCAACTTCACGCTCTGGCGGTAATTCATTCACTTCTTCAGGAAACACATCAGGAAAATCACACACCACGGCTAGATCGCAAATCACCAGTTTATCTTTAGCCTCCAAATTCGCTAACAGCATAAACAACTCTGCCCCATCTGCTACTGCCTCATTCACCTGCCTTGCTGATAGAAACAAACTCTTTCCTTCCTCAATCTCAGGAAAGATCACAGTCTTATCAAAACAGTTGATATAAACTCGGTTAAACACCAACCAGTTCATACCCAGGATAACATCAATCTGCACTAGTGGAAGACACACGAGGTCCATCCCAAAGTCTCTACCAAAAATACTCAAAGGACAATTTAAACAAACTGAAGTAGTAGTCACTGAACCCTTCGCAGGAGTATCAATCACCATACTCCCATGCATCTCAGATATCTCTAATTTAAGTTTCACAGCACAATCCAAAGATATAAAGGAATGAGTCGCACCTGTGTCAATAATAGCTACAAGAGGAAAGCCATTAATATAACACGTACCTCGGATCAAACGATCATCTGCAGAAGTCTCAGAACCCGATAAAGCAAAGACCTTGCCTCCCGATTGGTTCTCTTTCTTCGGCTTAGGACACTGTGGACTGATATGACCCACCTCTCCACAGTTGAAACAAGTCATAGTCTTCAACCGACACTCTGCAGCCAAGTGACCACCTTTGCCACACTTGAAACACTTCTTCTCAGTACTGGTACACTCATGGATACGATTTCCAGCCTGACCACATCTGTAACACTTAGCAGGGGCACTGGAGTCTCCCCCACTAGGTCTCTTCATCCCATTCTGTCTCTGGAAACCTTTGCCAGCTGCATACGGTTTTCCACGATCATTCTGATCCTTGCCTTTCCTATCAATCCTCTGCTGATAGCTCTCCGCTCTGGCCTTGGTATCCTGTTCAAAAATCCTGCAACAGTCAACCAAGTCGGAAAACACTCTAATCCGATGATACCCAATAGCCTGCTTGATCTCGGGACGTAACCCGTTCTCAAACTTCACGCATTTTGAAAATTCCCCAGTAGCCTCATCATAGGGAGTGTAATACTTCGATAGCTCTGTGAACTTAGCAGCATACTCAGTAACAGACCGATTGCCCTGCTTCAATTCTAAGAACTCTATCTCTTTCTTTTCTCTGACATCCTCTGGAAAGTACTTCCTCAGGAATCTCTCTATGAACACCGCCCAAGTGATCTCAGCACTCCCAGCAGCTTCCAACTCAGTGCGGGCAGCAACCCACCAATCATCTGCTTCCTCTGACAGCATATGCGTACCGAACCTGACTTTTTGGTTATCGGCACACTCAGTCACTCGGAAGATCCTCTCGATCTCCTTCAACCACTTCTGAGCACCATCTGGATCGTATGCTCCCTTGAACATTGGAGGATTATTCTTCTGGAACTCACTCAATTGACGAGCAGCTCCCAATCCCACAACATTCGGATTCTCTCCAAGTACTCCAGCTAGCATACCCAGAGCCTCAGCAATCACAGCACCGTCTCTACCTCTTCTAGCCATTTCTATTCTGAAAACCCAACAAGCTAAAACAATAAGTACTGATAGGGTTACACAACACCTATCACGTACAGGGGAAACAGAATAATTACGACTCGACTCGACCGACTATGCTCTGATACCACTAATGTAACACCCTTCTAAAATATCCCAATAATTAATTAAAACAACCAAACATAAATCAGAGTAGATATGCAATTTAAGGATGTCACACTTGACACTTCACACCATTCACCAAAATATCTTGTCATGCTCATTTATTAATCAAAATAAAACATTGCACAATTCGCAGCGGAATAAAAATCTAACAACATGCAAAACATGTAACACATTACATGTAAAGTTGTTCAACAACCAAATGAAAACAAGTAAAACATCCCGTCCCGATGTTACATCTACCAGAGCATGACTCACTAAGGAACTACACTAGACTCCAATCACTAGCTTCTACTCAATCACTGCTCGTTACCTGAAACATAGTTGTAAGGGTGAGTTCCTCAATCGATATAATAAGCATTATAAAATATCATGTAATGCTAAGTAAATTAACACATTTCATCACCCTAATCATATTACACATTCAGCAACGACAACATCAACTCATCATCATACTCAACACAAACACAAAACACACGTATAATATTGGAATACATCCATTCATATTATACGCCATACATACATTATGCAATGAGACTCCATGCATGCGGTACCGACTATTCGTGAACATATAGTTCAACCTCACCGATCAAACCCAGATACGGCTACCAAGCTCACTAGTCCCACTCATTTGAGACCTAGTGACTCACTCACTAATTCCTCACCATGGGAATTAGCTACCACCATAAAGGCCATGCTATGCACGCTAAATCACCTAGCATGCAAACATCAACAACAATCCACAATAACTCACTCACTAATTCCTCACCATGGGAATTAGCTACCACCATAAAGGCCATACTATGCACGCTAAATCACCTAGCATGCAAACATCAACAACAATCCACAATGGACATATGCTCACACTTTAAGCCATAAACAGTCCATCCACAATTGCATACATAATAGATATATTCACAACATTATGCACACCATCATACATCATCAATATAATTATCACAGAATCATATTATGTCATGCCAATTAATAAATCACAGTATTAGCACACTCTACTAATACCTATACTTCTCAAAACAACGGGAAAATGATCCCTCCTATATCATACACCAATATAGGCCAATCCTCAATTGTACACAATAATTAAATATCACTTTTTCACTTTTCAAACAGTGTTAACCGGTTAACGCCCTGGGTTAACCGGTTAATGCAAAACAGAATGCGCACCCAGGCAAATTTTAACAGTGTTAACCGGTTAACGCCCTGGGTTAACCGGTTAACGCAAGACAGACAACAATTCTTCCATAATTCATAACAGTGTTAACCGGTTAACACCCTGGGTTAACCGGTTAACGCAAGACAGAAAGCTGTTCCTGCGCTAACACGAACAGAATGCAGAATTCTCCGCATTTTTCGCCGTTGGAGGACTTCCGGACCTCCGATTTCGACTCCGTAAAAAGCTACACGTCCAGCAAATCACGACTCACCCAAACATAGATTCAATTACAGCTTTAACATAACTTATTCATCACAATTTTTCAGCACTCATCATCCCAATTAGGGCCAATTCAATGGCTTATTACTACCCATTACATGTTAACCCATAATACTCATTAAACGACGATAAACCCCCCTTACCTGAGTTAATCCGGAAAATCCTTTAACTTCAAGCTCTTCCCTTCTTCAACCTTCTTCTCTTGCTCTTCCTCTTTGCCCTTCTCTCACTTTTCTGCCGCTTCTCTGTTTTCACGTGAAAACCTTTTTTATAAATGGAATCTTTACTGATTCTAATTCCAATTCCAATAATAATAATCCAATAATATTCCAATTATTTAATTAAATTAATAAATATACTAATAATAATATATATGAATGGTTTATCTTTTAAATAATACCCTCTCATTCATATTATCATCATAATATACTAGTAAACTTAAATTAAATAATTATCATATTTTATCGGGGTGTTACACTCAACGCTGGAGAGAAACAACTTCCCGTGTTCAACCTCCTATGTTGGAGAAGGAAATGGCTAACATGTTCATGAACACTCTGCCAGGACCTTATTTGGAGTGCCTGGTGGATTGCAATGCCTCCAATTTTGCTGATGTAGTCTCTACCGGAGAGAGGGTGGAGAATTACCTAAGGACATACAAGACACAGGGTGGAGATGGATCCTCATCAGGGGTGAAGAAACCGTTCATTCAGGGACAGAAGAGGAGAGAAGGGGATGCAAGTGCCATATCTTCTTATCAGAACAGGGATAACCGGAGGAATAACTTTCAGAACTATCATCAGCAACTGTATGTTGCGGCTGTGACCATTCCAACTGCAGCACCACTACAACAACAACCACAACGTCAACCAGCTCAGTACCAACCACAGCAACCGGGTAACAGACCCGCCTATCAACCGAGGCCAAGGACGATGGACCGGCGTTTCGACACTCTTCCAATGTCGTATGCTCAGTTGCTTTCTAGTCTTCAACAACTACAACTTGTGCAGTTGCGCATTCTGGATCCTCCCGTTGGTAGGCTTCCGGTGGGTTATGACGCCAATGCTAGGTGTAGCTTCCACTCTGGGGCACCTGACCACAATATTGAGAACTGCAAAGCTTTTAAGCACGTAGTTCAGGACCTCATTGATTCAAACGCCATTAACTTTGCACCAGCTCCTAATGTCGTCAACAATCCCATGCCCTAACATGGTGGAGCCAACGTTAACATGGTTGAAGGAGAAGTCAGATTAGTCTCTGCGGTCAACAATGAAGATGGGGATAGTGATTGCGACATCGATAATTGGGTGCGTCCGAGGATCCCGGGTGAAGTTCTCAACAATTGGTCTTCTGAGGAGATTGTCCAAGCCACTTGTCTGGAGGAGTAATTTTCTTTGTTTATGCATGCATATCCAAGTCTTATGTTCCGCCAAGGCGTAATGACTCATTGTAGGGCTCATCTATGTGACACTTGCATTTTTTATCATAAATAAAGGACGTTTTTTTTGCATTCAAATATTTCGTTCCCTGTCTTTCTATTTTTGCAGTTTTTCAAAAAAAGAAAATGGCAATGTTTTGCTTAGTTTCCACTTTTTTTCACACTCATAAGCACATACCATCACTCATGCAGATGCACATCACCGGATCCTATTGATAACGGTTCTGCTATGGCTCGCTTCGACTTTGAAAATCCAATCTTTCAAGCTGAAGAAGAGGGTGATGAAGACTGTGAACTCCCTGAAGAACTTACTAGGTTATTAAAACAAGAGGAAAGGGTCATTCAACCGCATCAAAAGTCTGTTGAAGTGATTAATCTCGGCATCGAGGACGCCAAGAGAGAAATCAAGATATGGGCCGCTATGGAAGACAATGTGAAGAAGGGGTTGATTGAATTGTTGTAAGAGTATGTTGACATCTTCGCTTGGTCTTATCAGGACATGCCAGGGCTTGACACAGACATCGTGGTACATCGCTTGCCGCTCAAAGAAGGTTGTCCTTCGGTCAAGCAGAAGCTCAGAAGAACAAGACCAGAGATGGCTGTCAAGATAAAGGAAGAAGTGCAAAAACAGTTGGATGCAGGGTTTCTAGCAGTCACAAATTATCCGCCATGGGTTGCAAATATCGTTCCGGTACCTAAGAAGGATGGAAAGGTACGAATGTGTGTTGACTACCGGGATCTGAACAGGGCTAGTCCTAAAGATGATTTCCCCTTACCTCACATTGACGTTTTGGTGGATAACACGGCTCAGTTCTCGGTATTCTCCTTCATGGATGGCTTTTCTGGATATAATCAAATTAAGATGGCACCAGAAGACATGGAGAAGACAACATTCATAACTCCATGGGGCACCTTCTGCTACAAGGTGATGTCATTTGGTCTGAAAAATGCCGGAGCAACATATCAACGAGCTATGGTGACTCTTTTCCATGATATGATTCATCATGAAATCGAGGTTTATGTTGACGATATGATTGCCAAATCTCAGACAGAAGAAGAACATTTGTTGAATTTGCAGAAACTGTTTGAGCATTAGAGGAAATTCAAGCTGAGGCTTAATCCGAATAAGTGTACTTTCAGGGTGAGATATGGGAAACTGTTGGGTTTTATTGTTAGTGAAAAAGGGATTGAGGTGGATCCGGCCAAAGTGAAAGCGATATAGGAAATGCCTGAGCCATGAACAGAAAAACAAGTTCGTGGTTTCTTAGGGAGGTTGAACTACATTGCAAGGTTCATCTCTCACCTAACAGCCACGTGTGAGCCAATATTCAAGTTGTTGAGAAAAGATCAGGCTATCAGGTGGAGTGAAGATTGTCAAAGGGCGTTCAAGAAGATAAAAAAGTATTTGCATAATCCTCCTATCCTTATGCCTCCGATCCCAGGGATATCGATGATTATGTATTTGACAGTACTAGACAATTCCATGGGTTGTATTCTCAGTCAACACGACGAGACAGGTAGGAAAGAGCATGCCATCTACTACCTGAGTAAGAAATTCACAGATTGCGAGTCGAGATACTCAATGCTCGAAAAAACATGTTGTGCACTTGCATGGGCTGCTAAGCGATTGAGACAATACATGTTGTCTCACACAACCTTACTGATCTCCAAAATGGATCCAGTCAAGTATATATTTGAGAAGCCAGCTCTCACCGGAAGAGTTGCTCGTTGGCAAATGGTACTGACAGAGTACGACATCCAGTATACTTCCCAGAAAGCCATCAAGGGGAGTATTCTGTCAGACTATCTTGCTCAACAGCCAGTTGAAGATTATGAGCCGATGAAGTTTGATTTTCCAGATGAAGACATCATGTTCCTCAAGATGAAAGACTGCGAAGAACCAGTTGTTGAAGAGGGACCTGATCCAGACGAAAAGTGGACTTTAATGTTTGATGGGGCCGTCAACGCCAGAGGAAGTGGAATTGGTGCTGTCATTACAACTCCGAAAGGTGCCCACATGCCTTTCACCGCTCGTCTGACTTTTGAGTGCACCAATAATGAAGCTGAGTATGAAGCCTGTATCTTGGGTATTGAGCAAGCCATTGATTTGAGAATCAAGACTTTGGACATCTTCGAAGATTCAGCTCTGGTAATCAATCAAGTGAATGGTGATTGGAACACTCTCCAGCCTACTCTGGTCCCCTACAGAGATTACACGAGAAGACTGTTGACTTTCTTCACAACAGTAAAGCTGTACCATATACCTCGTGATGAGAACCAGATGGCAGATGCTCTTGCTACTCTATCCTCCATGATCACGGTGATCCGGTGGAACCACGCTCCCAAGATCGACGTGATGCGCCTTGATAGGGCCGCGTATGTGTTTGCTGCTGAACTGGTAGTTGATGATAAGCCCTGGTATCACGACATAAAGTGCTTTCTGAAGAATCAATAGTACCCTGCAGGGGCATCCAACAATGATAAGAAGACTTTGAGAAGATTGGCAGGCAGCTTCTTCTTGAACAAAGACGATGTTCTGTATAAGAGGAACTTCGACATGGTTTTGCTCAGATGCGTGGACAGACACGAAGCAGACATGTTAATGCAGGAAGTTCATGAAGGCTCCTTTGGTAATCATGCCGGCGGACATGCAATGGCTAAGAAATTGTTGAGAGCAGGTTATTACTAGATGACCATGGAATCTGATTGTTTCAAATATGCTCGGAAGTGCCATAAATGCCAGATTTATGCTGAAAAGGTGCATGTGCCGCCGAATCCTTTGAATGTGATGTCTTCGCCGTGGCCTTTCGCTATGTGGGGCATCGATATGATTGGAAAGATTGAGCCGACCTATTCCAATGGGCATCACTTCATCCTTGTTGCCATCGACTATTTCACCAAGTGGGTCGAAGCAGCGTCATTTACGAAGGTCACCAGACATGTGGTTGCCCGTTTCATAAAGAAAGAAATCATTTGTCGCTATGGGATTCCCGAAAGAATCATTACTGATAATGGTTCTAATCTCAATAACAAAATGATGAAGGAGTTGTTCCAGAACTTCAACATTTAGCATCACAATTCTTCCCCTTACCTCCCTAAGATGAACGGTGTTGTTGAAGCGACAAATAAGAACATAAAGAAGATTGTGCAGAAGATGGTCGTTACATACAGAGATTGGCATGAGATGCTACCCTTCCCCTTGCATGGGTACCGTACTTCAGTACATACATCGACCGGGGCAACCCCTTACTCCCTTGTGTATGGTATGGAAGCAGTCCTACCTGTTGAAGTGGAGATTCCTTCTCTAAGAGTTCTGTTGGATGTCAAGTTAGACGAAGCTGAATGGATTCGGACAAGGTTCAATGAGTTGAGTCTTATCGAAGAGAAGAGAATGGCAGCCATTTGTCATGGGCAGTTGTATCAGAGTCGGATGAAGAGAGCCTTTGATCAGAAAGTGCGTCCTCGATGCTTCCAGGTTGGAGATTTGGTGTTGAAAAGGATCCTTCCTCCTCAGACAGATCATAGGGGCAACTGGACTCCTAACTATGATGGACCGTATATTGTTACCAAGGTTTTTGATGGTGGAGCCTTAATGCTTGCAACGATGGATGGTGAAAACTTCACTTCCCCGATGAACTCAAACGCATTTAAAAAATACTTCGCATGAAATAGACCCGCTGGATAGTAAAAAGAATAGTCCAGGCAAAAAATGGGCATCCCGACGAACCAAGAAAATGAAAAGGTTCGGGCAAAAATTAGGGATTGAAAATGAAAAGATTGTACACCCGGTAAGTTGAAAACCTGAAAAGGCAACTTAGGAAAAAATGGGTATCCCGGTGGATTGAAAACCCGAAAAGGGCGATCTAAGCAAAAGTTAGGGATTAAGGGAATGACTGCGTTCTGAGTAGTTCTGAATCTCATCTCGTGTCAATGACTGGAAACTTTTGAAGGATAGGAAACAGTCCAATCACTCTTTCAGAAAGCTGATCACCTGGAGGATCTTGAAGACGAGCAAGTCATAGCAGAATTGGAACCCAATAGAAATCCATTTCACATTGCCATTATATTAATGTCTGTTTTTATCTTTTGTGCGATTACCTCTTTCCAGGGATTGCTTCCTGATGTAAATTCCTATTAAGAGGTCATTCAATCAATAAAATCATGTTATTCAGTATATCTCTGTTTTCATTTTACTGTTTTGTTTGCTAGAATGACGTACGAATTTTTGATAAACATTGCATCATGACACATAAGAGCTTTACAGGTACATGCTTAATAAACATTTAAAATTGCTGTAAATTTTAAGTGCTTTGGATCGTCTATTCAGAACAGGTACCCTTGGGGTATTTCCTTAAAATCCCCTGCAGATGATCGTGAATGTTTTCCCCCAACAGACGAATTCAGTATCTTATCCCCGCAGAGTTGATCAGAGTGTTGGATTCTTCAATCCCCAGCAGGTTCTCACCACTGTACCTCCCCCCAAGTGGTGGCTTCAAATTATACACTCCCCAGTAGAGTTGACAGTGTCAGACTATATACCCCCAACGGAGTTGACAGTGCCAAATTGTATCTTCCCAGCAGAAGCGACTGCTTCTCAGAGTTCGATGCCAGATCGATGATCTCGACGCCAAATCCATGGTCTCTTTACTTGAAGCAGAATCTCGGTACCGTATCGGTGTTTGCTTCCCCTGCTAAGTTGTCTCTCTCATAGATCGTGGTTGCCAGAGCCACTATCGCTTTCCCCAACAACAGGTTTTTAGTGTTGTTCTCTCCCCAGTCAGAATCTCGGTATTTCGTCATTGCTAGAACACCGTGTGGCGGGTCATTTCCCCACAAAATTCTTTGCGCTGTGCATCTCCAGCAGCCTTGCCAGGGTCCAGAAGATGGTGATAATTTCCCCAGTAGATCCCCTTGCCTCAGCTTGGCATTCTACCCAGCATTTCGCATCCCTGCATGTAGAATCATATTGCATTGCATCCTCCCAAATCGCGTAGCATTTCTATTTTCATGGAGCATTACGCCATTGAAAAATTCAAACATACGCATGTAAGCATAAAACATTCTCGGTATCCCAAGTGATAAGCCAGAAGTTGTTTCCAGTACTCAGACTGAAGATTGTTCATGACTTACCTTTGTTATCCCCAGCAAGTGTCATTGGCCCATGCGCCGCCTCTATTATCGTTCCCTATTTCTGCCGATGCTGACTGGTATGAAGTTTCCGGTATTCAGACCGAAGTGGCGTTCAGGCCAGTTTTCCGATGTTCAGATCGAAGAAGTTTCTGACGTTCAGGTCGATGCAACTTGTGGCGTTCAGGCCAGTTTTCCGATGTTCAGATCGAAGAAGTTTCCGACGTTCAGGTCGATGCAACTTGTGGCGTTCAGGCCAGTTTTCCGTTGTTCAAATCGAAGAAATTTCCGACATTCAGGTCGATGCAACTTGTGGCATTCAGGCCAATTTTCCGACGTTCAGATCGAAGAAGTTTCCGACGTTCAGGTCGACACAACTTGTGGCATTCAGGCCAGCCTCTCGTTGTTCAGACCGATATTAATAATCTCATATCTCCCGATGTTCAGATCGAAGTCATTTTCGGTATTCAGACTGATGAGCGACATTCAGGCCATGGTTATTTCTGTGTTATCATTTATTTTGGTATCCAGGTTAACATTCTTTTTCGATATTCAGACTGACTCTCACCGTACAAGACAGATTCTTCTTTCAAGACTACCTCTTTGCCGATTCTGACAGGCATTGTTACTTCACTTCACTTCAGTGCAAATTTTCGGGCTTTTATTGTATTCAATCCCTTGATACCTCGAAAGCACGAAAGCCGCTGCTATCTTCTTTCCAGGTCTCCAGTTGATTGAATAGGGGCAGCTGTAATACCCCAAAATTTACCCTTCATTTTTCCTGGAAGCATACGCTTTACACCTCATGCATGCATTCATTTTTAGGTCATTTAGCATTTGCATTTCATCATGGCAATCGGAATCGGATCCAAGAAGCTTGAACATCATCCAGGACACTTTGTGGGTTCTATTTAGATGACCAGTCGACACAAGGGAAAGACTTGAGTTACTTCCAACTGGGGTCTATTCGTCAGTCAAAACGTTAATCTTGAAGGAGCAAAGGTTTGTTCATGAGCTGTCATGCTCGCTAGGCGAAGCCCACGTGTTTTGAAAATAAAAAATAAAAAATAAAAATAAAAATAAAAAATAAAAATAAAATAAATAAATAAATAAATAAATAAATAAAAGAAAAATCTGGGACTTGGACCTCTCTCATTTGAGCCCACAGGTCCACATGGACCAGGTTATAAATTCAGAGTTTCAGTGAAACAAATATTCATTCTATTCCTATTACCCTGTCTGAGAAAAAGATAGTGAGAGAAGAATCCTGGGGAAAAAGATAGTGAGAGAAGAGCTAACAGAGTTCAGAGCAGCCTCCAAACCCTGAAGGGAACTCAACTGCACAGAATCACCTCTGCCTCACATAAACCCTAAAGATTGTTTTGTAAACCTCACGGGTGCAACTCAATTTCAATCAAGCTCTCCAATCAGGTTTGCCCTATTCCCATTATTTTACGCCTTCAATTTGAATGTTCTAAATGTGTGATAATTATGTATGAATGTATAAATAATGCCTTGAATGCTTAATCGTTTAATTTCTGAAGTGTATGCCACAGGGTTTGAGGTTTCTGAAACCATACTGTTATCCATGAAAAACCATACTGTTTTGCTCTAATCTGACTTACGTTTGTCATAACATGTTTTCTCCTAATCCTTATCTTGTTTCACTAACCCTTTTGTTGAGTTTTTGTGAAGGCTCACATGACTTTTGCAGGGATAGCTCGCTGGATATTCCATTTTTCTTGTGGGATACCATTTGGGAGATTTATTATGATTGCCTTGTTGGCACATTTACTTTATACATGTTTGTTTTGTATGTGTTCGTATACCCGCAGGTAGCACGGTTCCTTCGTCAAGGACTGCCTTTTTGCATGAGCATCTCAAACCCTAACCCTTTATTGATTTTTCTTCTCCTAAACACACGTTTACTCCTTCTACTACAGGTGAGTAAGTCTCCAAAGGTCGAGCATCTGGTAGATTGCGTAGTAACGTCGTTCGTCCAAAACCCAATCCATAACCCCGTAGTTAGCCGAACTACGACTTGCTCTGATTCTCATTCCAGATGAGATACGTAGGCATAAGACATGATGTCTTAGCGAGCACACATCCCCCCAACCCATAGGTTAGTCGAGCTACGAAGACTCTGCTTCTCATATTCAGATGAGATACGTATGCAGTGGATGCGACATCCGCGCGAGTCATTTCCATTTAACCCCTTTTTTGGTAAACAACACAAGATAAACTCACACCCTTTAGACAATAACTACAAAAGTGGATCCCGTAGAGTACTACAGATGCGTAGGGGATGCTAATACCTTCCCTTCGCATAACCGACTCCCAAACTCAAGATTTGGTTGCGAGACCTCGTCTTTTCCTTTCCTCTTTTCAGGTTTACTTCGAGCGTTTCCTTTCCCTCCTTTGGGATAAATAACGTACGGTGGCGACTCTTCTGTCATTTTCTTTCGCCGGTTGTTTTTCGCACACTGTATTTTTCAGGTTGCGACAGTGTGGTTCTGAATTCAAAAGCAATGATAACACATATATCTTGGATGGCGTTTGTAGAAGCTGGTCCATAACGTTGTACTCGCTCCTTTTGATGAGCCTCAACATCTCATCACAGTCTTCTTTCGTATCTCCGCTTGGGCCAACAGAAGCAGGAGTTCTCAATGTGGAGGATGGCTTAACAAGAAGTGCCAGATTCAGAGTACTCACAGCATTCCCAATCGGGCGTTCAACAGAATCAGTATCAACTTGAGGTTTTGGAGGCGCTGAAAATACACGACCACTACGGGTCAAACCGCTAACATCCGCAATGTTAACAACAGATGAAGATGGCAAGGACACCTCTTTCCCTTTTTCTACCGCGACAACATTGTAGCGATAGGGGACCGCCTTTTCAGAAGAGTACGACACTGGTCCGGCTGGCTTGATGGTTAATGCAGGAGAAACCTTTTGCTTGCTACCATCATACTTGATGATAACAGGCTCGGGTATCCGGAAAACTGGAGAAATTACGTTGACCTCATCAGCATCTTCGTCAACATTTCTGTTTTGAAGGATCTCAATAACTTCTTCATCCAGCATTTCTTGAACATCTTTGCGCACCTGTCGACAACCTCTTTGATTAACAGAACAAACTCGGCATCTATCATGGTCATGCTCATAATGACTATAATCACATAGAAAATGATGCATCTCGACCAGAGATTGTCGAATATGACTGACGTATTTGACTTTGTACTTGCCAGGGCAGCCCTGGACCATGTTGACAAATTTCCCATGCTCGGGCAATGGGTTCTTCTTCATGTTAGGACCTACGTCCTCGAAACACAGAATGCCACACCTCACAAGGTCTTGAACCTTGGTCTTCAAAGGGTAACAATTCTCCACGTTGTGGCCGGGAGCACCAGAATGGTAAACACAGTGTAATTCGGGCTTATACCACCACTGGGGGTTAGCTGGTATAGCCGGTGGGTCTCGCGGAGTAACCAACTTTCTCTCTATCAAAGAGGGATATAACTCTGCATACGTCATCGGAATAGGATCGAAAGCGACCCTTTTCCTCTCGTAACTCGTGCTGGTTTGATTACTGTTTCAAGGCTGATAGGCATGCTGTTGCGGACGGTGTTGTTGATGTTGATACTGCGGATATGGTTGCTGATTGTTGTTATGTTGTTGGTACTGCTGATTATCTCTGAAGACAAGTGCTATGTGAGCCACCTGATGCTGGTTACCGGCAGGACGCACGGTCTTCCTCCTCACAGAGGGTCTTCTTGGTTTCATATGGGAGGTCACAACATGCGCCTATCCATCCTTCTTTTTCGCAAACGCCCCATAACGTTTGGAAAAAGAGCCCTCCTCTCTTGTTAGATGCCCTTCTCTAACCCCTTCTTCTAGACGCATCCCCATATTCACCATCTCGGTGAAGTCAGAAGGAGCGCTGGCAATCATCCGCTCATAAAAAAAAGAACTCAAGGTCTTCAAGAAGATCTTAGTCATCTCTTTCTCTTCTAGCGGAGGCACGATCTGTGCTGCTACTTCTCGCCACCTCTGGGCGTATTCTTTGAATGTTTCCTTGTCCTTCTGGGACATGTACCTCAATTGATCCCTATCGGGAGCCATATCCACATTGTACTTGTATTGCTTGACGAAGGCCTCGCCAAGATCGTTGAAGGATCGGATGTTCGCACTGTCTAAACCCATGTACCAACGCAGAGCAGCACCAGACAAACTGTCCTGAAAGTAGTGGATGAGCAATTGGTCATTGTCGGTCTGAGTCGACATTTTCCTGGCATACATGACCAGGTGGCTAAGAGGGCAAGTATTTCCCTTGTATTTTTCAAAGTCAGGGACCTTGAACTTTACAGGGATCTTCACATTAGGAACCAAGCATAGTTCGGCAGCAGACTTGCCGAAAAGATCCTTTCCTCGAAGAGTTTTCAATTCCTTGTGGAGCTCAAGAAATTGGTCGTTTATAGTGTCCATCTTCTCATAGACATCTGGGCCCTCAGACGGCTCAGAATGATAGATGGTTTCATCTACTCTGGGCAGAGTATGCACGATAGGAGGAGGAACAGCAAGGACCGGGATAGATGCCGGCATAGAAGCAAAAGTGGGAGCAGGACCCTCGGGCATGAAATTGGGAGGCATCCCCCACGGGAATCCGGCTGGCATGGCCGTTGGAGCAAAATGTGCACTGGCTGCAGGCACAGTTGAGGAGACAATCTCAGAGATGACTGTCCTCTGGGGAGGAGTGGAAGGTGTCGGAGAAGACTGGCTCTGGGAAGCCATGAATGATTCCATCAAGGCACTTAGTCTGGCCACTTCCTCTTTCAGCTCGCGGTTATCTTGTTCCAGATGATCCATCAGTCTTGAAATGTTAGCTCTGGTGTAGTACCAGTGAGTCAGCTTGTCTTCAAAATAAATGAAAAACACGGAGTTAGACCACGGGACAAGAAGCCGGGAACAAAACCTGCTTATGCATATGATACATGCAATGCTCGTGCACATGATTTATTTTTTATTTCAAAGGAACTTTTAGGGTTCTAGTTGCAAACATTGGAAATATTAAACACTTTTATATGGAAACATAATATCTGGGAAATATTTTTCACCAAAGAAGTACAACATTGGTAACCATATACAAGAGAAAAGGAAATTAATCATCCTATGGATCCCTAGAAACAATCATCTAAAGCTCGGGACACAGGAAGATAGGATGCACGAAGTCTCTTCACCTCCCTTTCGTAGGCTGCCTCCATATCTGCCTTCTTCTTGGCGAGTCGGTCGTACTTCCTTTTCCAAAACTTGGAAGACTGAGGAAGTAGAGAAGTTCATGCATCATTAGGATCATCAATAACCTGATGTTCGAGGAACTCTATCAAAGCATCCTTCTCCTTGATCTGCTGAACCAACTCCTCTCTTTCACGGATCCAGGCACGTGATCGGTCTTTGTCTCTCAACTCCTCTACTCCTTGGTCAGGGAGGGTTGAAGGCCCAGCCATAACCAAAGGTGTAGGTCTCGGATACTCGTAAGGCATGAGATACTCAGACGCTCTCTTCCTAACCCAAGCAGTGTATGGCTCCATAGCAACACAATTCTTAGAACCCAACTCTTTCCTTCCTTTCCTATGAATCTTGTGCCAAGCGCGGACCATTCTGCCCTTCAAGTTTTGGGGATCTTTACCCTCCTGAAAGAACACACCCTCTAACAGAATGTTATTAGGTTTATCCTTTAGGGGGAACCCAAGCTGACGACGTGCCAAAACAGGATTGTAGTTAGTCCCACCACAGGTACCAAGAAGAGGTACATTGGAGAATTCACCACAAGAGTCGATAATCTGCACACCATCATACACATGGTTGTACCAAGAGATATCATCATTAGTGAGAGACATAAGTCTCGTGGACCACCGTAGACATCCTTTGTTCTCCTTGAAGGCGACCGTTTACGGTAAGTGAGAAATAAACCACTTATACAACAGAGGCAAACAACACACAATGGCACCACCACCCTTTGCATTCCTCATATGCAAAGAAAAATATGTATCACCCAACAGAGTCTGAACGGGATTAAGAGTAGAGAAGATCCTAATAGCATTCACATCCACAAACTTGTCGATGTTGGGGAACAACACTAACCCATATATGAGAAGTACAAATATGGCCTCAAAGGCGTCCTCACTCATGGCCCTCCCATACATAGTAGCTTGAGCAATGAGGAGCTCAGAAGGGAGACCTTGAATTCCACATTTGGTAGTCATATGAGCACCAACCAGATATTCGTCTATGTACAACATGTCAGCTATCTCTTGAGAAGTAGGAATACTCTCCAAGCCACTGAACATCAACTGGTCTAGAATAGGTATACCCACAAGGTAGGCATACTCCTCAAGTGGAGGCAAAAGCTGGAAATCCGAAAATGTGAAGCAACGGTACAAGGGATCATAAAACTGCACCAATACACTCATCAATCCTTCGTCCACCTGAGTAGTCAGAAGAGGAAGAAGCTTCCCAAAACGAGCCTTGAAACCCAAGGGATCTAGTACATAGGATGTCAGATTCCTTAACTCTTTCAAACCTGGTTGTCTAAAACTGTACTTCTTTGTATTCCTTCTTTGTCTTTCCATGTCTGAAAATTTTGCAAATAAACCTCTTAAGTTCCTTGAAAATTTTCTTCATTATTGATGATATGGATGCAAATGGGTGCATGAATGCATGAATGCAACAATCACACTCAAGGATCAAGCAAAGCACACCAAACAAAGGTCATGGGATGAATCATGTTATCCTTAATATCAATCGTCCATTTTGGTGGATTATGGTTTACACCTTATCAACACCCAAGTTCCATTGATATTAAGGATACATGAACGGATCAACCATGAATCAAGGGTTTTTTTGCAAGTCACGAGCATGGAGTCTCGGTTAAGAACCACCCAAAGGGAATGTACTAGGGTTTAAACCTGCCAAACATGTTCTACAAGAGGTTACCATAGTCATCATCCCATCTTTCGGATATTATCGGATAAACGACTACTCATATTCCAAAAATATTCTCAAGAGAGATTCTTATGAGTGTAGTATCGCGTAACAATCGGATCAAATCTTACATTTGAACGACTTTCGCAATACATCCTAAGAATAGGCCAAGATGGGCTTGTAAACTAAGGTCTTTGGCTTCTAAGGTCTATATTGGAAAGAGTAATGTCTAACCACAACTACTTGTGTGACATTATTAATCCCAACATGACCTCCACCAAGTGAATGGACTTGCAAGTCAACTTGCTAAGGAATAACTCCACACAAGTCAACAAGACAACGCCATTCTCCTATCCTAAGTGCACTCGAGTCCGGGTATAGAACTCATCTCACAAAGATCACCAAGCATACAAGAAATTAATATTCAAGCAAATCAATCATTACATACAATACAGTAATCCCAAATTGCACAAAAAATATGTCACAAAACAAAACAATACAATACAACAAAAATGAAAAGTAGGCAAAACCCACTAGGTCAATGCATTCCCCAGCAGAGTCGCCACTTTTCTGTAGCGGGGTATTCGTTACCATTAGAGATATTGACTAAATCCAAGGTAAATCATACAAGTCGAACAAAAACCTAAAAGTTTTATCAAATCAAAAACTAGTAAAAGAGAAACAGAGATCTGGGTAAGGGGGTTGGTTATGCAATGGGAAGGTGTTAGGCACCCAAAACATCCTAGGTACTCCTAGGGAGCCCTTTTCATACTTGTTGCAAGGTTGGTATTTTTGTGAAAATTTTGTTTGTGCAAACATGATTGAAGAGATGAGAAGAGAATATACAAGTTTATTTACATTTTGTGTTTGAATGGATAAACCCATTGCCTACGTACCATCTTAAAAAAGATTAGGATCAAAACCTCGTAGTTCGGGGTAAAAATCTCAAAGGAGTTGGTGAACTGATTGGTCCAAAAGCCTTAAGGTCTTTTGTTATCCAAGGGAGAAAACTCAACCTAAAACCACAAATCCACCATGTGAGGATAGCTTCAACATGCTAGTGAGGGGTTAACCCTATAATAAGCATGGAAGACTCATTGTCCATCACTAAGGATATAGGTGAGTATTACATCTACCACAAGGATAACTTAAACCTAATAGCTAAAGGTTATGAAAAGAAATTTGATTAAGGAAGTGGCCATTAGAACCACAAAAAGACATTTGAATGGGTTATATTTACCAATTAGAAGTATATACAAAATGGTCAAAGTTGACTTAAAGATTCAATTCAAAATAAGTGTTATGAAAAGAAAGTTTGAAAATCAAAAGCATAAGGCTTAGGTTTCTAATGTTGAAAACAAGTGTTAAATGTTTGCACAATTTTTTTGGCTTGGGTTAGAGTGGAGGGAAGAAGAAGAAGGGCTAAAGTTCTAAGTAAAGCAAAAAGGTAAGGGATAAGAATAAAACCACAATGGAGTTCCTCTCTTGAGATCATATTGATGATCCAAGTAGCTCCCATCCTTTGGAATAAACAATCACATAAACATAAACCCAAGCAATCATCAATCAAAAGAACTCTTGGAAGGCTCTTCAAGGCATCTTGTAATTATTTCTCTTAGAAGCTCATGGCAATGGTTCCTCAATTTGATCTCTCATAGGATTCCCTAGCACAAAAGCACACACATCAAAAGTTCCATGAAGTAAATCAAGGATGGACAAGAGTGAGTTTAGAGATTTGGTCCTTCTAATCCATCTTCATCATTAAGGTCCTTTTACTCCAATTTTGCATAGGGAATGTCCTAGAAACTAAGTCCATTTGTCCATTTTTGCATTTGGTCCACAACAATCAAAACAAAACACAAGCACAATAGTATATACACAATTATGTGCTCAAGTGAGCAAAAAGGCAAATGGCATTAACATAAACATGTGCTCAAGTGAGCAAAGGGAAAAGAAAATGGATAATATGTGCAAGAATAGTAAATTGCATAAAAGTCTAGAGCAAAAAAGTAAATGTTAATGGTTAATAGTTAGTGTTAGTAGTTAGTGTGCCATAAGGCAAATTTAGCGCTATGTTAAGCAATCATAATTGGACTTATGTAGAAGTCACAACTATCTGAGGCCGGTCAATAATAATGTAGGCAACAACACAAGTTAGAAGTCTTGATTAGTGAACCAAGTTCCAACAACTTGCCATGCCAAAAGAGAAAAAGAGAATTGATATTGTATTGGTTTAAGCCTTTTGCATGATTTAGGAAACAACCTATCCTTAATGCAAAGCCATTCGCTTGATCAATTGATCAAGATGAATTAGATTTGAATCAAGGAAGGTTAAGTCTCCCTAATAAATGCTAACTTATCAACCTTTAACTCATTGATCAAAAAGAAAAAGAAGAAGAAGATGAATAATGGAAAAGGAAATGGAAAGAATAAAGTGCATAAGGTGAAATCAAATGTACCAATCCATATGTATTGACCAAATGACATTGAAAGTCAAAGTCAAACAATGAGAAATCAGAAATGAGATGAAGATTGGAGGTCAAACAATAAGCAAAATATTTTTGGCATTTTCAATATTAAAATAAACTTGAATTAAAAATAAAGGAAAGGTCAAACTTCAAAATCACTTCAAATCAACCTTGAAAGGTCCAAGTAATTTATCCCAAGCACAACAAGATCAAACAAAGTTTGACAAAAAATTTCAACATTTTTAAAAGTCAGAAACTATTTTTAATCAATTAAAAATGAATAAAAATAACCTAATTGAACTAAAATCTCAAATAAATCTCAAATCAATTAAAAAATTGATGAGAATATTTTCATAGATCCATCATCATTCAAATAGGTTAGGAAAATATTTTTGTATTTTTTGAATATCTAAAACTATTTAAAATGAACTAAAAACATCCAGAAAAGAGAAAATTCACAAAAAACATCAAATGATAAAATAAGTAATATTAAAAATCAAAATTAGAAACTAGAGATTATTTGGAGAAGAATGCAATTGGTCCCATATTTTTTGGATTTAAAATGAAGAAGATATTGATTTTTGAAAATAATGGAAATTAAAGAAATTAAATCAGAAAATAGGAGATTCAAAAAAACTAGGAGCGTTAGATCTGAGCTCATTAATTGAGCTGGCAGATCATACGCTCTAGAAGCGCGCTTCCACCATAGGACCAAGTCCACGCGTAACACCATGAATAAATGAAAGTCATAACAAGCGAAAGCCAGGATTAGATCTGGAAAACTCAATCCAACGATCCAGATTCAAACTGGCAATGGGACAGCCACCGGAGCCACCTTCTTCTCCGGTGAGCTTGTGTTTTCCGTCCAAAATTGCAGACAATGAAAACTTAATCAAAATACACGATCTATACATCTTTGGAAAGCTGGGATGATGTACATTATCCCTGTACCACTCAATTCCTCTCTAGATCTCTATATTGAGAGAAATCGGAGATGGAAATTTTATGGTGTTCAAGTGAACTTCATGGATTTCAACAATTAATTACTCAAATCAATTGCCTCTATGAAGAGGACTTCAGCCAACACAAAATCCAAGCAAATAGATCAATAATTGGTGAGATTCGAACAAAAAACCATTTGAAGAACAACCTTGAGTTCTGGAGATTTGAGCTTGCTTCCTTGCTTCCTTTGGCAAAACAGAAGATCAATGGAGTATGAAGGAAAGGTTTAGGAACTTTAGATCCAAAGATTCAACCAGATGTAGTTGAATTTTAGATCTGAAAAAAAATGAAGAAAGTGAAAGAGTTCCTTTAGGTGTGGCTTGGTTTTAATTTCTGCAGGAATTCAGGTTGATTCAAGGATGAAATTTGAATGAAATAGAGCTTCTATTTATAGAGGGAATGGCAAGGAGAGGGTGATTCAATCCATGTGCATGGAATTGGACATTCCTTGCATGGGCTTGCATGATCATGCACAAGGCCCAAATTCAATGCCAAATGCAATCTGAAATCATACCAAAGTGAAATGGGCGTGTAATCTGAATGGCAATTGCTTGTGCATGGAATTTTGAGGTGTTATGCATAATTGAACCAAAAACTTCTCCTCTTCGAAAATACCATTTGCCAAATCCAAACATGAGCATGTAAGTAATGGTTGGAAAGGTTTTGATGTAAGGAACAATTGTTATGTTGGGCAAAAATCAATTTGAAGTGTGGAAATTGGTGAATTTTGAGTTTAAAATGCAAGGTGCAAAACATGTAAAGGCAAAGTTTCTAAATTTGGCCAATGTTCAAGCCCTTCTGTTTCAATGATACAAGCCTCAAATGAAAAAACCTCCAACATCAAATTTGTAGATCTCTTCAAGAAAATCAAAATGGACTTAAATTGTGCATCATTTGAATTTTTGATGAAAGAGTTATGGGCACTTGAAGTTGGACTTTTTTGTCTTTTAATGCATTTGGTCCAAAAGGACCTATAATGTCTTGCATTATCACATGTATTTCCTTTGAGATTTTGAAAATAATGGAAATAAAAGAAATTAAATCAGAAAATAGGAGATTCAAAAAAACCAGGAGCGTTAGATCTGAGCTCATTAATTGAGCTGGAAGATCATACGCTCCAGAAGCGCGCTTCCACCATAGGTCCAAGTCCACGCGTAACACCATGAATAAATGAAAGTCATAACAAGCGAAGGCCGGGATTAGATCTGGAAAACTCAATCCAACGATCCAGATTCAAACTGGCAATGGGACGGCCACTGGATTCAAACTCAATCAAACAATCTTGTATTGTATGGTAAGAGGTGTAAAAATCATTTGTGTTGGTCTGATTCAGGCGAGAGTGTTGTGCTCGGACCTGAGATTGTTCACCAAACGACTGAAAATATCATGATGATCTAAGACAAGATGAAAGCTTCGCCGAGTCGTAAGAAACGTTACCATGACAAGAGGCGGAAAGCACTTGAGTTTCAAGAGGGAGATCACGTGTTTTTTTAGAGTTACACTGGTAGCTGGTGTTGGTCGAGCTTTGAAGTATCGAAAGCCCACACGGTATTTCGTTGGTCTGTACCATATTTTATAAAGGATAGGAGAGATGGCATATCAGATTGCTTTGTCACCACTGCTTGCTAATCTTCATGATGTATTTCATGTGTCTCATTTGAGGAGATACATTCTGGATTTATCTCATGTAATCTAGGTGGATGATGTGCATGTGAGAGTTAACCTGACTGTTGAGACATCACCCATACAGATACAGGATCGGGAAGTGAAGTAGTTGCATGGTAGAGAGATTGTCTTGGTGAAGGTAGTGTGGGGAGGACTAGATAGTGAGAGCATGATGTAAGACCCCAATTTTGTCCCTAAAATCCCTCATGGCATCATAGCATAGCATTGCATAAGCCTCAAGGATCAATAAGCATCTTGTGCTCCTTTCCCTGTGGGTGGGATATCTTGAGAGTGGTTCTTTGATCACCAAGCATGTGTGCATTATATATCTTTGCTTTTCTCATTTGTTCACTAACCAAAAGTACCAAAAATATGTCATCTAACATTTGTTTTGCAGTCTAAGCAGTCATCAGGTCAAAGCAATTCAAGGTTTTCCTTTGAGCAAGAGAAGAGGATATTTTCTTGAGATGAGGACTACGTGATCATTTTATTGAGCTTATGTGAGCTAAAGGTTCATTTTGAATCAAATTTGCCAAGTGGTTGAGGCCCAAGTTCATCAGACAATTTCAGGTCATCTGAAGACCATATGATCAACTGAACAGTCAAATTGAAGGCTTTGAGGTGTGGGAAATGATCTGAGACATCCCATTCATGTTCAAACAAGACTTATTCGTCATGTCAAGCATTTATATTGAAGAATTTGAAGCCAGTGCAAAAGTTTCCCAAAATGGAAAGTGACCTGTAATTTCAAGTTTCCAAAAATGGCAAGTTTTTGGTCCAATTTCAACTTGACTTTCCAACATCAAAGAAGCTTCAAATAAATTTTTGTCCAACATGAAAGTTGAATATCTCTCTCTCCTATTTACAAAAAATCCAAGATCATGAGCATTTGATAAATGGTGAAGGAGATATGATCCAATCATTTCAAAGTGTGCTTGAAACTTCAAAATGCCATAACTTTTGATCTAAAACTCCAAATTGAGTGCCTCTTTTTGCATTATGCTCCTCATGACATGTATTTTCCAAATCATTCATTGCATTACATGAAATTTCATCACATTACCATTTGCTCATTCATGACCATTTTCGAGGGAAATTTGCAAATTCAAATTTGGCTAATCACATGAGCTAATTACCATTGCCATTGTGTTCATTGGAAGATTTTAAGTGAATTTGAGCATCCATATGCTACTGTTCACGTGTGGATTTGCATGGCACCTCACATTTTCTAGTTTTGGTCACACACCTTATTTTGCTTAATCCCAATTAACCATTGCTAATTACACTTTTCAGCATGATTATGACAGAGTATATAAACCAAATCATAATAGAATTTCAGTCTTCTTCATCAATTCTAGATCCAAATTTCTCTTCCCTCCAAATTTTTCTCTCCATTGAAATTTGAAATTGTTCCACATAGCACTTGAATTTTCTGGCATATTTGTGTTCTCTGATCATCATTGAGTGCAGATCAAGGTGTGGATCGAAGGTTTTGGTGAAGAATTAAGCACATGAAGCTCAAGAACATGAAGATGGAAACTCACTTTTGAGCTAGATTCAAGCATCTCCAAGCTTCAATTCATACATAACACTTCATAATATCATCTCAGGATTGGATCTATATACATGCAAGGCCTTGAATCGCTTGTTTTCAGTGACTGCTCTTCAAGAGGTTAGGTTTTCGAATCTCTTAATTCTCCTCTTTATGTGCATAATGTTGTAGATCCTTGATTGCTAAGCATGTTGATGTAAATAGAATTTGAAATGGTTGAGTATTGGCTGAGATATCTGGAATTGAAGTTTGAATGTCAAATATGTTTCTCTTCGATTTGCATGATTCATGAATTGTTAGGACTAATTAATGATGGATTTGGATTGTGCTTGTGATGAGCTTTCGTTTGGTATATGTGTAACACCTCAAAATTTGCCCTCCTCTCTTGGGACTAGCATTAACATATTACATATCATTTTTAGGTCATTAGGCATTGCATATTTCATATCATGTGGTTACATTGTGCAAGTCATCCTCACAAGTCTTGATCAGAGGATGAGGAAGTGAAAGTGCAAGCTAGGGTTTCATTGGACTGGTCATTAATCATCTGAGGATGTGGAGGTTCAAATTAGGGTTTCATGATTCTCAAAGGATATTGGTCTTCATCTTGTTTGAAGTGATACATCCTCATCATCATGGTTTGATATCATCAAGTATTGAAGCAGATTCCTTAAGATTAGGGTTTTGACCACTGGTCAACCCTAATCAGTTGCATTGGGCTAGTCAGGGCATGATCAGGAGATGGGGTCTATGATGTATAGGGGGATCATTATATGATTATATTGTGCTTATTGAGGCTAGGGTTCCACCCTTGAGCTATTTCATCAGAAGATTGGAGCTCAGATTGATTAGTGCATGGCCAAATTTATCTATCAGTTAAAAAAGTCAATTGTGGTCAAGTGTGCATGATCTGATGGATTTGGGGGTGGAAATGAGTTGGATACACTTCATTCATGTTGAAACAAGTGTTATTTGACATTGCAAAGCTTAAGAATGAAGAAAATCAAGTCAGACAAGAAATTGCCAAAAATAGAAAGTGACTTGTAATGGAAGTTTCCAAAAATGGAAAGTTTTGACCTCAAAATTACATGTCCAAGGAAGCTTCAAATGAAAATTTGTTCCACATGAAAGTTGTAGATCTTGTTCTCACCTTTCCAAAAAGTCCAAGAACTTGAAAATCCCATGTATGGTTGGCAAGTTATGGTCCATTCAATTTCAAAAATGACCCATAATCAGAGGGGCATAACTTCCACATGGAGTGTCCAAATTGAGTGATCTTTTTATGCACAAATTCCATTTGACATGTACTTTCATGGTGCATAATTGGAATTCATCAAAAATGGTCAATGCAAAAAGTCAAATTTCAAGTGCACAGTTAAAAATCCAAGGGCAAAATGGTCCAACTTGAGAAATAATGGGAATTTTGGAATGGGGATTTTTGCAACACCTCACAAATGCTATTTGAAAATGGTTGGAATGGTCATAACGTATCAAGGTCTCATATTTGAACAAGTCACTTATGAATTGCAATTGGAAATTATACAATTTACCATGGCATAGTGAAAATCCAAAATACACATCCAATGGCCATGGGACAAGTTGCAACAGATCACACATGTCATTTTGAGAGTGTGTGTGCTGTCAATGAGCTGTCACAGAGCCCATATGAAAAGACCATTTTGCCCTTGCTTAAGTAAACTTCATTTTTGCTAATCACTTGCACTTTTGCTAATTGGATGATTAAAGCTTGATTAATTGGAAGTATATAACCTTAATCATAACAAACTTCTGATCACAATCACAATTCACCAGAAATTGCAAAAAATTTCCCTCCAATTCTCAAGAAAGCTCAAGAACATTCAAGAGCAAAATTCCATCAAACTCTTCCAATTCTTCACCAAATTGTGCGGTTCTTCTTGCTGCCTCTTCCTTGGATCTCATTCTTCAACTGTTTTGGCATAGCAACATCAAGATCCTCACCAAACTCGACTGTTCATCTTTGGTGCATTCATGGTGATTTGCAATTTCTTCCACTAGAAGCAAATTCAATCGAACCTAATATCTCCAGTCACCTTCCCTATCATTCTTCTTCATCTGTTTGGAGGAAGCACGCGCAAATACTACAGGAATCAGCACTGCTATCTCAAGGTACTTCTAAATCGAATCTCATGAATTGATGAATTGCTATATGCTTTTTGAAGAGTGTTCAACGTAGAATGCAATGCTATGTTTAGTTTTTGGAATGATGAATTGTAGAGAGAGATATTTCGATTAGAAGATTTGAGATCAAAACCTAATTCGTTCGATTCAAGAGATTTAGGAAGAACTGGATAAAATCATTTGCATATTCGTACTCCTGGCGTTGAGACCTTTCCAACGGTTACTCGTTTGTAGATTTTGGTTAGGGTTTGTTCTTCGAGTGTTCTTGAGCAATTCTGGAAAATACACGATGAAGGTGATGAATTTTCTGGAAAAGTTAGGCCGTTTGATCCGTTTGGTTCGTGTTCCAATTTAATTGTTGTTTCCCGCAAAAACCGTCCACTCACAGCACGACACCACATTAGTGAAACGCGGAGTTTTGAGTCTTGGCCAGCGTATTTACAATTGTGCCATTGGATTCATATTAATTAATTAAAACATTCAATAATTATTTAAACAATTACCAAAACTTAGAAAAATCATAGAAAAATATTGGTTAATCCAAAAAATATGGGGATTTTTTTGATAGCTCCCAAATTCCCTCTAGTTTTTTATGAGTATGGTTTTAGAAGTTGTGCATGGTGAAATGTTGACTTGACCTATGGATGTTTGACTTGTGTGTATTTTTTACATGTTTTACCATTTTCATTGTGAAATACTCATACATTAAAAGAAGTGCCTGAAACTTTTTGAGCTCATTCTAGACATGTTGATGGTGATTTACATATAAAGTTTGTGATTTTTGGATACCTGTGGAGTGAGATATGATTTTTTGAACTTAGGTGTGACAATTTGTGTCACACCTAACTAGGTCAACTTCATGAATATTTTTGCCTGGCCTATGATTGTTGGAATGGATTGAAATTTTGCATGGATGATTATTGACATGTTGAGATGTTATGTGAATTTTTCTGAATATTTCTATGGCATTTTCAATTTGATTGATATTTTTCATCTCTGTTGGTTAATTGTGCAAGCTTATAGGACACATGTTTGTATATCTTGTGTGAAATTCTCATAAGGTTTTGGATGGAGATGAAATTTGGTATGCTGGTTGTAGACACATTGTAGGACATACCTGTTTTGGTCCCATTCATTTCTTAATTGTTTTCATTGACTTATGAATTTTTGAAGTGAATGCATGTGTTGATGATATGATTTGGCTTGAATAATTGTGTCTGGATTTCTTGATTTTCATTACCCTAGTTCCTTTTGTCTAATTGAGCTGACATTTGACATGCTATACCTTGAATATGTCCTGTTTAGGTGTGAATTATTTGAGGATTTTTGGAATTGCTTTGGTATGCTTTTGATTGAAGTTATTCTGTTTGGACTTTGGAAGTTGTGTTTGACCTAATTTGACTTGTTTTGGTCATGAAATGATAATGGTGAATGATATGAGCATGGGACCAATTGCATTTGCTTTTGAATTGCTTTAACTTGATTTTGGTTGAAGATCCCTTGCTGTTTAGAATTTTTTCTCACTTTTGGACCCTAGGCTTGGCCTAGTGGTCTTGTTTCTCACATCTGCTTGATTTTTCAGGATGAAATGCACAATGCATAAAAGAGATTGAGCCAAGTTGATTAAATTGGATGTGTTTGATGTTGAGAACTAACATGAATTTGTTTTGTAGGTTGTGAAGCTTGAGCTTGAGCTTATAGCTTGCCTTTGTGTGCATTAATCTGTATAGTCTGACTGATTAACATTTGCTGTTATTATTGTCTGTCTGAGTACTGATGATACTTGATTGTTTTCAGGTACATTTAGTTGCTTATAGTTCTTTTAAGAACTTGCTTGCCGCTGCTTGGTTGTGTAAACCAATTGAGGTAGGTTCTCTTGACTTCATGTAGTCTGGGAGACCGGGGCTGTTACCGGGCCGGGCAAATGTCTGAAGTCCTCCTTAAGAGGCAATGTTTGTGGTTGTTTACTTTTTGTGCCCAAGCAGGTAAAGACCTCTATGAGGCAATTGGTGGAAGCCAAGGGATATGCAATCTATCCCCCACTATTCTGTTGAGTCGTCCCTCTGCTCACGCTGCTGTGTGTTGATGCATTGGGACACAAACCCAAGATCTATTGCTGTTGCACAATCGAGTCAGAGTCTTTGAGCGTAGAAGGGTTCCATCTTTCTGAACCCACGCTCCTTTGTCTGAAGCTCTCCCTGGCCAGGGATAAGAGCTGTGAGGTCTCATCCTCACTTCACCTTTCATCTGCTTCACCTTAGCCCCTCAATGGCAAGGTTAAGAGCGAATAATACCCATATACAGATGAATTGCTTCGGCAGTTAAACCCATTGTGTGAGCCCACTTGATTGGTTATAGTGTGTGCTATGTGAATATCTGTTTGACATGTTGGTTTGAAATGCTTGAATTTATTGTATGCTTGTATGCTTGCTTCTTTCCTGGATAGGATTAGCTTGCAGTTGTGCAAGTAGGTAGAAACCTGAACATAGGGCAATGATGCATGATAACACTAGGCTCGAGTACAGCTCCCTGGTAGTGTGTCTCCCTTTGTCTCTGGCTAGAATTTCAGTCCCTTTCAGGGGAACTACATCGCCCTGATCCTTGTTCCAGACGAGGTATGTAGGCAGGAGGTCGTGCGAGACCTCTCCGGGAGCCTTTTTTTTGTGTGTGTCGTTTGACAAATGCTAGGCTCGAGTCCACGACTCCTTAGCAAGTTGTTTGTTTGTTTGTTTGTGATTATTGTGAGCTTGGAAGCGGGTGTAAGTCCATCAAGTGGCATCTGGGTTCCAATGTTGTATTTTGGGTTCGGATGCTGACGTAATTCCATCCAGTGGTTGTCGGGCTCCATGTTTGCCACCCTTGTGTGTTTAATTGCTTTGTGTTGTTTGGCGTGCATAAGCCGAACTACAATGGCTCTGATTCTCGTTCCAGACGAGATATGTAGGCATAGGATGCGATGTCCTATCGAGCTCCCTTCTCTTAACCCCACCTGTGTTCCCTGTGTGTGTGTGTGTGATGTTTTAGCAACCTATTCTTTATTCTAGAACGTGGATCCCGTCGAGTACGACGGACGTGAGGGGTGCTAATACCTTCCCCTTGCGTAACCGACTCCCTTACCCTTTCTCTTTGGTCGCGAGACCATGCTTTTTCCAGGTTTCTCTGAGCGTTTCCTTTCCCTATCTTGGGATAAATAACGCGCAGTGGCGGCTCTGTGTTTGTTTTTGTTTAGCTCGCCGGTTGTTTTTTCGCAGGATGCGACAGCTGGCGACTCTGCTGGGGACCTCGGATGTAGACCTATGCTGGTCCATCGTCCCTGAGCGAGTCTCTCCTAGCGTTTTAGGAATAGTTTAGGTTGCTTGTTTTGCTTGATTTATTGCGTTTATTATTCTAACCAGTGTATATATTTGCATTAAATATTTGCATGCATCATACTATCATGTTGTTGCCGTCCTCTATGCAGGTGGTTCCTCTGTTTGGGGTGGGTGTTCTGAGAGGGGCTAAAACCCAGGCCCGAGTATACACCTAGGATTAGCGTGGTCTCGTGTCGCTCACATGTCGGTTGGGCATGATGTTGCGATGTGACATACCACAAGCCGGACGAGGTTCATCTGAGAAGTGCTCTTCCAGTGGGGTTTCCACTTTGGTTGGGTTATCTCTTTTGAGCTATTGACTCTGGTGACCGATCATTTCCCGGATCTTTGGTTTAGACGATCTTAAGAGAGCTACAATGGCACACCCGAAAGGGCAAACCCATTGAGTATCTCCGCCCGATTGTCGAGACTATTATCCGCCTTAGGATGACTTGTTTAGAATTTACCTGTGAGGGGAGGGTGATTCTTTCAGATGCATGTTCAGATGGTGACTCAGATGGTGACTATTTGTTCCGTGGGTCTTATTTATGAGTCGGATTTATGGTCATTTATTGTCGTGACGCCGGAGTGCTGTCCGTGATTTATCAGTGGGGATCCGTTTATTTCAGGATTCCCCGGGCCGAGATATTTATCAGTGGGGATCCGTTTATTTCAGGATTCCCCGGGCCGATTCAGATGGTTATGGGTATCTGCTCAGAGATGGTTTGGTGATGATGATGATGCTGATGTATCTGTCTTCCGTTTATTTCGGAACCCATGGGTCAGATTTGTGGTTACATATTCCTCAGATGGTTATGATCAGTTCAGAAACCAGGCTTCAGTGCAGATGATCAGATGGCATGGAGGATGGCAACGCATTGCATTCATTCATCAGCATCATTACATCTTGCATTTAATTGCATCTAAAACATGTTTACCCATATGCAGGGACCCTTTTGATCGAGATCCTGGTTGAGAGACTTTCTGCCCAGATATGAGAAGACCCGGTTTGAAGGATGATGTTGCCTACAGTTTCTTTGACCCAGAGATCAGTGTGCTGAAGGATATGATAGCTTTGATTGCTCCCGACCATGTGGGGTTGTTTCGTGAGACGTATGGGGGGATTCTGAAGATGGTTTTCAGACTCGCTGACAGAGATAGGAGTGCCGTTCATACTCTTCTTCAGTTTTATGATCCTGAGCTGAGGTGTTTTGTCTTCCCAGATTACTTACTCGGGCCGTTGATGGAGGATTATGCTGACATTTTGGGTCTTCAGATCAGAGATCAGGTGCCTTTCTATGCTACTAAAGAAGAACCTGATGTTGGAGGGATTGCCCGTGCTCTTTATTTGAGTCCAGAGATGGTGAAGGGTAATCTGAAAGAGAAGGGGAAATTGCCTGGTTTTCATCTGAGTTTCCTAGAGGCTAAGGCTAAGGAGCAGACAGAGTTGGGTAACTGGAAAGCTGTCTGTGCTTTGATTGCTGCGGGCATTTATGGGATCATTCTGTTTCCTAACCAGAAGAACTTTGTGGATATTAATGCCATCCGCTTGTTTATCCGAGGAAATCCTATTCCCACCTTGATCGGAGATGTCTATTATTCGATTCATAACCGGAATGAGAAGAGGCGAGGGGGATTGATTCGATGTTGCGCTCAGTTGCTATACAAGTGGTTTATGGGTTATTTGCCGTCTAAGGGTGCTTTTGTTCTTCTGGGCCAGAATGTTAATTGGGCGACCAAACTGATGGGTTTGAGGGCTAAAGACATAGATTGGACTCATAGTAGTGGGGTTGGACAGGATTTCATTTGCAGTTGCAGGGGTTTTCCGAATGTGCCGCTTATAGGGGTCCAGGGTTGCATTAATTATAACCCGACACTTCTTAAGAGGCAGATGGGATTTGCTTTGGAGCTTCCACCATACAAGAGTGATGTTCAGGAATCTGTGTACTTCCCAGTTGAGGGTAATCAGGCCAGGGTGAAGCAGATAGCTGAGGCATGGAGCAACATTCAAAGAAAAGGCAAGGTTTCTTGGGGTAGAGCTAATAACAGATCTTTTCCTCCGTTCGATGACTGGCTCAGTAAGAGAGTGGAGCTTACTTGTCTACCGTTTCCTATGGTTGATCCTTGGTATCCGTTGGTTGAGGAGACTCCTTCTACTGTTAGTATGGATGAGTTCTTAGAGATGAAGCGGGAGAGAGATCAGTTGCTCGCAGAGAGGACGGAATTGGAGATGAATGTTGCTCGGGTTCAGAGGATTAATCAGGAAATCAAAGTAAAGATGGAAGATCAAGACAAGCGGCATGCTCTGGAAGCAAAGCGCTTTGAGATGGGTACTGCCTATTATGGGAAGATTAGTCAGGCCTTGGCATCTTCAGCAAAGGAGCACGACATCACCAAAGAGAGATTGCTAGAGCTTCAAAGGTTATTGAAGATGAGAAGAGGAGGCAGATCCTCGCGAGAGATCAGAGGGACGTCAGAGCCCGGGGCCTTGCTGCAGAGTGGGAAGCGGAGAAAGCAAAGATCGTCGCCGAGAGAGATCATTACATGGCTGAGAGAGATCACTACTTCAGGCAGATGAAGATTCATCAGAAAGAAGTGGGGAGACTACAGCAGGAGAACACCGAGCTCAGGTTCGCCGCGGAGTTCGCGAAGATGGAAGATGAGATAGGGCCATCTGTGGGACCCTCATCCGGATAGATCTTTCATTTGTTTTGGATTACCGTCAGGCTTGTTGACGAAATCTACTTGCTTGTATTTATTTCCTGATTTTGGAGGATTGTATTTGATTTTATCTGGTTGATATATGACTATGGCACTGTTTGTGCACTTTTGGTTATGTAATGGTGATTTTTTAGTCAGTGATTGATCTTCAGGCTTTATTTTTTTTACCGTATGCACTCACACAAGCACACACATGGTTGGGGGTATCATGCTAAATCACATATCTCCGATCTGCACGATGGAATCAAATGCCGAATATCAGAATATTGATGCCGAATTATTATTTGTCTCAATGATGCCAGGATAGAGAGACAAAGTGTCCTTCATATGGATAGACACTGCATCCATGCATTGATCATAATAACCTGTGTTTTATTTTGCAGGTATCTGTTGCTAACGTGCTTGATTGTTTCAGGAATCATTGCTCGTGCTCGTAGGACTGTACCTTTGCACTCAACACGCCCTCACAGATATTATACCAGACGCAATACTCCCAGACTCATGGAGCTTCCCAGCGCGGATATTCTCGAGCTAAAGGACAAAATGAACGAGCTGATCAACATCATGCAAGGCTTTGCAGTTGGTCAGAAGGCTCTGGCAGATAAAGTTGAAAAGCTCGAGCGGGCTTCTGCAGAAAACAGCGGGGTTAACCTGGATGGAGTCTCCAACCAGGGGCAGGGGTCTCGAGACGGCGGAAAAAGGACAACTGTTGGTATTGTGAATAATGCTGGTGGTTTTGGTGGTGCTACTGGTCAACCTGGGCCGAGTCAGAATTTGAAGGACAATATGTTGCCTCCGTTCTATGGGTTTGATGAAGACCAGGAGGAAGACAGGGAGGCTGACCAATTCTCCATGCAGAATGAACCGTTTGTTCCCTACAGTGCTCCGCCTCAGAACAAGGAGATTCAGCTGCTGGCTGAAAAGATTAAAGTGTTGGAGAGCTATGCCACTCCCGGGGTGGTCAATATGTCCAATATGGGGCTTGTTGAGGGGATTGTGATCCCACAGAAGTTTAAGGCGCCCACATTCGACAGATATAATGGGAGTTCTTGCCCGGAGACGCACCTTCAGGCCTTCGTCCGCAAAATTTCTGCATATACAATGGATCAGAAACTGTGGATGTACTTTTTCCAGGACAGCCTGTCCGGAGGTTCCCTGGAATGGTATACCAAGTTAAAATCCTCGGACATTAAAAACTGGCAGGATCTTGGGGACGCGTTCTTCAAGCAGTATCAGTTTAATGCTGACATGGCTCCGAGCCGTACCCAGCTGCAGGGTATGTCTCAGAAAAACAACGAAGGATTTAAGGAGTATGCTCAGCGGTGGAGAGAATTGGCTGCAAGGGTGCAACCTCCTCTGGTTGATCGTGAGATGTCAGATCTCTTTATGGGGACCCTGCAGGGGCCGTTTGCTGAGAGGATGGTTGGTTGTCCGGTGACCAACTTTTCTGACATTGTAGTAGCTGGGGAGAGAATAGAGAGCTGGCTGAAGCTCGGTAAAATCCAGGGTACTGCGTCTGCTTCTTCTTCAGGGACAAAGAAACCGTTTGGTAATGGTGGTCAGAGGAAGAAAGAGGGTGACACCAGTGCTGTGTACTCACAACGTGGACCCGGTAGGGATCGTTACTTCCAGCACAATGCTGCGGTAACCATTCCTGCTGAGTCTCAGCCTGCACAACCGCAACAGCAGCAACAGCAACAAAGACAACCGTTCCAACAGAGGCCGCAGAGGGCCGGGTACCAAGTCAGGGGTCGGATGAATGATAGGCAGTTTGACAAGCCTCCGGTGACTTATTCTTTTCTGCTGAAGAAATTGCAAGACCTAGGGCTGGTACAGTTGAGGACGCTGTCACCTTTGAGACCTGATCAAAGGCCAGCTAGTTATAATGAGAACGCGAAATGCGAATTCCATTCGGGTGCTCCCGGACACAACGTTGAGGACTGCAAAGCTTTTAAGCACGTAGTCCAAGACCTGGTGGATTCGAAGGCGATCAACTTTCACCATCTCCCAATGTTAATGCTAATCCCATGCCCGCGCATGGTCAGAGGGGGGTGAATGCCATTTCTGCAGAAAACCGAGTTGGGCTGTCTACTGTGGACCAGTTGAGGACTCCGTTGGCCGAGGTTAAGCGGCAGTTGCTGTTGAATGAGGTCAACCCGGGCTGTGGCGTTGATTGTGTCGAATGTCGTGTTGTTCAGAATGGGTGTTCGTTGTTGAGGAAGACTGTTCAGGGTCTAATGGACGAGGGGATTATCTTGATTGAGAGGGTTGGATTAGAGAAGGAAGAGGTCTCCACCATAACGATCTACTTCGACCCGGTGGATTTGTCGAACCTTGTTGAAGAGGCTCCAGTTACCATCACGGTACCTGGGCCAATTCCCTCTGACAAAGATGATGCCGTGTCGTGGCATTATGGTGGGGAGGTATATTGCAATGGGGAGAAAGTGGAAGAGCAGACTGCTAGTGAAACCACTATTTCAAAGGTGGATAATGCCGGTCCCAGCGGTTTCACTCGCAGTGGGAGGTTGTTTGCTCCTGATGCGTTGAGGAGGGGAGAAGAAGAAAAAGATAAAAAAGAAAAGGCCGAGGCTTTAGCCAGGGCAAAAGGGAAGGTTGTGGTTGACAATGATACTCCTGTGGTGACACCGGCTCCTGCAGGGTCGGAAAATAAACTTGATGATGATGCTGAAGAATTTCTGAGAAACATCAAGAAGTCAGAGTATAAATTGGTGGATCATCTGCAGCAGACTCCTTCCAAAATCTCGATTCTATCATTGCTGTTGAGCTCTGAGGGGCATAGGGAGGCTTTATTGAAAATTCTGAAGAAAGCTTATGTTCCTCAAGAGATCACTATCAACCAATTGGAAACTGTGGTGTCTAATGTTCATGCCAGCCATGGGATGGGTTTCACAGATATGGATTTAACGGTGGATGGGAGAAACCACAACAGGGCACTGCACATAGCTATGGAATGCAAAGGGGCCGTGCTTTCGCATGTGCTGGTTGATATCGGCTCCTCTTTAAATGTGTTGCCAAAGAAAGCCTTGGCTAAGCTAAACTGTGAAGGGCTGATCTTGACCCCGACTGATTTGATTGTACGGGCTTTTGATGGGTCGAAGCGGGCCGTATTCGGGGAGGTTGAGCTGCCAGTGAAGATTGGACCTGAGGTGTTTAAGTCAACATTCTATGTCATGGATATTCAGCCGACATACAGTTGCCTGTTGGGTCGCCCATGGATTCATGCTGCGGGAGCAGTTACCTCGACTTTGCACCAGAAACTGAAATACATCTAGGAAGGTCAAGTCGTCACTGTTTGTGGAGAGGAGGACATATTTGTCAGCCACCTGTCCTCGTTTAAATATATGGAGATGGATGGTGAGATTTGGGAGACACCCAGCCAGGCATTTGAAACCGTTAAGGTGGAGAATGCTCTGTTCGCGAAAGAAGAAGAGAAACCGTCCATCGCTTCATACAAGCAGGCCGCTGAGGTGGTTAAGAGTGGAGAAGCTCCTGGTTGGGGTAGAATGATGGAGATCCCTGAGAAGAAAGATAGATTCGGAGTTGGGTATCAGCCTGGCAGAGGCTCGTTTGGACAAGGAAGAGGACGTCGTACGTCGGTAACCTTCACAAGCGCCGGAATGCTGGATCCGGGTCACATATGTATGATGGGTGAAGATACTGATAGTGACTGCGACATTGACCAATGGATAAAGTCGTGCACACCAGGGATGGAAATCCAGAACTGGAAGGCCGAAGAGATCATCCGGGTCACTCTCCTTGAAGAGTAATATTTTTCTTGTTTTCATTTTATATGCATGAAAGCCATACGTGTTGCCCGACACGTAATGGTTCATTGTAAGGGCCACCTCATGTTTAAATTTGCAAGATTTTTGCATCATCAATAAAGGATGTTTTTCAGTAAAAGCGGTGTTCCCTGTTTTTCATTTATTTTTGCAGTTTAAAAATAAAAACAAAATAAAAATGGCAATGTTTTCATTTTTCTTTTTCAATTTCTCACACCGGTTCTAAAGCAATGCATGAATCAACATTCATGCAGATGCGATTCCTCTCCGGATCTCATTGATAACAATCCTATTACACCCTCGTATGACTTCGACAATCCGATCTATCTTGCTGAAGAAGAAGAAGACGAAGAAGATTGTGAACTGCCAGGGGAATTAGCCAGGTTGTTAAAACAAGAGGAGAAGGTGATTCAGCCGCACGAAGAGCGGATTGAGGTCGTGAATTTGGGTACCGACGAGGTTAAGAAAGAAGTGAAAATCGGGGCTGCTTTGGAGGAAAGTGTCAAGAGCAGAATGGTGGCATTGTTGAAAGAGTATGTCGACATCTTTGCCTGGTCTTATCAAGATATGCCAGGGTTGGATACCGATATCATTGTGCACAAGCTACCATTAAGAACAGATTATCCTCCAGTGAAGCAGAAGTTGCGCAGAACTCGACCTGATATGGCAATGAAGATTAAAGAGGAAGTGCAGAAGCAGTGGGATGCTGGATTCCTTGCTGTCACTAATTATCCGCCATGGGTCGCGAACATCGTGCCAGTCCCGAAGAAAGATGGTAAAGTGAGGATGTGTGTGGACTACCGAGATCTGAATAGAGCTAGTCCGAAAGATGATTTTCCATTACCTCACATTGACGTGTTGGTAGATAATACAGCTCAATTCTCGGTGTTTTCCTTCATGGATGGCTTTTCTGGCTATAATCAAATCAAGATGTCGCCAGATGATACGGAGAAAACAACGTTCATTACACCGTGGGGGACCTTTTGTTACAAGGTAATGCCATTCGGTCTCAAGAACGCCGGTGCTACTTATCAGAGAGCCATGGTGACTTTGTTTCATGATATGATTCATCATGAAATTGAATGCTATGTTGATGACATGATAGCAAAGTCCCAAACAGAAGAGGGGCATTTGGTAGATTTGGCCAAGTTGTTCGACCGGTTGAGACAGTTCAGACTGAGGTTGAATCCGAACAAGTGCACGTTCGGAGTGCGGTCCGGTAAATTGCTGGGGTTCATTGTGAGTGAAAAAGGAATCGAGGTTGATCCTGCAAAAGTAAAAGCAATAAAGGAAATGCCTGAACCGAGAACAGAGAAGGAGGTTCGTGGTTTCTTAGGCAGATTGAACTACATTTCACGGTTCATATCTCATCTAACAGCCACGTGTGAACCGATATTCAAATTGTTGAGAAAAGATCAAACGGTCAGGTGGAATGAGGATTGCCAAGCGGCATTTGAAAAAATAAAAGAGTATTTGCAGGAGCCTCCGATTCTGATGCCTCCTGTGGAGGGGAGACCGTTAATTCTGTACCTGACAGTCCTCGAGGGGTCTATGGGGTGTGTATTGGGGAAGCATGACGAGTCTGGTCGAAAAGAGCATGCCATATACTACCTTAGCAAAAAGTTTACCGACTGTGAAACAAGATATTCACTGCTCGAGAAAACTTGCTGTGCTTTGGTCTGGGCTGCTCGCCGACTAAGGCAGTACATGTTGGTTCATACCACTTTATTGATTTCCAAGATGGACCCAATCAAGTACATTTTTGAGAAGCCAGCATTGACCGGACGGGTTGCGAGGTGGAAAATGATTTTAACGGAATATGATATACAGTATACCTCTCAGAAGGCGATTAAGGGGAGTGTATTGTCTTATTACCTCGCCCAGCAACCCATTGATGATTATCAACCGATGAAGTTTGAATTCCCTGATGAGGACATCATGTTTCTCAAATTGAAAGATTGTGAGGAACCGATCCCGGAGGAGGGGCCTGACCCTGAATCCGAATGGATTATGATGTTTGATGGGGCCGTTAACGTGAATGGAAGCGGTGTTGGTGCTGTTTTGGTTACGCCGAAAGGATCTCATATTCCTTTTGCTGCCCGGCTGACATTTGAATGCACCAACAACGTAGCTGAATATGAAGCTTGCATCTTGGGGATTGAAGAGGCGATTGATTTGAGAATCAAGAACCTAGTGATATATGGAGATTCAGCTCTGGTGATAAATCAGGTTAACGGAAAATGGTATACGCATCAATCTCATTTAGTGCCATACCGGGATTATACGAGGAGATTGTTGACGTTTTTGACCAAGGTGAAGATGCATCATGTGCCCAGAGAGGAGAATCCTTTGGCAGATGCTTTGGCTACTCTGGCCGCCTTGATTAAGGTGCAGAGGTGGAATCAGTTCCCCAGTGTGGAAGTGGGACGTCTGGATAGACCGGCTTATGTGTTTTCTGTTGATACAACGCCTGATGATGAGAAGCCGTGGTATTACGATATCAAGCGCTATCTGGAGACGTAAGAGTATCCTGAGGGAGCATCTAAGAAAGATCGGAACACTCTGCGAAGGTTAGCCATGGTATTCTACCTTAATAAGGATGGGGTTTTGTATAAGAGGAATTTTGATTGGGTCTTGCTCAGATGTGTGGATGACAGAGAAGCAAGCCAATTGATGAAAGAGGTTCACGAAGGATCGTTTGGTACCCATGCCAGTGGGAATGCTATGGTGAAGAAGCTGCTGAGAGCAGGTTATTACTGGATGACAATGGAGGCCCAATGTTTCAACTTCGTGCGGAAGTGTCATAAATGCCAGATTTATGCTGATAAGGTGCACGTACCTCCAAATCTGTTGAGTTTGATGTCGTCTCCGTGGCCGTTTGCTATGTGGGGCATTGATATGATTGGAAAGATTGAGCCTACAGCTTCGAATGGGCACAGATTCATATTAGTGGCTATTGATTACTTCACCAAGTGGGTAGAAGCAGCCTCTTATACGAATGTGACGAAGCAGGTCGTTGCCAGATTTCTCAAGAGAGACATCATTTGCAGATATGGGGTTCCCGAGAGAATCATTACTGATAATGGTTCTAATTTGAATAATAAGATGATGGCAGAGCTGTGCCGGGAATTCAAGATTGAACATCACAATTCTTCTCCCTATCGCCCGAAGATGAATGGGGCGGTTGAGGCAGCCAACAAGAATATAAAGAAGATTGTGCAGAAAATGGTGGTAACCTACAAAGACTGGCATGAGATGTTGCCGTTTGCGTTGCATGGGTATCGAACGTCGGTGCGCACATCTACTGGGGCAACTCCATTCTCATTGGTATATGGAATGGAGGCTGTATTACCTGTTGAGGTTCAGATTCCCTCGTTGAGAGTCCTGATGGACGTGAAGTTGCAAGAGGCTGAATGGGTAAGGACCCGGTATGAAGAGTTGAGCCTGATTGAGGAAAAGAGGTTAGCAGCCATCTATCATGGGCAGTTATACCAGCAAAGGATGAAGCGTGCTTTTGACAAGAAGGTGCGACCTCGGATGTATCACGTAGGTGATATGGTGCTGAAAAGGATCCTTCCTCCTCAAAACGATCGAAGGGGCAAATGGACACCGAATTATGAAGGTCCATTCGTGGTCAAGAAGGTTTTCTCTGGTGGAGCCTTGTTGTTAACAACCATGGATGGCGAAGATTTTCCATCCCCTGTGAATGCGGACGCAGTCAAAAAATACTTCGTATAAATGGACCCGCTGGACGAAAAGAATAAAATGGTCCAGGCAAAAATGGGCATCCCGACGAACCAAAAACAGAACGAAAGGTTCGGGCAAAAATGAGGGATAAAAATGAAAAAATGTACACCCGGCAAGTCGAGAACCTGAAAAGGCGACTTGGGCAAAAAAGGGTATCCCGGTGGACTGAAAACCTGAAAGGGCGGTCCAGGCAAAAGAGGGATTAAAACGAACAACTGCGTCTGGCATGATCGTTTGCGCTTTGGTTAAAGCATCATGGAAAATACCCGGTAGGGATCAGTCGGAAACGTCTTGTTCAGAAGGCAGAAAGCAAGGAGAGTCTGAGGATATATGGGGTGTACCCGAGTTGGAACTCGGTGAGATCACGGGTTTCACATTGCCATTAGGATAGATTTTTCCTTTTGAGCGCAATTACCTCTTTTCAGGAATTGCTTCCTTTTGTATTGCTCATTTGAGCCACACTTTGCCAATCAATAAAATGCATATTCAGTCAAATAATTTTGTTTTTGTCTTTCATTACCGCTTTGATTGCAAAAACGTCCGATTATTTTTGATAAAGAATTTTGCATTTTAATACATACAGGTTCCTTCCAATGCATGTTTATAATATTGAAAGCTTGAAATCTTATTTGGAAGGTTGAGTGACCCAAGTGTTGAAATCTTGACACGCTTGGGGCACGGTTTTATCTGACGATCTATTTTGCAGGAACTGTTAGATATTTTCACTCATTTGCAGGTTGTGATGTGGAAGCTTTGTAATAGATCCCCAGAGAGTTCGCTCAGGAACGAATGAATGAAAGGATGAAGAGACGTTGAGACGTACGACGATCCTTGATGGTAATCAAGAAGACTTTTCAAAATCAGAAGATTTGAAAGTTTGTAGAAATTCCCCGCAGAGTCCGACCAGGGACGAGTGCATGAAGAAAGGACGGAGAGACGACGAGGGATGTCCGGCGGCCTTTGGAATAAATCAAGAAGACTCTTCAAAGTCGAAAGATTGAAATTGCTGTATAAATCCCAGGATTATGTTTCCGACGAGCGCGGAGCGATTTGGAGTACAAGATGATGGAGCAGAAAAGGTCCAGACGAGTCTGGGAATTTTCAAAAGTGGAAAGCTGATATGAGATTGGGAGGTGGATACCGTGGTTCGACGAGTCGATGGGTGTTATACCAACTATTCTCATTTCCCAGCTAGGTCCCCAAGCAGAATCATAGGACTATCTCCCCAGCAGATCCAAGGTTTGTGGACTTCTCTAGCCGAGTCAGGATGGTTATCCCCGACAGGGTTACAACGATGTTTCCTCAGCGGCCAGGCCAGAAGGTTGCTATTCCCCGAGTGGAGCGGGTGTTAATGAAATATATCTCCAGCAACGTTCATCCTACCAGTGGATTGGACAAGTTCCCGTAGCGGATGGATTTTTGCATCCCCAGCTGAGTTGATGCTACCTATGGATTGCATGGGTTGTCCCCAGCGGAGTAGCATTCGTTTTCCTAGCAGGGTCAGGATGGTTATCCCCGGCAGGTGATAGATTGATGCTTCCCCAGTCAATGGGCCTGGAGATTGCTATTTCTCCAGCGGAGTGTCTGAGAGCATTTCCCCAGTGAAGTCGTCAGGTATCTGTGAGGGTTTCCCGAAGCAGAGTCAGGATTGATATCCCTGGCAAGTCAAAGACTGTTGTATCCCCACAGAGTGTTGGTGGTGCTTATTGTAGCACCTCAAATTTGCACCTATCATTATGCATACCATTTCATATTAGGTCATAGCATATCATGGTCCATTGCATAGCATTGCATTGTCCTCAGTTGCCTCAAGTGCAAGCAATCAAGAATTAGGTCAAACTAATCTCCTGATCAGTCAACCAAGCAAGCAAAGGAATTTCTCATTGAACCAAGGCCCTAGGGTTTGTGCAACAAGTTCACATGACTAGAGGGTTCATTTGAAGTGTTAAAGTCAAGGGTTGAAGGCTCAGAGGTCATCAGTTCATGCACAGACAGTCAAAAACCCTAAAAAGTCAACTGTCAGTCAAAGCAATGGTTGGTGGCCATTCTTGTGGGATTTGGGTACCATGATCAATAATCAAGAGTTCATATGTCTTGGGACATCATTTGAAGTCATGTTCTCAAGGAATTAGGGTTTGGAAGTCATCAGTCAATGCACAATCAGTCAGAAACCCTAAAAGTCAACTGTTGGTCAACTGTCCATTTAATCAGTGGTTGGATGATTGGAATTGGTTTGTGAGAGTTCATTCATGTCCAAATAGTCATCATACATCATGCCAAACACCATCATGGAAGAATTTGAAGCCAGATCAAAATTTCCCAAAATGGAAACTGGGCCTGTAACTGAAACCTGCCATAAATGGAAAGTCTTGATCCTCAAACTTACATTTTGATACAAGCCTCAAATGAATTTTTGCCCAACATGAAAGTTGAAGATCTTGTTCTCCCATTTCCAAAAAGTCCTAGAACTCTCAATTCCCATGTGTGGTTGGCAAGTTATGATCGAATCGATTTCAGAAAATCTTGAACTTCAGAGGGCCATATCTCTCAAACCATTGGGCCAATTTGGGTGGGGTTTTTTCCTACAAGTCACATTTGATCCCCTCTTTCCAGAAATATAAATTTCATGAGCCGAAACATTGCCAATCAAAATGGCATTTTTGAACCTAGCATGTGTAAAATTCAAGTTTGACCAAGGGTTGACTTTTTGAAATATTGATTTCCAACCATTCCCACTATCCAAATATGTTTAGAAACCAGATTTTGAGCATGTACAAAGTCAAATTCGTGCAAGTACTTGCACCCATCATGTAGCCATGCCTAGTTGCTTGAAAATGGGAAGAAAAGTACACTTTTCACCCACCATATCCCACATATCCATGAACCATGCTTTGGGCAATCACATAGCAGAGTTTATCATCAATTTTCTGTCACTTAGAAACCCTAGAAGCAACCACAAGATCAGAAAAAAAAACCTTGCTCTTGCACTCTCTCAAAAAACTTCATTTTGGACATTTTTCAAAATCTGTCAAAAACTCTCAAAGAACCAAGCCTTGCCATTGTTCATTCATCATCTAAACAACATTGAGAGCCTATTTCAACCATCATTTCACAACTGGAAGGCCATTTAGGGGACTGTTTTTGCAAAGCATCATCAATGGCAAAGTTTGGTTAAAGCTATTCCAAGCCATTGCAAGCCAAAGAACCTTCACCATTCATCATTTGGAGCATGATTCTACATCTGTTTGAGCTCATAACATCAAAACAACCACTGTTCTAACTCTTTCTTCAAAATCAAGTAAGATTTCGAATCTCTCCATTCTCAAAATCTTGATATGCTTTAGATAGGTCTTGCCATGCTGATGATACTGAACTTTGAATCGTGAATTTTGGTTGAGTATTAAGAGAGATATGTTGATTTAAAGATTGCATGATAGATCTTATTTTACATGATTCGTCCATGATAGCCCGATTTAGAATGAATGCTTGCTGTTTTGATGATCTACATGATTAGACGTTTTGATTGGTATATGGCTTGCATGATTTCGTGAAAATTCGTTCGTGAGTGTGTGTTGGGGTTGCTGTTCCGTCGTCTTCTTCCTGCAGAAATCGCGTACTCGCCTAGCGAGTAATCTGCTCGCCTAGCGAAGGCGAGGAAGATGATCGCTCGCCTAGCGAAGCTTCCAGCTCGCCTGGCGAATGTCTCCAGTTGAAACGCGCCGTTTCACAAGAGGCGCCAAATTCAAATATTTCATTAAACCATTTTCATTTTCAACATTTATCTCATTTTTGTTACACATCTTTGAAAAATCATATCTCCATCATGTTGGATCCAATTTTAATGGGATTTTTTGCATCATCTTCATCATGATCTCTACTTTTTTATCATAATTTTTCCAGAATTTTTGTGATCAATGGTTTTTGATTGGTATTAGGGTTTGTGACATGTGCTCATATTTTGTACACTTTGCCAAAACATTTGTGAAATGGTGATACTTTATCCAATGGCTTCCAAATTTTTTGTGCCCAAACTAGACACACACATGGTGATTTTGGTGTAGAGTTTGTGAATTTATCATTGCTGGTTTGTGAGTTATGATTTTTTGAATAAGGGTGTGACAACTTGTGTCACACCAATGATGTGCAACTTCATGATTTTTGATACCATGCTTCTTGAACTCTAATTGATCTGAATTTTTGCATGAACCTACTCCAGTATGTCTAGTTCACATGTGATTTTTTGTGGAATTGTTTATGACATTTCCCAATTGATTGAGATTTTTGTCCCCTGTTTGGTCAAAATGCTGACTTTGTGTGACACATGTTTCCATTTCATTTGTGAAATTCTCATACTTTATTAGATGAACATGAAATTTTACATGAGATAACTAGACAACCTCATCTTTGCCATGGTTTTAGTCCCATTCATTTATCATACACCATCTCTGATTTATGAATTTTTCAAGTTGATGCATGTTTGGTTGACTTCTTTGAGCATGTTCAAAATTGCCTTGCCTTTATGATTTTCATTGACTGCCTTCCACATGTCCAAATGAGATGAAATTTGACATGCTTACCATGCTGTGGGTTGTGATTGACCATGATTTATTTGGTAAGTTTTGGAAATGTTTGAGTTTGCTTTTAATTCAAGTCTTGCTGTTGACTTCTATGAGCTTCTAAATGCCATGTTTTGACCTAAATGGTTCATGAAATGTTGATAGTGATTGATATGGATGTGAACCCAATTGGTTGTGTTTCCTAATTGTTTGAACATGATTTTGGATACTTGCCCTTTGCTGTTTTGGCTTTCCCATTCTCTTTTGACCCTAGGCTTGCCCTAGTGGTCCTGTTACTCACCCTTGAGCTTGTGTTTTCAGGTTGACCATCAAATGGCCATTAAGACCAATTCTTTTGATTGAGCTTGCTTAAATATCATTGTCTAACTTGTTTATTTTGTAGGTGGCTTGGCTCACATGCCTCAAGCCTTGTGCCTTGCACATCCATGTGCCTCTAATTGATTGTTGGTGTCTGTTTCTGTTTGTTTTGTTTGAAGTTGCATACTAACATTTGCTTGACTGTTTCAGGTGCTTTAGTTGCTTAGTTCCTTGTGAACTTTTTGCTTTGCTTTGCTTGTATAAGCAATTTGCATTGAGGTATGTCTCTTTTACTTCATGTAGTCTGGAAGACCTGGCCTGTTACTTGGCCAGGCAACTGTCTGAAGTCCTCCTTAAGAGGCAATGTTTGTGATTGTTTACATTTGTCCCTGTACATACTCAAAGACCTCCTAAGTGAAGAGGCAATTGGCAGAACCCAAGGGATATGCAATCTATCCCCTACTATTCAGTGTGTCATCTGTTTTGCTCACACCACTGTGTTGATGCATTACAGATAAAAACCCAAGATCTTGTACAATTGTACAGTTGAGTCAGTATCAAATGTGTAGAAGGGTTCCCACTTTCTGAACCCACACATTCTTGTCATAAGCTCTCCCAGGCCAGGGATAAGAGCTGTGAAGTCTTATCTTCACTCACCTTTCATCTGCTTCACCTTAGCCCCTCAATGGCAAGGTTAAGAGCACATTCACCCAGTTCCAGAGGTTTGTTTGTTGAGGTTGATATGACCCCTCGACTAAAACCTAGCCTTGTTTGAGCCCCTTGCTTGTGTATAGTGTGTGCTACCTGTGCTTGTATGTTTGTTTGACTTGCTTCCTGTGCAAGTTAGGTTTAGTTTAGACTAATCTTTGTTTGCTTTCGCCCTCGTTGCGATCCTTTCTCTCGCCCTCGCTGCGATCGAGACCTCCCCTTTCTCTTGCCCTAGTTGCAATCGAGACCCTTCTTGCTTCCTGTGCAAGTTAGGTTTGGCGTGGCTTGCTTCCTGTGCAAGTCATGTTTAGGATAGGTTGGCGCTTGTGCCATTTAGCTAGAAACCTTAACTTAGGGACGATTTGCATGATAACATCTAGGCTCGAGTCGTAGTCTCCCTAGTTGTGTCTCCCTCTGTTATCTGGTTAGGCTAGTCTTTTATCCCTCTGTAGGGGAACTACATCGCCCTGATCTTCATACCAGATGAAGTATGTAGGCAGGAGATTGAGCTGATCTCTCCGGGCGCCTTTTCTTTCTTTTGTGTGTGTTATCTGACCTTTGCTAGGCTCGAGTCCGTGACTCCTTAGCATTTGCTGTCTGTCAGTTTGAGTGTGTTTGACAGTTATAGGCTGAGTCCCTGACTCCCTATTAACTTGTTGTCTTATTCTGGTTGGAAGCCGATGTAAGTCCATCGAGTGGCATTAAGGTTCCAGTGTGTGTGTGTTTAGGTTTGGATGCTGATGTAAGTCCAGCAATTGGCATTCAGGCTCCACGTTTGCCTCTTTGTGTGTGTTTAGGTTCGGATGCTGACATAAGTCCAGTGATTGGCAGTCGGGCTCCACGTTTGCCTTTGCCTGTGTTTGTTTGTGCGTGTCAGCCGAGCTACGAATGCTCTGATTCTTCTCTCGTCCGAGAAGATACGTATGCATAGGGTGCGATATCCTAGCGAGCATGTGTCGTTTCCCCAGTCCGAACTACTTCGACTCTGATGTGTATGCCTGATAGACTAAGTAGGCCCAGGATGCGACATCCTGCCGAGTCAGTTTCAGTCAGTTTCTTGTGTTTCTTTCAGCCAGTGTGTGTGAGTATTTGTGCAGTGTTTAGCAACCATTTTCCTACCTATTGTGCGTGGATCCCGTAGAGTACTACGGATGCGTAGGGGTGCTAATACCTTCCCTTCGCATAACCGACTCCCGAACCCATACTCTTTGGTCGCGAGACCATGTTCTTTCCCAGGTTTACTTCGAGCGTTTCCTTTCCCTCTTTTGGGATAAATAACGCCCGGTGGCGGCTCTGTTGTCCTTTCTTTTCCCGCCGGTTTTTCGCGCGATGCGACAGCTGGCGACTCTGCTGGGGATATAGAAGTTGACCTATGCTGGTCCATCTTCCCTAAGCGAGTCTCTCCTAGCGCTCTCTAGGTTAGGGTTTGGTTGCTTTGTGCTGTGTTTATTTATTGCATTCATTATTTACTGTTTGCATTCATTGTCTATTGTTTGCATTTATGTTTGTAATTATGTTTGCATTCATATTCATCTGTTCATCTGGCTGGTTGTCTGTTTCTCTCTGTTGGGGGGAAGTCAGTTGAGGTAAAAGGTCCAATACCCAGACCATGAGTGAAAATCTAGGATGATTAGGAATAGAGTGATTCATGGGAAGCGGGTGGTATGGCGCCACTTAGCGGAACATTGATATCACGAGCAGTTCAGACCCTGGTGGGATACTGTCGTTACATACTTCGGGTGTGTATATGATAGTATTTCTGCGAAAGGTTATTTATGCTGCGTTTCTCTCGACTTTACCCTGGCCTAGACTACACCCGTGAGTGGGGAAGGGTTATTTCATTACAGGTACCGTTGGTGACTCGGTTCTGTTGGTGACTTGGTTCTGTTGGTGACTTTGTGTTCAGACAGTGTTCAGTTAACCCTAAGTTGGATTTATGTTCCAATTTTGACTGAAGCTTCGACCTAGTATCAGAGTTTGCACAACCAGCCAGTCCAGTCTGCATCATTTGCATCATAGCATATTTATTTTTCAAAAGAAACGCAATAAAAAATCAATCAAAAAAAAGAAAAGAAAAAAAAGAGAGAGAAAAAAAAAAACTAATCTCTGCATGCATATCATTTCTCAGGTACATTCCCGAGCTTGTCTACTGATAGAGATGGCAACAGTCTCAGAGCCGAAGCGGAAGACCTGTTCCTACAGCTTTCATCGTGAGCCGTTGACTTCACTGATTGAGTTGGGTAGCTTTGTGACAGATGATCGTCTGAAGAGTTTCGTTGGACAGTATGGAGATATCTTGACAGTGCTGAGGACAGTAGTGGATCCAGTGCCTCTGCAGACACTACTACAGTTCTATGATCCAGAGCTCAGATGTTTCACATTTCAAGATTATCAGTTAGCACCTACTCTCGAGGAGTATTCTATCCTATTGAGTATCCCTATTCAGCATCAGACTCCCTTCTTGGACGTCCCAAAGGAGATCGATTTCAGATTAATTTCCAGAACTCTCCGGTTGAGTGTTGAGGGAGTTGGTGAGAATTGGAAGCCTTGTGGAGAGGTTGTAGGTCTGCCGTTGAAGTTCCTGTTGAGAGTAGCCAGAGTTGAAGCAGAAAAGGGGAATTGGGAAGTTTTTCATGCCCAGCTTGCTGTTATGATCTATGGGATCATCCTATTTCCCAGTATGCCAAATTTCATTGACTTCACCGCTATCAGCATTTTCATCAGAGGGAATCCAATCCCTACTCTTCTAGCTGATACTTACTATGCTATTCACAGTAGGCATGGTAAGGGTGGAGCCATCAGGTGCTGTCTACCTCTTCTGTTCAGATGGTTTATGTCGCTCCTTCCCGTCAGTGGACCATTTGTGGATACCCAGAGCACTCTTAAGTGGACTCAGAGGGTCATGTCACTCACCTCCTATGACATCAGATGGCAGTCGTACCGGATGGATGTAAAGGATGTTATTATGAGTTGTGGAGGATTCCGTAATGTGCCACTCGTAGGGACTAGGGGTTGCATCAATTACAACCCGGTTCTTTCTCTTCGCCAGCTAGGGTTTGTTATGAGTGAAAGACCACTCGAAGCAGAGATAGCTGAGAGTTTTTGTTTTGAGAAGAAGAATGACCCTGCTAAGTTGGAGCAGATAGGGAAAGCCTGGAGAGATGTGGGAGTGAAGGATGGATCCGTCTTAGGGAAGAAGTTTGCCATTGCAATGCCCGATTACACTGATTGGGTAAAGGAGAGAGCAGAAACTTTGTTGTTACCCTACGATAGGATGGAGCCGTTGCAGGAGCAACCGCCTTTGATTCTTGCTGATAGTGTGCCCGCTGAGCACTATAAGCAAGCCCTGATGGAGAATCGTCGGTTGAGAGAGAAGGAGCAAGATACCCAGATGGAGTTGTACAAAGCCAAAGCTGATAAGTTGAACTTGGCCCATCAACTCAGGGAAGTGCAAGAAGAAGATGCTAACAGAGCAAGGGGCAAGAAGAGATCTTATAAGGAGGTGGAATCCATGTTAGATGCAGAGCATAGGGAGTGTTTGAGGCTACAAAGAGCAGAAGTCAACTATCAGAAGAAGATCAGAGACTTGGAGAAGCAACTCAAAGACAAAGACACTCAGTTAAAGAAAGGGATGGAGTCGAGACAGAAATCAGAGGACTACCTTGAAGAAGAAGTCTTGGAGCTTAGAAGACAACTGAAGGAGAAGATCACCCCTCTACCAGAATGTTCAGAATGCACACTGTTGATAGACCAGTGCCATTACCTAAAGACCCTCATTCCAGGAGACCGTTTGTCTTAGATAGTATCTTTGATGTATTTTGTTGAGGATCACCTCCAGGCTTGTTGGAAGGGATTCATTTGCTTGTACTCCGTCTTTTGGATCTTTTTGTTGAGAATCACCTCCAGGCTTGTTGGATGGGATTCATTTCTTTGTACTCTGTTTATTCGAATGTTTTGTCGACTTGGTTGTATGACCTGTTTACCCTTATTTATAGATAAGGATGTCAATATTTCCCTGTTGTTCTATTATTTCCCTGTATTTGTTGCTGCAGGTTGCCATCTTTTCAGGATGGGTCAGGCTCTTTGAATGCCTGAGAAATGAGCATATCATGTGCATCATACGCATCATTTAAACATCATACTCATTTGCATAACAGGTGTTCTTGTGCCGACTTCTCACTTCGACTCCTGTGTCCAGGCAGGATAGCTGATCAAAGACCGCACCGCTACTCAACAAGACTCAACCATCAGAGGAATATGGATCCGGTTCAGACTGAGTTAGCTGAGATGAGGGCTAACATGGCCCAGTTCATGAATATGATGCAAGGGGTTGCGCAAGGACAAGAAGAACTCCGAGCTCTAGTTCAGAGGCAAGAAGCTGTAACTCCACCGCCCAACCAGGCTCCGCCAGAAGGAAACCCAGTCCCTGACACTCCCGCTGCTGCCATCAACAACTATGCTGTAGGTGAAGAGTTGAGGGGTATTCGAGTCGACGGTCAACCGATTGTTCCAGATAATGCTAATACTAGAATCATTCATGCTCCGGCCCGTAACAGAATGCCGATGGTTGACAGACAAGAGGATTTGTTCACTATGCTCAGCGAAGACGAAGATATTCTGGGAAGAAATGATGCGAGAGATCGTAAAGTTGAGGCCCTTGCTGAGAAAATTAGAGCTATGGAATGTCAGAATTCTCTCGGTTTTGATGTTACCAATATGGGGTTGGTGGAAGGATTGAGAATCCCTTGCAAGTTCAAAGCGCCGTCCTTCGACAAATACAACGGTACTTCTTGCCCTCGCACCCATGTGCAGGCTTATTATCGAAAAATCTCTGCGTATACCGATGATGAAAAGATGTGAATGTATTTTTTCCAAGATAGTCTATCTGGGGCTTCTTTGGACTGGTACATGGAATTGAAGAGAGATTCGATCCGATGCTGGAGGGATCTGGGTGAAGCCTTCTTGAGGCAATATAAACATAACATGGACATGGCTCCAACCAGGACTCAGCTGCAGAGTCTTTGTCAGAAATCCAATGAAAGCTTCAAGGAGTACGCCCAGAGGTGGCGTGAACTGGCTGCTAGAGTTCAACCCCCTATGCTGGAGAGGGAGTTGACAGATATGTTTATCGGTACTCTTCAGGGCGTGTTTATGGACCGGATGGGGAGCTGCCCATTCAGTAGTTTTTCTGATGTCGTCATCTGTGGCGAAAGAACTGAAAGTTTAATCAAGGCTGGAAGGATTCATGATGGGGGTTCTTCTTCATCTTCGAAGAAACCTTTCTCTGGGGCACCTCGCCGTAGAGAAGGAGAGACCAATGCTGTACAACACAGAGGGGGTGTGTACAGAGCAAATGCAAACATAGATCAATATCGTCCGGTAGCTGCAGTGACCATTCCTGCACCTCAACCTCGTCAACAACAACAAAGGGTTCAACAACCGCAACAACAACAACAGCAACAACAGCAACGTCCTTATCAGCCAAGACAGAGGTTGCAGCCTGATAGAAGATTTGACCCGCTGCCAATGCCGTACGCCGAACTGCTGCCCGAACTACTCAGGTTGGGATTGGTTGAGTTGCGTACAATGGCTCCACCTACAGTTCCTCCTGGATACGACGCCAACGTCCGTTGTGACTTTCACTCTGGGGCACCAGGGCATCATACTGAGAAGTGTCGAGCTCTCCAGCACAAAGTCCAAGATTTGATCGATGCCAAGGCGATCAACTTCGCTCCAGTGCCTAACGTCGTGAACAACCCTATGCCTCAGCATGGTGGGCATAGAGTGAACAATATTGAGGGGAAGGAAGCTGAAGATCTGGTTGTTAATGTTAATGATGTTCAGACTTCTCTGTTAGTTGTGAAGAGCCGTTTGCTGAATGGGGGTGTCTACCCGGGCTGTGATGAAGATTGTTTGGGCTGTGCAGAATCTGAGAATGGTTGCGACCAGTTAAGGGCCGGTATCCAGGGTATGATGGATGAAGGTTGTTTGCAATTCAGTAGGGCTGTAAAAGATCGTGGGACAGTGTCAACTATCACCATTTACTTTAAACCAACTGAAGGACAAGGACAAAGGGTCGTCAGTGCACCTGCAACAAATGGTACCCCAGTTACCATTTCTGTGCCTGTAACCATCAGTGCTCCAACTACTATCGTTGCGTCTGGAAGAAGGGCTGTTGAGAATAGTAGAGCCGTGCCGTGGAAGTATGATAATGCTCACCGCAGTTACAGAAGGGTCGAAAGTCAGACGAAACCAGTGAATCAAACTCCAGTGACAATTGGTTTACCAAATAGAGTTCCTGCAACTGTTGGTCCAGCTGTGGACAATGTGGGGGGTCCAGGAGGTTTTACCAGAAGCGGTCGTCTGTTCGCACCGCAGCCTTTGAGGGACAATAATGCTGAGGCTCTCGCCAAAGCAAAGGGCAAGCAAGCTGTGGTTGAGGAAGAGCCTGTCCAGAAGGAAGCGCCTGAGGGGTCATTTGAGAAAGATGTGGAGGAGTTTATGAAGATGATCAAGAAAAGTGACTACAAGATTGTAGATCAGTTGAGTCAAACTCCGTCCAAGATTTCTATACTTTCACTGTTGTTGTGTTCTGAAGCGCACCGTAATGCCTTGCTGAAGATGTTGAATCTGGCTTACGTACCTCAGGAGATTTCTGTCAATCAACTGGAGGGTGTGATGGCCAATGTGAGTACCAGGCATGGTGTAGGATTTACCAACCTGGATTTACCGCCTGAAGGACTGAATCATAACAAAGCCTTGCACATCACCATGGAGTGCAAAGGAACAGTGTTGTCTCACGTATTGGTAGACACCGGGTCGTCGCTGAATGTGTTGCCTAAGCAGATTCTGAAGAAGATTGATGTGGAAGGGTTTGTACTTACTCCCAGTGACCTGATCGTTCGTGCTTTCGACGGATCCAAACGTTCTGTGTGTGGGGAAGTTACCTTGCCTGTGAAGATAGGTCCTGAGGTATTCGATACCATCTTCTATGTTATGGACATCCAGCCCGCCTATAGTTGTTTGTTGGGGCGTCCATGGATTCATGCAGCAGGGGCAGTCTCGTCGACTCTCCATCAAAAGCTCAAGTATGTCTGGAACGGTCAGATTGTGACTGTGTGCGGTGAAGAAGAGATTCTGGTGAGTCATCTGTCCTCATTCAAATATGTTGAGGTGGATGGCGAGATCCACGAAACCTTATGTCAGGCGTTTGAGACTGTGGCTCTTGAGAAAGTGGCGTATGCTGAGCAGAGGAAGCCTGGTGCTTCGATTACTTCTTACAAGCAGGCTAAGGAGGTTGTTGATTCTGGCAAAGCTGAAGGCTGGGGCAAGATGGTGGATTTGCCTATCAAAGAAGACAAATTTGGCGTTGGTTATGAGCCTCTCCAAGCAGAGCAGAATGGTCAAGCGGGTCCGAGTACCTTTACCAGCACTGGGCTGATGAATCATGGCGACGTCTCTGCAACCGGTAGTGAAGACTGTGACAGTGATTGTGATCTGGACAACTGGGTTCGCCCGTGTGCACCAGGGGGGTCTATCAACAATTGGACGGCTGAAGAAGTGGTTCAAGTTACTCTTCTGACAGAGTAATTTTCTGTTGTTTTGTCATTTTGCATGAAAATCCTACGTTCTGCCCAAGGCGTAGTGATTCATTGTAGGGCCTCATCATGTTTTAAATGATTATCATTAATGAAGGACATTTTTTGCAATCAAACTTTGTGATCCCTGTTTTTCTATTTTTTGTTTTCACTTTTTCAAAACAATAAAAATGGCAATGTTTTTGTTTTTTGTGGCTTTCTTGAATTCTTTTTCTAAAAACAAAGCATTAAACATGCAGAAGCGATCTTATGGCATTCACTATGAACAGTTCTGTTATGGCTCAGTATGATTTCGATAATCCCATCTACCAAGCTGAAGAGGAGAGTGAGGAAGATTGTGAACTCCCTGCAGAATTGGCCAGATTGCTGAAGCAAGAGGAAAGGGTCATCCAACCTCATCAGGAGGAGTTGGAGGTTGTTAATTTGGGTACTGAGGACGCCAAAAGAGAAATCAAGATTGGGGCTGCGTTAGAAGACTCTGTCAAAAGGAGGCTGATTGAGATGCTGAGAGAATATGTGGAGATATTTGCCTGGTCATATCAAGATATGCCTGGTTTGGATACAGATATTGTGGTGCATCGGTTACCTCTCAGAGAAGAATGCCCACCAGTCAAGCAGAAGCTTCGCAGAACTAGTCCTGATATGGCAGCTAAGATCAAGGAAGAGGTTCAGAAGCAGTGGGATGCTGGTTTTTTGGCTGTTACGAGTTATCCCCCATGGATGGCCAACATCGTTCCTGTGCCGAAGAAGGATGGTAAAGTCAGAATGTGTGTCGATTACCGGGATTTGAATAGAGCGAGTCCGAAAGATGATTTCCCATTACCTCACATTGATGTATTGGTTGATAATACGGCTCAATCCTCGGTATTCTCTTTCATGGATGGTTTCTCTGGATATAATCAGATCAAGATGGCGCCAGAGGACATGGAGAAGACGACATTCATTACACCTTGGGGCACGTTCTGCTATAAGGTGATGCCATTTGGGCTAAAGAATGCTGGTGCTACCTATCAGAGGGCAATGACGACTCTCTTTCATGACATGATGCACAAAGAAATTAAAGTGTACGTAGATGACATGATTGCGAAGTCGCAGACAGAAGAGGAGCACCTGGTTAATTTGCAGAAGCTGTTTGACCGGTTGAGAAAGTTCAAGCTGAGGTTGAATCCGAACAAGTGTACGTTTGGGGTGAGATCAGGGAAGCTTTTAGGCTTCATTGTCAGTGAGAAAGGGATTGAGGTTGATCCAGCAAAAGTCAAAGCTATTCAAGAGATGCCTGAACCGAAAACGGAGAAGCAAGTTCGTGGGTTTTTAGGGAGATTGAACTACATTGCAAGGTTCATATCTCACCTAACTGCCACGTGTGAACCAATTTTCAAACTGCTTAGAAAGAATCAAGCAATCAAGTGGAACGATGATTGTCAGAAAGCTTTTGACAAGATTAAAGAGTATTTACAGAAACCTCCAATTCTGATTCCTCCAGTTCCAGGGAGACCTCTAATAATGTACCTGTCAGTGACTGAGAACTCGATGGGGTGTGTATTGGGACAGCATGACGAGTCCGGTCGAAAAGAGCATGCCATATACTACCTTAGCAAAAAGTTTACCGACTGTGAAACAAGATATTCACTGCTCGAGAAAACTTGCTGTGCTTTGGCCTGGGCTGCTCGCCGACTAAGGCAGTATATGTTGAACCATACTACCTTATTGATTTCTAAGATGAATCCAGTGAAATACATTTTTGAGAAGCCAGCTCTCACCGGACGTGTTGCCCGATGGCAGATGATTCTAACAGAATATGATATTCAGTACACGTCACAAAAGGCCATCAAAGGTAGTATTCTGTCAGACTATCTCGCCGAACAACCAATTGATGACTATCAGCCTATGATGTTTGACTTCCCTGATGAAGACATCATGTATCTTAAGATGAAAGATTGTGAAGAGCCTCTTGTCGAGGAAGGACCGGATCCAGATGACAAATGGACACTGATGTTTGATGGGGCTGTGAATATGAATGGTAACGGTGTTGGGGCAGTGTTGATCAATCCCAAAGGTGCTCATATACCTTTTTCTGCCAGACTAACGTTTGACGTCACCAACAATGAAGCTGAGTATGAGGCTTGTATCATGGGGATAGAAGAAGCCATTGATCTGAGGATCAAAACACTTGACATTTTTGGAGATTCTGCTCTAGTGATCAATCAGGTCAATGGAGATTGGAATACGAATCAGCCACATTTGATTCCGTATAGAGATTACACCAGAAGAATACTGACGTTCTTCAAGAAAGTGAAGTTGTATCATGTCCCCCGGGATGAGAATCAAATGGCTGATGCCTTGGCTACTTTATCATCCATGATAAAGGTTCATTGGTGGAATCAGGTACCACATGTTGCGGTGAATCGACTCGAGAGGCCTGCGTATGTGTTTGCAGCCGAGTCTGTTGCGATTGATGAGAAGCCGTGGTATTACGACATCAAGAACTTCCTCAAGACTCAGGAGTATCCTGAAGGTGCGTCGAAGAATGACAAGAAAACCCTAAGGAGGCTAGCTGGAAGCTTCTATTTGAATCAGGATGATGTGCTATACAAAAGGAACTTTGACATGGTCTTGCTCAGATGCGTGGATAGACCCGAGGCAGACATGTTAATGCAGGAAGTTCATGAAGGTTCTTTCGGTACCCATGCTGGTGGTCATGCAATGTCGAAGAAATTGCTGAGAGCTGGTTATTACTGGATGACTATGGAATCCGATTGTTTCAAGTATGCTCGGAAGTGCCATAAGTGTCAAATCTATGCTGATAAGGTGCATGTACCACCAAGCCCTCTGAATGTCATGAATTCGCCTTGGCCGTTTGCCATGTGGGGCATTGATATGATTGGGAAGATTGAGCCTACTGCTTCGAATGGACATCGCTTCATCTTGGTTGCGATTGACTATTTCACCAAATGGGTGGAAGCAGCTTCTTATGCTAATGTTACCAAACAAGTGGTTACCCGGTTCATCAAGAAAGAAATCATCTGTCATTATGGAGTTCCTGAGAGAATCATCACTGACAATGGTTCGAATCTCAATAACAAAATGATGAAAGAGCTTTGTAAAGATTTCAAGATCGAACATCACAATTCTTCTCCTTACAGACCGAAGATGAATGGTGCTGTAGAAGCGGCAAACAAGAATATCAAGAAGATTGTGCAGAAGATGGTCGTTACGTACAAAGATTGGCATGAGATGCTGCCTTTCGCTTTGCATGGGTACCGTACCTCAGTATGTACATCGACCGGGGCAACCCCTTACTCCCTTGTGTATGGAATGGAAGCAGTCCTACCTGTTGAAGTGGAGATTCCTTCTCTGAGAGTTTTATTGGATGTCAAGCTGGACGAAGCCGAGTGGATTCAAACAAGGTTTAACGAGTTGAGCCTTATCGAGGAGAGACGGCTAGCAGCTGTGTGTCATGGACAGTTGTATCAAAGAAGGATGAAGCGAGCCTTTGATCAGAAAGTGCGTCCTCGGACATTTCAGATCGGTGATTTAGTTTTGAAGAGGATCCTTCCTCCCGGTGCAGACAACAGGGGCAAGTGGACACCTAACTACGAAGGTCCGTATGTTGTGAAGAAGGTCTTCTCCGGTGGGGCCTTGATGCTTACAACTATGGATGGTGAAGATTTTCCGTCTCCTGTCAACTCAGATGTAGTCAAAAAATACTTCGCATAAATTGACCCGCTGGACAAAAAGAATAAAAGAGTCCAGGCAAAAAAAGGGCATCCCGACGAACCAAAAAACAGAAAGAAAAGGTTCGGGCAAAAGTTAGGGATAAAAATATAAAAAATGTGTACACCCGGTAAGTCGAAAACCCGCAAGGGCGGCTTAGGCAAAAATGGGTATCCCGGTGGATTGAAAACCCGAAAGGGCGATCCAGGCAAAAATTAGGGATTAAAGCGAAGACTACAGTCTGAGTTGTCTGTACTTCATCAAGCTTTGTCATCTGCCATCTCGAAAGATGTGATCCGTCCAGTCATTCTTCTCAGAAAGCAAGGAGTTGGGAGGAAAACTGATGATCTGTGAGTTATAACAGAATTGGGAAATAGTGGATGCCGTGTTCACATTGCCATTAGGATAGATTTTTTCCTTTTATGCGCAATTACCTCTTTCTAGGAATTGCTTCCCAATGTATTTGCCTCTTCAGGCACATTTCTCAATCAATAAAAGTCGTTATTCAGATAAATAGTTCTTTTGTTTTTACTGTTTTGTTTGCAAAATGTCCGAATTTTTGATAAGCATTGCATATAAAAACATGAAGGCTACACAATAACGTGCAGAAAGATAAAACATTTGAAAATCATTTTGAATGTTGAGGACACTTGAGCGTATCTTGTCCATGTATCCCCTGGGGGCATTTTTGTTTTCAGGATGGCGTCTGCGAGGACGTTTCCTCAACAGATATTTTCCCCAAGCAAGTTTGAAGCTATCAGAGCTATGTTCCCCTGCGAAGACGTCTGTGGATAGTGCCTTCTATTCCCCAGCAGATCTAAGGATTGCCTATTCCCAGCAGGCCTGTATTTTCCACTTCCTCCCCGAGTGAGGCGGGTTCATTAACATTTACTTCTCCAGCAGAGTTCATCCTACCAGTGGATTGGGCGAGTTTCTGTAGCCGATTGGTATCTGCATCCCCAGCTGAGTTGATTCTACCCGTGGATTGCACGGGTCGTCCCCGACAGAGTAACGGACATTCTCCAAGCAGAGTTTATCCTATCCGAGGTTTGGTTGGGCCTTCGTCCCAGTGAAGTCGCTTTGCCATTCCCCAAGCGAAATCCCCCGCAGAGTATTTCCTCAGTCAGAGTTTCCCCACGGAGTCGGAGTATCCGATCTTTTTGGCTCCTTAGCCAGGGTTCATCTGCATTTTGCATGTAGTAATCATTGCATCCTCAAATCGCGTAGCATTTCCATTCAAAATGGAGCATTACGCCATAGAAAAATTCAAACATATGCATTCATGTGTTAACCACACCAGACCGTATCCCCGGCAGAGGCAGATCATTTCGTTCAACATCAACGCAACAAATCTGCTACAGTTGCTCTTGACAGCATTCAGGACTGATATCCCCACAGAAGTTTATTACCTCACCCGTTGATGACAGAAAGTTTGTTTCTCCTCAGTGAGACCCCCAGCAAGTGGTCAACCTTGCCTTGACATATCTAAGAAGTCGTTCTTGTGATACCGGTAAGTGTCATGCCAGCGCCCGCGTGTGTTTCCTTTTGATGTCAGTAAACATCATGTTTCGGTGTCTGTAAACATCGAGTATCTTCTCCAGTCATCGGTAAATGTCTGGTCATCATTTTTTGATGTCGGTAAACATCATCTTTCGATGTCTGTAAACATCGAGTATTTTCTCCAGTCATCAGTAAATGTCTGGTCATCATTTTCGTGGTGTCAGTAAACGCCATTGATTCGGTGTCGGTAAACATCGAGTCTCACCCAGTCATCGGTAAATGTCTGGTCATCATTTTCGTGGTATCAGTAAACGCCATTGTTTCGGTGTCGGTAAACATCGAGTCTCACCCAGTCATCAGTAAATGTCTGGTCTTTCTTTTGATGTCGGTAAACATCATCTTCCGATGTCGGTAAACGTCGAGTTTCACCCCAGTCATCGGTAAGTGTCTGGTCATTTTTTGATGTCGGTAAACATCATCTTTCGATGTCGGTCAACATCGAGTCTTTTCCTCAGTCATCGGTAAATGTCTGATAATCCCCAGCTAGAAATCCCCAGTAGAGTCATCTGTAAATGTCCTATCTGTTTTCCAGTTGCGAATATTTGTCTGTATCTCCCCAATGAATTTCTCATTCCCAGTCATCGGTAAATGTCTGGTCATTCTTTTTGATGTCGGTAAACATCATCTTTCGATGTCGGTAAACATCGAGTCCCATCCCAGTCATCGGTAAATGTCTGGTCATTTTTGGATGTCGGTAAACATCATCTTTTGATGTCGGTAAACATCGAGTCTCATCCCAGTCATCGGTAAATGTCTGGTCATTCTTTGTTCTATTGCTGATAAAATCAAAATCCCCAGAAGTCGTCGGTAAACGTCTTGCCTGGTTCCATCACAAAGATTTTGTTCCATCCCCAAGTGGAGATGCCATCGGTAAATGGCCCCGTTTTCTCTGATATCGGTAAATATCAGATCCCCAGTTGCAGTAGCCATCGGTAAATGGTCGAGTTGAAGTTGATATCGGTAAATGTCAAATTTCCAGTTCTAACCATCGGTAAATGGTTTTGCTTTTCAGAAGTCTGTTTTCCCCAGCCGCCATCGGTAAATGGTCTTGCTGAAGTTGATATCGGTAAATATCAAGTTTCCATTTTCTAACCATCGGTAAATGGTTTTGCTTTTCCTGAAGCTGTCATACAGTTTGTCATCGGTAAATGACGTGGTTTTTTTTGTATCATATCCAGTACTGTGCAAATTCTACGGTTCTTTGGTATTCAATCCCTGTTTACCCTGAAAGTCTGACAGCCGTTGCTATCATCCGTTCGGGTTCCCAGCTGATTGAATAGGGGCAGCTGTAGCACCTCAAATTTGCACCTATCATTATGCATACCATTTCATATTAGGTCATAGCATATCATGGTCCATTGCATAGCATTGCATTGTCCTCAGTTGCCTCAAGTGCAAGCAATCAAGAATTAGGTCAAACTAATCTCCTGATCAGTCAACCAAGCAAGCAAAGGAATTTCTCATTGAACCAAGGCCCTAGGGTTTGTGCAACAAGTTCACATGACTAGAGGGTTCATTTGAAGTGTTAAAGTCAAGGGTTGAAGGCTCAGAGGTCATCAGTTCATGCACAGACAGTCAAAAACCCTAAAAAGTCAACTGTCAGTCAAACAATGGTTGGTGGCCATTCTTGTGGGATTTGGGTACCATGATCAATAATCAAGAGTTCATATGTCTTGGGACATCATTTGAAGTCAAGTTCTCAAGGAATTAGGGTTTGGAAGTCATCAGTCAATGCACAATCAGTCAGAAACCCTAAAAGTCAACTGTTGGTCAACTGTCCATTTAATCAGTGGTTGGATGATTGGAATTGGTTTGTGAGAGTTCATTCATGTCCAAATAGTCATCATACATCATGCCAAACACCATCATGGAAGAATTTGAAGCCAGATCAAAATTTCCCAAAATGGAAACTGGGCCTGTAACTGAAACCTGCCATAAATGGAAAGTCTTGATCCTCAAACTTACATTTTGATACAAGCCTCAAATGAATTTTTGCCCAACATGAAAGTTGAAGATCTTGTTCTCCCATTTCCAAAAAGTCCTAGAACTCTCAATTCCCATGTGTGGTTGGCAAGTTATGATCGAATCGATTTCAGAAAATCTTGAACTTCAGAGGGCCATATCTCTCAAACCATTGGGCCAATTTGGGTGGGGTTTTTTCCTACAAGTCACATTTGATCCCCTCTTTCCAGAAATATAAATTTCATGAGCCGAAACATTGCCAATCAAAATGGCATTTTTGAACCTAGCATGTGTAAAATTCAAGTTTGACCAAGGGTTGACTTTTTGAAATATTGATTTCCAACCATTCCCACTATCCAAATATGTTTAGAAACCAGATTTTGAGCATGTACAAAGTCAAATTCGTGCAAGTACTTGCACCCATCATGTAGCCATGCCTAGTTGCTTGAAAATGGGAAGAAAAGTACACTTTTCACCCACCATATCCCACATATCCATGAACCATGCTTTGGGCAATCACATAGCAGAGTTTATCATCAATTTTATGTCACTTAGAAACCCTAGAAGCAACCACAAGATCAGAAAAAAAAACCTTGCTCTTGCACTCTCTCAAAAAACTTCATTTTGGACATTTTTCAAAATCTGTCAAAAACTCTCAAAGAACCAAGCCTTGCCATTGTTCATTCATCATCTAAACAACATTGAGAGCCTATTTCAACCATCATTTCACAACTGGAAGGCCATTTAGGGGACTGTTTTTGCAAAGCATCATCAATGGCAAAGTTTGGTTAAAGCTATTCCAAGCCATTGCAAGCCAAAGAACCTTCACCATTCATCATTTGGAGCATGATTCTACATCTGTTTGAGCTCATAACATCAAAACAACCACTGTTCTAACTCTTTCTTCAAAATCAAGTAAGATTTCGAATCTCTCCATTCTCAAAATCTTGATATGCTTTAGATAGGTCTTGCCATGCTGATGATACTGAACTTTGAATCGTGAATTTTGGTTGAGTATTAAGAGAGATATGTTGATTTAAAGATTGCATGATAGATCTTATTTTACATGATTCGTCCATGATAGCCCGATTTAGAATGAATGCTTGCTGTTTTGATGATCTACATGATTAGACGTTTTGATTGGTATATGGCTTGCATGATTTCGTGAAAATTCGTTCGTGAGTGTGTGTTGGGGTTGCTGTTCCGTCGTCTTCTTCCTGCAGAAATCGCGTACTCGCCTAGCGAGTAATCTGCTCGCCTAGCGAAGGCGAGGAAGATGATCGCTCGCCTAGCGAAGCTTCCAGCTCGCCTGGCGAATGTCTCCAGTTGAAACGCGCCGTTTCACAAGAGGCGCCAAATTCAAATATTTCATTAAACCATTTTCATTTTCAACATTTATCTCATTTTTGTTACACATCTTTGAAAAATCATATCTCCATCATGTTGGATCCAATTTTAATGGGATTTTTTGCATCATCTTCATCATGATCTCTACTTTTTTATCATAATTTTTCCAGAATTTTTGTGATCAATGGTTTTTGATTGGTATTAGGGTTTGTGACATGTGCTCATATTTTGTACACTTTGCCAAAACATTTGTGAAATGGTGATACTTTATCCAATGGCTTCCAAATTTTTTGTGCCCAAACTAGACACACACATGGTGATTTTGGTGTAGAGTTTGTGAATTTATCATTGCTGGTTTGTGAGTTATGATTTTTTGAATAAGGGTGTGACAACTTGTGTCACACCAATGATGTGCAACTTCATGATTTTTGATACCATGCTTCTTGAACTCTAATTGATCTGAATTTTTGCATGAACCTACTCCATTATGTCTAGTTCACATGTGATTTTTTGTGGAATTGTTTATGACATTTCCCAATTGATTGAGATTTTTGTCCCCTGTTTGGTCAAAATGCTGACTTTGTGTGACACATGTTGCCATTTCATTTGTGAAATTCTCATACTTTATTAGATGAACATGAAATTTTACATGAGATAACTAGACAACCTCATCTTTGCCATGGTTTTAGTCCCATTCATTTATCATACACCATCTCTGATTTATGAATTTTTCAAGTTGATGCATGTTTGGTTGACTTCTTTGAGCATGTTCAAAATTGCCTTGCCTTTATGATTTTCATTGACTGCCTTCCACATGTCCAAATGAGATGAAATTTGACATGCTTACCATGCTGTGGGTTGTGATTGACCATGATTTATTTGGTAATTTTTGGAAATGTTTGAGTTTGCTTTTAATTCAAGTCTTGCTGTTGACTTCTATGAGCTTCTAAATGCCATGTTTTGACCTAAATGGTTCATGAAATGATGATAGTGATTGATATGGATGTGAACCCAATTGGTTGTGTTTCCTAATTGTTTGAACATGATTTTGGATACTTGCCCTTTGCTGTTTTGGCTTTCCCATTCTCTTTTGACCCTAGGCTTGCCCTAGTGGTCCTGTTACTCACCCTCGAGCTTGTGTTTTCAGGTTGACCATCAAATGGCCATTAAGACCAATTCTTTTGATTGAGCTTGCTTAAATATCATTGTCTAACTTGTTTATTTTGTAGGTGGCTTGGCTCACATGCCTCAAGCCTTGTGCCTTGCACATCCATGTGCCTCTAATTGATTGTTGGTGTCTGTTTCTGTTTGTTTTGTTTGAAGTTGCATACTAACATTTGCTTGACTGTTTCAGGTGCTTTAGTTGCTTAGTTCCTTGTGAACTTTTTGCTTTGCTTTGCTTGTATAAGCAATTTGCATTGAGGTATGTCTCTTTTACTTCATGTAGTCTGGAAGACCTGGCCTGTTACTTGGCCAGGCAACTGTCTGAAGTCCTCCTTAAGAGGCAATGTTTGTGATTGTTTACATTTGTCCCTGTACATACTCAAAGACCTCCTAAGTGAAGAGGCAATTGGCAGAACCCAAGGGATATGCAATCTATCCCCTACTATTCAGTGTGTCATCTGTTTTGCTCACACCACTGTGTTGATGCATTACAGATAAAAACCCAAGATCTTGTACAATTGTACAGTTGAGTCAGTATCAAATGTGTAGAAGGGTTCCCACTTTCTGAACCCACACATTCTTGTCATAAGCTCTCCCAGGCCAGGGATAAGAGCTGTGAAGTCTTATCTTCACTCACCTTTCATCTGCTTCACCTTAGCCCCTCAATGGCAAGGTTAAGAGCACATTCACCCAGTTCCAGAGGTTTGTTTGTTGAGGTTGATATGACCCCTCGACTAAAACCTAGCCTTGTTTGAGCCCCTTGCTTGTGTATAGTGTGTGCTACCTGTGCTTGTATGTTTGTTTGACTTGCTTCCTGTGCAAGTTAGGTTTAGTTTAGACTAATCTTTGTTTGCTTTCGCCCTCGTTGCGATCCTTTCTCTCGCCCTCGCTGCGATCGAGACCTCCCCTTTCTCTTGCCCTAGTTGCAATCGAGACCCTTCTTGCTTCCTGTGCAAGTTAGGTTTGGCGTGGCTTGCTTCCTGTGCAAGTCATGTTTAGGATAGGTTGGCGCTTGTGCCATTTAGCTAGAAACCTTAACTTAGGGACGATTTGCATGATAACATCTAGGCTCGAGTCGTAGTCTCCCTAGTTGTGTCTCCCTCTGTTATCTGGTTAGGCTAGTCTTTTATCCCTCTGTAGGGGAACTACATCGCCCTGATCTTCATACCAGATGAAGTATGTAGGCAGGAGATTGAGCTGATCTCTCCGGGCGCCTTTTCTTTCTTTTGTGTGTGTTATCTGACCTTTGCTAGGCTCGAGTCCGTGACTCCTTAGCATTTGCTGTCTGTCAGTTTGAGTGTGTTTGACAGTTATAGGCTGAGTCCCTGACTCCCTATTAACTTGTTGTCTTATTCTGGTTGGAAGCCGATGTAAGTCCATCGAGTGGCATTAAGGTTCCAGTGTGTGTGTGTTTAGGTTTGGATGCTGATGTAAGTCCAGCAATTGGCATTCAGGCTCCACGTTTGCCTCTTTGTGTGTGTTTAGGTTCGGATGCTGACATAAGTCCAGTGATTGGCAGTCGGGCTCCACGTTTGCCTTTGCCTGTGTTTGTTTGTGCGTGTCAGCCGAGCTACGAATGCTCTGATTCTTCTCTCGTCCGAGAAGATACGTATGCATAGGGTGCGATATCCTAGCGAGCATGTGTCGTTTCCCCAGTCCGAACTACTTCGACTCTGATGTCTATGCCTGATAGACTAAGTAGGCCCAGGATGCGACATCCTGCCGAGTCAGTTTCAGTCAGTTTCTTGTGTTTCTTTCAGCCAATGTGTGTGAGTATTTGTGCAGTGTTTAGCAACCATTTTCCTACCTATTGTGCGTGGATCCCGTAGAGTACTACGGATGCGTAGGGGTGCTAATACCTTCCCTTCGCATAACCGACTCCCGAACCCATACTCTTTGGTCGCGAGACCATGTTCTTTCCCAGGTTTACTTCGAGCGTTTCCTTTCCCTCTTTTGGGATAAATAACGCCCGGTGGCGGCTCTGTTGTCCTTTCTTTTCCCGCCGGTTTTTCGCGCGATGCGACACTTATCCCCAGCAGTATCCTCAGGTGGATTGGGTGCAAAGGAGGTTCTTCCCCAACAAGGGTTGCCTTATTCCCAGCAACAGTGATTATTCCCCAGCAGGGTGGAGATCAGAGCAGTGACGAGTTCCTCAGCTGAGAGTCTCGTATTCCCCAGTAGAGTCCTTCGAGGGGGATGTGTTTTATGCATTCATCATGTAAAAAATAGCATGGCATATTGCATAGAAAAATAAATAATCGCGTAGCATTTCCATAACTATGGAGCATTACGCAGAAAAATCAATCATGCATCATTAAGAGCACAAGCTAGTCTAAAGCTGTGGTTACCGTTTGAGAGGTGATGTTGCCTCAAAATTTCTGTCAAGCGAAGATGGGAATGATGATCAAAGAATTTTTCCGGTATTCAGACCGAGCCGGTAGTCAGACCGATTTGGCGTTCAGGCCAGTTTTTCCGATTTTCAGATCGAAGAAGTTTCCGATGATCAGGTCGATGTACTTGTGGCGTTCAGGCCAAGTTTCCGATTTTCAGATCGAAGAAGTTTCCGATGATCAGGTCGATGTACTTGTGGCGTTCAGGCCAAGTTTCCGATTTTCAGATCGAAGAAGTTTCCGATGATCAGGTCGATGTACTTGTGGCGTTCAGGCCAAGTTTCCGATTTTCAGATCGAAGAAGTTTCCGACGATCAGGTCGATGCACTTGTGGTACCCAGACCAATTTTTCCGATGTTCAGACCGAGGCGGTAAGCAGACCTATGTGGCGTTCAGGCCAAGTTTCCGGTGCTCAGACCGAAGTGGCGATCAGGCCAAGTTTCCGGTGTTCAGACCGAAACGGTATTCAGACCGAAGTGGTTTTCAGACCGAGAGAGAAAAAAGGAAAAAAGAAGAGAAAAAAGAAAGAAAAAAAGAAGAGAAAAGAAAGAAATGATAATCCCCAGCGGGTGTGGTGTTCAGACCATGGTTATCCCTGTGTTACCATTTATTTTGGTACCCAGGTCGACGTTTCTATTTCGGTATTCAGGCCGACTTTCTCCGTTCCAGACGGATTGTTGATTCAAGTTTGTTTCTTCGCCGATTCTGACAGGCGTTGTTAATTATTTTCCCATCAGAGTGCAAATTGTTCGTCTGTTCTTGGTATTCAATCACTCTTCATCCCGATCATCTGAAAGCCGAGGCTATTCATATCGACAGGTTCACAGTGGATTGAATAGGGGCACCTGTAACACCTCAAAATTTGCCCTCCTCTCTTGGGACTAGCATTAACATATTACATATCATTTTTAGGTCATTAGGCATTGCATATTGCATATCATGTGGTTACATTGTGCAAGTCATCCTCACAAGTCTTGATCAGAGGATGAGGAAGTGAAAGTGCAAGTTAGGGTTTCATTGGACTGGTCATTAATCATCTGAGGATGTGGAGGTTCAAATTAGGGTTTCATGATTCTCAAAGGATATTGGTCTTCATCTTGTTTGAAGTGATACATCCTCATCATCATGGTTTGATATCATCAAGTATTGAAGCAGATTCCTTAAGATTAGGGTTTTGACCACTGGTCAACCCTAATCAGTTGCATTGGGCTAGTCAGGGCATGATCAGAAGATGGGGTCTATGATGTATAGGGGGATCATTATATGATTATAATGTGATTATTGAGGCTAGGGTTCCACCCTTGAGCTATTTCATCAGAAGATTGGAGCTCAGATTGATTAGTGCATGGCCAAATTCATCTATCAGTTGAAAAAGTCAACTGTGGTCAACTGTGCATGATCTGATGGATTTGGGGGGTGGAAATGAGTTGGATACACTTCATTGATGTTGAAACAAGTGTTATTTGACATTGCAAAGCTTAAGAATGAAGAAAATCAAGTCAGACAAGAAATTGCCAAAAATAGAAAGTGACTTGTAATGGAAGTTTCCAAAAATGGAAAGTTTTGACCTCAAAATTACATGTCCAAGGAAGCTTTAAATGAAATTTTGTTCAACATGAAAGTTGTAGATCTTGTTCTCACCTTTCCAAAAAGTCCAAGAACTTGAAAATCCCATGTATGGTTGGCAAGTTATGGTACATTCAATTTCAAAAATGACCCATAATCAGAGGGGCATAACTTCCACATGGAGTGTCCAAATTGAGTGATCTTTTTATGCACAAACTCCATTTGACATGTAATTTCATGGTGCATAATTGGAATTCATCAAAAATGGTCAATGCAAAAAGTCAAATTTCAAGTGCACAGTTAAAAATCCAAGGGCAAAATGGTCCAACTTGAGAAATAATGGGAATTTTGGAATGGGGATTTTTGCAACACCTCACAAATGCTATTTGAAAATGGTTGGAATGGTCATAACGTATCAAGGTCTCATATTTGAACAAGTCACTTATGAATTGCAATTGGAAATTATACAATTTACCATGGCATAGTGAAAATCCAAAATACACATCCAATGGCCATGGGACAAGTTGCAACATATCACCCATGTCATTTTGAGAGTGTGTGTGATATCAATGAGATGTCACAGAGCCCATATGAAAAGACCATTTTGCCCTTGCTTAAGTAAACTTCATTTTTGCTAATCACTTGCACTTTTGCTAATTGGATGATTAAAGCTTGATTAATTGGAAGTATATAACCTTAATCATAACAAACTTCTGATCACAATCACAATTCACCAGAAATTGCAAAAATTTTCCCTCCAATCCTCAAGAAAGCTCAAGAACATTCAAGAGCAAAATTCCATCAAACTCTTCCAATTCTTCACCAAATTGTGTGGTTCTTCTTGCTGCCTCTTCCTTGGATCTCATTCTTCAACTGTTTTAGCATAGCAACATCAAGATCCTCATCAAACTCGACTGTTCATCTTTGGTGCATTCATGGTGATTTGCAATTTCTTCCACTAGAAGCAAATTCAATCGAACCTAATATCTCCAGTCACCTTCCCTATCATTCTTCTTCATCTGTTTGGAGGAAGCACGCGCAAATACTACAGGAATCAGCACTGCTATCTCAAGGTACTTCAAAATCGAATCTCATGAATTGATGAATTGCTATATGCTTTTTGAAGAGTGTTCAACGTAGAATGCAATGCTATGTTTAGTTTTTGGAATGATGAATTGTAGAGAGAGATATTTCGATTAGAAGATTTGAGATCAAAACCTAATTCGTTCGATTCAAGAGATTTAGGAAGAACTGGATAAAATCATTTGCATATTCGTACTCCTGGCGTTGAGACCTTTCCAACGGTTACTCGTTTGTAGATTTTGGTTAGGGTTTGTTCTTCGAGTGTTCTTGAGCAATTCTGGAAAATACACGATGAAGGTGATGAATTTTCTGGAAAAGTTAGGCCGTGTGATCCGTTTGGTTCGTGTTCCAATTTGAATTGTTGTTTCCCGCAAAAACCGTCCACTCACAGCACGACACCACATTAGTGAAACGCGGAGTTTTGAGTCTTGGCCAGCATATTTACAATTGTGCCATTGGATTCATATTAATTAATTAAAACATTCAATAATTATTTAAAAAATTACCAAAACTTAGAAAAATCATAGAAAAATATTGGTTAATCCAAAAAATATGGGGATTTTTTTGATAGCTCCCAAATTCCCTCTAGTTTTTTATGAGCATGGTTTTAGAAGTTGTGCATGGTGAAATGTTGACTTGACCTATGGATGTTTGACTTGTGTGTATTTTTTACATGTTTTACCATTTTCATTGTGAAATACTCATACATTAAAAGAAATGCCTGAAAATTTTTGAGCTCATTCTAGACACGTTGATGGTGATTTACATATAAAGTTTGTGATTTTTGGATACCTGTGGAGTGAGATATGATTTTTTGAACTTAGGTGTGACAATTTGTGTCACACCTAACTAGGTCAACTTCATGAATATTTTTGCCTGGCCTATGATTGTTGGAATGGATTGAAATTTTGCATGGATGATTATTGACATGTTGAGATGTTGTGTGAATTTTTCTGGATTTTTCTATGGAATTTTCAATTTGATTGATATTTTTCATCTCTGTTGGTTAATTGTGCAAGCTTATAGGACACATGTTTGTATATCTTGTGTGAAATTCTCATATGGTTTTGGATGGAGATGAAATTTGGTATGCTGGTTGTAGACACATTGTAGGACATCCCTGTTTTGGTCCCATTCATTTCTTAATTGTTTTCATTGACTTATGAATTTTTGAAGTGAATGCATGTGTTGATGATATGATTTGGCTTGAATAATTGTGTCTGGATTTCTTGATTTTCATTACCCTAGTTCCTTTTGTCCAATTGAGCTGAAATTTGACATGCTATACCTTGAATATATCCTGTTTAGGTGTGAATTATTTGAGGATTTTTGGAATTTCTTTGGTATGCTTTTGATTGAAGTTATTCTGTTTGGACTTTTGAAGTTGTGTTTGACCTAATTTGACTTGTTTTGGTCATGAAATGATAATGGTGAATGATATGAGCATGGGACCAATTGCATTTGCTTTTGAATTGCTTTAACTTGATTTTGGTTGAAGATCCCTTGCTGTTTAGAATTTTTTCTCACTTTTGGACCCTAGGCTTGGCCTAGTGGTCTTGTTTCTCACATCTGCTTGATTTTTCAGGATGAAATGCACAATGCATAAAGAGATTGAGCCAAGTTGATTAAATTGGATGTGTTTGATGTTGAGAACTAACATGAATTTGTTTTGTAGGTTGTGAAGCTTGAGCTTGAGCTTATAGCTTGCCTTTGTGTGCATTAATCTGTATAGTCTGACTGATTAACATTTGCTGTTATTATTGTCTGTCTGAGTACTGATGATACTTGATTGTTTTCAGGTACATTTAGTTGCTTATAGTTCTTTTAAGAACTTGCTTGCTGCTGCTTGGTTGTGTAAACCAATTGAGGTAGGTTCTCTTGACTTCATGTAGTCTGGGAGACCGGGGCTGTTACCGGGCCGGGCAAATGTCTGAAGTCCTCCTTAAGAGGCAATGTTTGTGGTTGTTTACTTTTTGTGCCCAAGCAGGTAAAGACCTCTATGAGGCAATTGGTGGAAGCCAAGGGATATGCAATCTATCCCCCACTATTCTGTTGAGTCGTCCCTCTGCTCACGCTGCTGTGTGTTGATGCATTGGGACACAAACCCAAGATCTAGTGCTGTTGCACAATCGAGTCAGAGTCTTTGAGCGTAGAAGGGTTCCATCTTTCTGAACCCACGCTCCTTTGTCTGAAGCTCTCCCTGGCCAGGGATAAGAGCTGTGAGGTCTCATCCTCACTTCACCTTTCATCTGCTTCACCTTAGCCCCTCAATGGCAAGGTTAAGAGCGAATAATACCCATATACAGATGAATTACTTTGGCAGTTAAACCCATTGTGTGAGCCCACTTGATTGGTTATAGTGTGTGCTATGTGAATATCTGTTTGACATGTTGGTTTGAAATGCTTGAATTTATTGTATGCTTGTATGCTTGCTTCTTTCCTGGATAGGATTAGCTTGCAGTTGTGCAAGTAGGTAGAAACCTGAACATAGGGCAATGATGCATGATAACACTAGGCTCGAGTACAGCTCCCTGGTAGTGTGTCTCCCTTTGTCTCTAGCTAGAATTTCAGTCCCTTTCAGGGGAACTACATCGCCCTGATCCTTGTTCCAGAAGAGGTATGTAGGCAGGAGGTCGTGCGAGACCTCTCCGGGCGCCTTTTTTTTTTTTTGTGTGTGTCGTTTGACAAATGCTAGGCTCGAGTCTCCGACTCCTTAGCAAGTTGTTGTTTGTTTGTTTGTGATTGTTGTGAGCTTGGAAGCCGGTGTAAGTCCATCAAGTGGCATCTGGGTTCCAATGTTGTGTTTTGGGTTCGGATGCTGACGTAATTCCATCCAGTGGTTGTCGGGCTCCATGTTTGCCACCCTTGTGTGCTTAATTGCTTTGTGTTGTTTGGCGTGCGTAAGCCGAACTACAGTGGCTCTGATTCTCGTTCCAAACGAGATATGTAGGCATAGGATGCGATGTCCTATCGAGCTCCCTTCTCTTAACCCCACCTGCGTTCCCTCTGTGTGTGTGTGATGTTTTAGCAACCTATTCTTTATTCTAGAACGTGGATCCCGTCGAGTACGACGGACGTGAGGGGTGCTAATACCTTCCCCTTGCGTAACCGACTCCCTTACCCTTTCTCTTTGGTCGCGAGACCATGCTTTTTCCAAGTTTCTCTGAGCGTTTCCTTTCCCTATCTTGGGATAAATAACGCGCAGTGGCGGCTCTGTGTTTGTTTTTGTTTAGCTCGCCGGTTGTTTTTTCGCAGGATGCGACAATATGATTTTCCTGTTTCTGCAAAAAAAATCATGTATGATTACTGTAGCTCCGCCGTCTTCACGAAGAAGACGGTGGAAACCACCGTGCATGGCCGTGCGTTATTGTAGCTAGGGTTTCTGGTTCATCCTCTGTAAATTCACTGTAGAAGCACCTGTATCCTTTGTGTTGCGCGTTCGAACCTGAGCCAGGATGTTTTAATTTTTCAATTCTTATTTTCCTCATTTAAAAAAACGCAGTCGTTTTGACTAGCGCGCTTGCAACCATAACCATGCCAGTTCGATCCTGGCTGATGACAGTTTCTGATTTCATTATTTCATTTCCACATTATTTCATTGTTTCACCATTTATTTCATTTTGTTCATGATAATTCAAAAAATCATAAAAAATAGCATATGCATCCAATTAATTCCAATTTTTTTCTACATGATCATGTGTTTGTCTATTATTTTTGTGGTGTGATTTCATGATTTTATCATTTCTGGAACTTTAAATGTGATTGATTCCTTGAACATGTATGCAAATGTACCATGCTTCATTCATTCTATTGTGAAATTCTCAATATTTGTCCAATTGCCATGAAATTTTATATGCTGATTCTCAACATGTTGCATGATTTGTGAGATTTTATTTGGCATTTTTGGCATTTTTCTTCTCTATTTTAAACACATGATTGTATGGTGTGACAATGTGTGTCACACAATTTGATGTCATACTTGCGCATTTTCATTGCTAGGTCAATTGAGTTCTGTTGATTCTGATTTTTGGCATGATGATTATATTTGACATGCTGTATGCACATAAAAATTTCTAGAATTGTTTGAGTCATTTCTGTTTTAATATGGAAATTTGATTCTTGATGACCAATTGTATGCACCTTTTGCTTGCCTTGCCATATCTTGCTCATGAGATGATTTTGCTTAATGCTTTTGACTTGGTCCTTTTTAGGACATCTTCTTGCTTGTTCAAAGATGCTTTATGTTGACTATTGGTTGCTGTTTTGACTTTTTTCTTCACCTTTGACCCTAGGCTTTGCCTTAGGGGTTTGGACTCACATTTTGAGCTTTGTATTTCAGGTTCAAGCATTAGTTCTAATGGATGATGTAATCTCCTTGCTTGAGATGCAATTTACTTTGTTTAACTACTTTTGATTATGTTGTAGGTCCTTGGGTGGCTAACTCACTTGAGTTGTTGACTTGCATTGTGTATATTGGTTGTTTGACTGTTGTTATCTGTTGGTTGTTTGTCTAAACATAATACTGATTGTTTAGCTTTTCATACAGGTACCTTAGCCACTTTAGTTCATTATTTGAACTTTGCTTTGCTTGTGGTTGGCATACCACTTAGGTAACCTCTTTTCTCCATGTAGTCTGGAAGCCCTATCGTTTCTGTTTGGCAGGCATTTGGCTGAAGTCCTCCTTAAGAGGCAATGTCTGTGTATGTTTATCTTTGTGCTTAAGACCTCCTTGTCGAGGCAAACAGGTTAAGTCCTCCTAAGTGAAGAGGCAATTGGAAAATAGAAGAGATTTGCAATCAATCCCCTGCTATTCAGTTGAGTCTTTCATATTGCTCGCATTATGTGCTGATGCATTTGAATAAACACCCAAGATCATTGTATATCGAGTCAGTCATGTGGAGTAGAGTTCCTCATTCTGGACTCCCACACTTTCATTGATCCAAGCTCACCCAGGTCAGGGTTAAGAGCTATGAGGTCTAATCCTCATTTCCCATTTCATCTGCTTCACCCTAACTCTCAATGTTAGGGTTAAGAGCTCAAAACACCCATACAGTACCGGCTTGTTTGTCGAGGTTGATATGACCCCTTGACTAAAGCCTAACCTTGATTGAGCCTCTTGATTGTGTATAGTGTGTGCTAATTGATTGTGATTGCTTGTGTTTGCTTTTGCATATTGTTGTTGCATATTGCTTTTGCATTTGTTATTTGCTTTGTTTGAGGAGACAGATATAAGACCATTGATTGGCCATCTGTTTCCTGTTCCTATTGGGGAGCTGGATATAAGACCATTTATTGGCACTCCATTTCCTTTCCTGTTTTGTTTTGTGGAGTCAGGTGTAAGACCATTGATTGACTATCTGTTTCCTATTTTATTTTGTTTTGTGGAGTCAGGCGTAAGACCATTGATTGGCTACCTGTTTCCTATTTTATTTTGTTTTGTGGAGTCAGATGTAAGACCATTGATTGGCTATCTGTTTCCTATGTTGCTTTGTGGAGTTGGACGTAATACCATTTATTGGCAATCCGTTTCCAGCTTTTATTCTTTTTGAACCTTGCTTGTTTGCTTATTGATTTGTGTTGCCTATTCCAAAGGAACCACTTGGATCATCTACATATGATCTCAAGAAAGGAACTCCTATGAAGTTTTGTTCCTCATCCTCCCACCTTTTGTTCTTAAAACCTCCATTTGCATGTTAACCCAAACCAGAAAACTATTGTGCACACATTTTCACTTGTTTTCAAAACTAGAAACTTAGGCCTTATGCCTTTGATTTTCAAACTTCATTTTCACAATACTTCTTCTGAATTGAATTCTAATCATACTTTGACTTTTTTTTGTGAATAATTATAATTGACTAATTCCACTCATTCAATTGTTTTATGGCTTTGTCCATTTCTTAATCAAGTTTTCATACATTAGCCATAGATCTCAATTATCTTAGTGGTTGATGTGAATCTCACCTTTTGTCCTTAGTGATTGAATTGTAAGACTTCCTTGCTTATTATAGGGCATAATCCCTCACTAGCAAGTTGAAGTTGTTCTCACATGGTGGACTTGTGGTTGCATAGGTTGAGTTTTCTCCCGTGGATAACGAAAGACCTTAAGGCTTTTGTTTAAAATCAAACCACTCATTTTTTTGGAAATCTTTTAGCCGAACTACGAGGTTTTGATCCTGTAAGGATACGTAGGCAATGGATCCTTCCATCCAAACACAAAAATAATTAACTTGTACATTCTTTTCTCATCCCTTCCCTCATGTTTGCACAATAAATATTTCATAAACAATAACTTTTTGCAACAATTTGTGAAAAGGGTTCCCTAGGAGTACCTATGATGCATTGGGTGCCTAACATCTTCCCTTTGCATAATACCCCCTTACCCAGATCTCTATACCCCTTTTATTAGTTTTCTCTTTGCAAAACTTCTTAGGATTTTGTTCGCTTTTTAGCCATTCCTTTGGATAAATAAAAGTGCGGTGGCGACTCTACCTTGTGTGATTTACCTCGGATCTAATCAATATTTTCGATGGTGACGAATACACCGCTACACATGACTTGGGAGTGTGAGGAGTAAATGAGAGAGTCGTATCTGACTCTGTTTTCCTTAGGTAATTTTCGAGGGCGAAAATTTCTTAAGTGGGGGAGGGTTATAACACCCCGTTTTTTCTTAGATATTTTATTATATTTTAATTGTTTGAATTATGCGTTTTTGGTGATTTATTTTATGGTTGAGTGTTGGCGGGTTATATATCCTCGAGTTATGGGTATATAGAGATGATAGAAGTGAGTAGAATAATTTTGAGTTATTTTGATAATTAAAAATAATGTTTTATTTATTTTTATATATAATTAGTGAAAATAGAATAATTGGGCCAAATATGAGAAATTGAGAAAGTTAGTGGGAAGAAGGAATAAGAGATCATTAAGTTTGTGCCAAGTTGATGATTTAGAAAAGTTTACCCTAAAAGTAAAAAGTTAGGAGGAACCTAGATTTATGAAGATATTCACAATACAAAGAGGAGCAAAGAGGCAAGATGCAAGATGATCGAGGAAAAAGGGTGAAGGTTCCAATTCAGAATTTTTGTAAGGAGTTCAAGTAAGGGTGGGAGATTGTTTCAATAATAGGGCATTTAAGATTTTACTAAATTCAGAATTTTTATGATATCTTGATGTTATATGTTATGATTATTGATGATTTTTGTGCATTATGTGTCACTATATTTTCTATTTTGAGTGTTGAGATAATTTCACCATTGTTGAGAATTTTGAAGGTTAATGAAATTGATAAAGTTATAAATTATATTATTTAATTGATGCCAATATGTGATAAATCGTGAATTTGATGTTTTAATCATTGGATAAGAGTTGAGTTTTGAATTCTAAGAAAATAATATATATCTCAGTATAATAGAATAATACTTCTTAGAGTTATTGTATATTTTAAAGTCTTTTTAGAATATGTCATATTCTATAGTTCACATAATACTATATGAATATAAGAATAATAATCTATTTTTTTATAGATTATATGATTATGTACACATGCATTCCCAGTGGTACAACATGAATAAATAAGATAAGAACTTATTAGAATCCACTAGTGTTAAATAATCTGATTATACAATGAGATGTTGCTTTTATTTTCAGTGCAAAACTATGCATAAAAGGGGTTATAAAATATATTATCATCCGTAGAAGATGGTCAAATAGAGAGGATTATCCAGTCTTTGGAGGATTTGTTGAGGGCTTGTTTGCTAGAACAAGAAGGTGCTATAGATAGCTGTTTGCCGTTGATTGAGTTTAGCTATAACAACAGTTTCCATTCTAATATTGGAATGACATCGTATGAGGCATTATACAGAAGGAGGTGTAGAAATCCTTTGTATTGGTATGAGTCAGGCGAGAGTGTTGTGTTCGGACCTAAGATTATTCACCAGACGATTAAAAAGATCATGATGATCCAAGAAAAGATGAAAGCTTCGCCGAGTTATCATAAAAGTTACCATGACAAGAAGGGGAAAGCACTTGAGTTTCAAGAGGGAGATCATATGTTTTTTTGTAACTACACCGGTAAATGGTGTTAGTCGAGCTTTGAAGTCTCGAAAGCCCACGCTGCATTTCGTTGGTCTGTACCAGATTTTACAAAGGATAGGAGAGGTGACCTATCAGATTGCTTTGTCGCCTCTGCTTGCTAATCTTCATGATGTAATTCATGTGTCCCATTTTAGGAGATACATTTTGAATTCGTCTTATGTGATCTAGGTGGATGATGTGCATGTGAGAGTTAACCTGACTGTTGAGACATCACCCATACAGATAAAGGATCGGGTGTTGGTGTAAGCCCTAGAGACCAATACCTTTGGTACTTGTATCGAATTATTTATTAATAATAAAAGGATTTTTATTTATTATGTTTGTTTAATAAAGTCTTTAGAATAGCTAGTCCGTTTAATGTATCAAGTGTGACTTAATCATGAGATCCCATTAAACCTAAGGACATTATTCTTAAAGTATCCGTAGTTGAGATTTGTTATAAAGTGGGATACCATTAAAGCATTAAGACTATTATGTATATAGACTGATGATCACATCTCATGGATCATGGATAAGGAGTTCTCAAGTCTTAAACATAGGTATGAATATTAAGAGTAATATTTATACTGGATTGACCCGCTATGAGAATACTATATAGAATGTTATGCAAAGTGTCATAAGTTATTCTCATGGTGATAGTGGCGTATACCACCCTTCGTCCTCAAACCACTATGGACCCTAGATGTAGAGTCGAGTGCCTTATTGCTGATAAAACATTGCCCGTAACTGGATGACCATAAAGGCAGTTGATGGATACTCCACGAATCATGCTGAGAGACATGAGTGACCTAGATAGAGTTTGCCCATCCTGCGTACTAGGATAAATGTCTACGAGCCCAATATTGAACTGGACAAGGATGACACAGTTTATGCCTTGTCAATATAGACATAAAGGCAAAAGGGTAATTATACACATAAGTATTATCACAAAAGGATTTGTCAGATCACATGACATTTTCGTGTCTTGGGTAGCAGTGATGTGTTGCTAGATATCGCTCACTGTTTATTATGTTAAATACATGATTTAATATAATTGCTAATGTCGCGAAAACCTACAAGGTCACACACAAAAGGACGGATTGATGAGAGATAGAGTAAGTAAGGAACACCATAAGGTAAGGTGCACTTAAGTGAATTGTAGAACATCGTAAGGTACAATATACTTAAGTAGAATACAAAATATGGTAAGGTACCACACGCTTAAGTGATTTTGGCATATCATAAGATATGAGCCACAAACACTTAAGTGGGCTTTTTAGCTTGCAGCCCACACAAGTGGTTCTAGAAATAGAACCCTTGTGCATAAGCATTTGTACAATTGAAATTCTCTCTCTCTCTCTCTCTCTCTCTCTCTCTCTCTCCCTCTCTCTCTCCCTCTCTTTCTCTCTTTCTCTCTCTCTCTCTCTCTCTCTCTCTCTCTCACACACACACACACACACACACACACACACACACACACAAAGCCTTAATTCGTAGAGGCTAGCATTGAGATTGAAGGAATCCGTTCGTGTGGACTGAGTAGAGGCGTTCTCACCATGCAACATTCGTGATTGCTCCGTAGATCTGCATCAAAGGTTTCAATCGCCACAAGAGGTAACGATTATATAATTAATCATGCCTATTCGTAAGGATCACTAAAGGAGAAAATTTTTAAATTCCGTTGCATTTTGGATCGCTCTTTTCCTTCAGTGGTATTAGAGCCACTTATGAAACCATGCATCTGATAGCTGTTTATTTTCTGTATTTTCTGTATTAGTACGATTAAAAGATAGAATGAATCAAAGAATAAACGAGTAATTAAATTTGGCATCATGTGTGAGCAAATTCTTTACTTTGAATAAGTTTTGAATGATAGCAAATTGTGTGATCATTGTCTAATTGTTGGTTGTGCATTATTTAGCATGTTTCAATTGTGTTTTTAGCCTATAATATTGTTTCATGTCTATACATAAAGATCTACATTGATACAAAAAGTTTTTGCTTCAGTATGTATCGATCCATACAAGTCTTGCATCGATACATAAACTTGTTTTAAATCACAAAACATTTTTGCTTCAGTATGTATCGATCCATACGAATCTTGTATCGATCCATACTTAGTTAAAATACTCTATGTATCGATATATACGAGTTTTGTGTCGATCCATGCTAGTTAAAATGTTCTATGTATCAATACATACGAATTTTGTATCGATCCATGTTAGCTAAAATGTTCTATGTATCAATACATACGAGCTTTGTATCGATACATGCTTGTATTAATCTTAAAAAATAAACCAAAGCTACAGTATGTATCGATACACAACCTTTTGTATTAATGCATAAGTCTGTTTTGTCCACTAACAGCGTCTGTTTTACATATATAAGAAGTATTGTGACAGCAGTGAAAAGGGACGAATTCTGAGAGGGAAAAACAGTTGAAACACCAATCAAAGGAGTGTGTAGCAGCAATTGTTTTGAGCAATTAGAAACCTGAAAGAGACTTCATCTTCTTCATCTTCTCAATCACTTTTATTCAAGAACATCAACACATAATCATTCTTGTTCTTTGGATTAAAGGATCAACGAGATAACGTTCAGTGGTACGATCAAGGATCTAGCTGAGGTGTTCAGTGGAACGATAGAGGATCTAGCTGAGTTGAAGATTGAAGGGGGTTTCGAGGAAAAACCAATTGGTTTGTCCTTCAAGAACCAGAGTGTTCTTGAGGGTTTGTCAGTCACGTTTGCAGAACCGATTCAGCCGCAGCGTTGCGTTTGGAAATCGGGGGATTTCGCAAACAGGTCGTGGAACCGGTGAATTGTTTGCAATTTCTTGCAGGAAATTCTTGATCGAGCTCAGATCAAGTGAAGGTTTTATACAAGAAGAAGATCTTGGGATTTAGAATTCTATCTGTGTATTGAAACCTTGTATCAACGAATTCGGAATTATTGATAATTACAGTTCTCAATTTCATTTGAAATTGAGAGGGAGACGTACCCACACGCGAGGACGACGTGGAGAACTTCCTTACCAAATCTATGCGTATCGTATTCTTTCCTTATCTCTCTTTACGTTTACAACAGTTTTGTAATTTCAGTTAGTGTGTTGTGGTTGAATTTTTCATGATACAATAGTGGCAAGAAAACTTTTTTAACTAAAGTCCACCATTGTTCATCATTGATCACATACACACCAATTGTTTGACAAAACGTTCACCTGAGATTTATTAATTGGAATTAGGATTTTGTGATAAGTGTAATTCAATTAGATAAGATTCTGGTGTTAATAATCTCTGTCATTCTAATTCAAATCCAGCAATAAATTCGCGTGTCCGGTTTTCTAGTAGCGGTTCAGAATAGACGGAAGTCGATTCGGGACTGAAATTTTCTGCCAAGTTTAAAAACTCTGATAAAATTTTAAAATCCGTTTATTTTGAAGAGGTGATCTATTCACCCCCCCCCCTCTCGATCACTAGCCACACCGTCTAATAAGTGGTATCAGAGTGCCGGTTCGCTGGTGCTCTGTGGCTGCCTGTAACGATATGGATTCTGAACCAAAGGGGGCGTATAATAGAGCGCCGATTTTCAACGGTGAAAACTACGGCTACTGGAAAGACTGCATGCGAGTTCATATAAATTCTGTGGATAGGATAGTATGGGTTGCCATTGAAAATGGTCCTTTTCAAATTACTATGACAAATACGGCTGGCGCCATAGTTCGTAAACCAGAAGGTGATTGGAATGAGAAAGATGAGAAAAAGTGGTCGTGCGATTGGAGAGCTCGAAATATGCTAATTTCAGCACTTGGTGTTGATGAGTATTATCGAGTATCCCATTGCACGACAGCTAAAGAAATGTGGGATGCTTTAGAAGTTGCCCATGAGGGTACGACTGAAGTAAAACAGTCCCGTATTAACACACTTAATCAAGAGTTTGAGCTCTTTCGCATGAAACAAGGAGAATCTATCTCCGACATGCAAAAGAGATTCACTCATCTCACTAATAGGTTGAATGCACTTGGAAAACCTGCTTCCAATGAAATTGCTACTAATAAAATTCTGAGGTGTCTTAGCAGGGAATGGCAACCTAAAGTAACAGCTATTAAGGAAGCCAACGATCTAACGACACTTCCGATTACAACTTTGTTTGGAAAGCTGGAAGAACATCAACAAGCATTAGAAAGTCTTGAAAAGTTTGAGAACAAAAGTAAGAAGGAAAAGGAGAAGAAAAGAGACAAAGAGGGAGAGAAGAAGCCAATAGCTCTTGTGGCCTCTAGCTCTAAGTCCTCACGAAAAGAGCAAAGTGACAATGATTCTAGTAGTGACAAAGATTCGGATGACGAGGAAATGGGACTGATTGTAAGGAGATATAATAGATTCATTCGAAAGAATGGAGTCAAGCATTCCGACAAAAATCTCATGAAGTTTCGAAGACAATCTACAGATTCAAAACAGGAAGAGAATAAGAAGAGTAGAGGAAGAGGATCTTGTTTTAATTGTGGTAAATCTGGACATTATAAAACAGATTGTCCTATGAAGTATAAGGATCAAAGAAAAGCTCCACCAAAAGAGTACAGCAAACAAAGAAGAGCTTACATTGCATGGGAAAGCGACAGTGATTCATCAAGCACACAAAGTTCAAGTGATAGTGATGAAACCGCAAATTTGTGCCTTATGGCTCACACCAAAAATCCGTCCTACCACAAGAAGAAAATCAATGGTAAAAAGGTAAAACAAGCCTACTATAATAATTTCTCTTCTATGACTTTTTCTGAACTGAAAACAGCTTTTGAAAAACTGCATAACGAAGCTGTAGATGCTTTTAAAAGATTATCTTCCGATAAACAAATTTTTTCATTTTTGGAAGGTAAAGTATACAAAGCTGAAATAGATTTAGAAAGGTTAAAAGCTAGTATTCAAAAGTTATTGACATTGATGGATGTAGTAAAGTTAGGTATTGTGAAGCTTGTCACATTTGGCAAAAAGAGGTAAACACTCTCAAGGTCAAATTGGAAAAAGCTTTACAACCTAAAGTTACTTACGTCGTTGACTCTAGGTTGTTTAAGAAGTCATTAAATCCTCCATATGCAAAATACTCTTTTATTCCAAAGGATTTAATGAACAAGAATAAACAAACACATCATCATGGTTTATGTCATTATTTTTGTCATGCTGGCCATACCATTGAGAAATGCAAGTTTAGGAGATTTCTTATTCCTAAAGGTATTTATCAATGGAAGCCAAAAGGCAACCATGTTAGCACTTACCCACTTGGACCCAATGAAAATTGGGTACCAACTTCTCTCTTTTGATATTGTAGGATGAGTGCCTTGCTTCCGTAGATAGGAGATGGTTTCTTGACAGCGGTTGCTCAAGGCACATGACCGGTGACATATCACTTTTTATAGACTTCAAAGCAAAGAAGAAGGAATATGTTACTTATGGAGACAATAACAAAGGAGCTATACTCGGCAAAGGTGGTGTAGGTAATCCCTCTACCACTACTATTTCTGATGTCCATTTAGTAGAGGGGCTTAAACACAATTTGTTAAGCATAAGTCAATTGTGTGACAAGGGTTATAAAGTTTCTTTCACAAAAACTTGCTGCATAATTGAACATGCTGAACAGAACGTTGTGTTTAAGGGTCTAAGAGTAAACAATATCTATATGCTTGACCTTTTTGATGTATCTTTAACAAGTACTAAATGTCTAGTTACCTTGAATGATGATTCTTGGCTTTGGCATAGACGTTTAGCGCATGTTAATTTTGATTTGCTTAATAAGGTTGTATCTAAGGATCTAGTAGTCGGTCTTCCAAAAATAAAATTTTCAAAAGACCACCTATGTGACGCGTGCCAAATGGGAAAGCAAACGAGGGTCTCTTTCAAATCTAAAAGTGTAATTTCAACTTCATGACCCCTTGAGCTTCTCCATATGGATCTCTTTGGACCTTCTAGAACAAAGAGCTTAGGTGGAAATTATTATGGTTTTGTAATTGTCGACGACTATTCTAGATTTACTTGGACTATATTCCTTCATAGCAAAGATGAAACTTTTTCCGCTTTTAAGAATTTTGCAAATCTGTCCCAAAACAAAATGAATTCCAAAATAGTTACAATTCGTAGCGATCATGGTGGTGAATTTCAAAACTATCACTTTGTTAAGTACTGTGACAAGTATGGTATTGAGCATAACTTTTCAGCTCCTCGAACTCCACAACAAAATGGCGTTGTGGAGCGTAAAAATCGTGTTTTAGAGGAGTTGGCAAGAACAATGCTAAATGAGGGTGGATTACCAAAATATTTTGGGCTGATGCAGTTAGCACAGCCTGTTATATTTTAAATAGGATCTTAATTCGTCCTATTTTAAATAAAACCCCTTATGAGCTTTTAAAAGGAAGAAAGCCAAACTTGTCACATCTTCACGTATTCGGTTGTAAGTGTTTTGTTTTGAATAATGGTAAGGAAAATATTGGGAAGTTTGATGCAAAAGCGGATGAAGGTATCTTTCTTGGATACTCACTTTCAAGTAAAGCATATAGAGCATATAATAAGCGTTTACTTACTGTTGAAGAATCTGTCCATGTTTCGTTTGATGAGTCTTATCCGAAAAGTGTCGGAAAAGGTATTTCTTTTGATGACGCAGGTGTATCTACAGAAGACATACTCAAGGAAGCTGTTACGGAAACTGATCAGTCCAGAACAGCTGCCCATGAGAAGGAGGAAGATACTAGTCATGAAGAAGATGAGGAAGAAAGGACAGCTGAAGTGAATGACCTTCCACCAGCTTGGAAATCTTCAAAAGACCATCCTATTGACAACATCTTGGGAGATATTTCAAAGGGAGTAATGACTCGTTCTAAGATAAGTAATTTTTGTTCTCACTTCGCGTTTGTTTCACAAGTAGAACCTAAAAATGCCAAAGAGGCCTTGATTGATGAATGTTGGCTAATGGCCATGCCAGAAGAGCTTAATCAATTTAAAAGAAATGACGTTTGGGAACTTGTCCCTCGTCCGCGAGATCATCATATCATAGGTACTAAATGGGTTTTTAGAAATAAGCTTGATGAAAACGGAGTGATAACTAGGAACAAGGCACGTTTAGTAGCACAAGGGTATAACCAAGAGGAGGGCATAGACTATGAGGAAACTTATGCTCTAGTTGCTCGCCTTGAAGCTATACGTCTCTTGCTTGCCTATGCGTGTTCTAATGATTTTAAGCTTTACCAAATGGACGTAAAGAGTGCTTTTCTAAATGGTGTCATAAATGAAGAGGTATATGTCTCACAACCTCCTGGTTTTGAGAATGCTGAAAATCCAGATTATGTTTACAAATTAAAACGAGCTTTGTATGGTCTTAAACAAGCCCCTCGGGTTTGGTATGAAAGGCTTAGCAAATTTCTAATTGATCATGGATATTCAAGAGGTAAAATGGATAATACTCTCTTTATTAAACACAAGGGAAAGCACATCCTTTTAGTTCAAGTTTATGTAGACGATATAAATTTTGGTTCAACTAACATACACTTGGTCGAAGAATTTTCTAAGGTTATGCAGGGTGAATTTGAGATGAGTCTCACGGGGGAGCTGAATTACTTCCTAGGACTGCAGATAAAGCAACTTGATGAGGGTACAACAGTATGTCAAACAAAATACTACAGAGAACTGCTCAAGCGCTTTGGAATGAATGACTCAAAATCAATTGACACCCCTATGCCTACCAACGGAAATCTAGATAAGGATGAGCATGGTAAGTGTGTAGATGTCAAAAAGTTCAGAGGTATGATTGGATCTCTTTTGTATCTTTCTTCCTCTAGACCAGACATCATGTTTAGTGTTTGTATGTGTGCACGATATCAATCAACTCCTAAGGAATCACACCTAAAAGCTGTTAAGCGCATATTTAGATATCTTCATGGAACACCTAAATATGGGCTTTGGTATTCCAAAGGAAGTGATTGTAGTTTAGTAGGTTACTCCGATTCTGATTTTACTGGCTGCAAATCAGATAGGAAAAGCACAAGTGGTACATGTCACCTGTTTTCAAACTCCTTGGTAAGTTGGCATAGCAAAAAGCAGGTATCTGTGGCTTTGTCAACTGCAGAGGCAGAATACGTTACAGCCGGTAGTTGTTGTGCTCAGATTTTGTGGCTAAAGCAACAACTACAAGACTTTAACATTCAACTCAAACGTATTCCAATAAAATGTGACAACACTAGTGCCATAAACCTTACTAAAAACCCTGTTTTACACTCACGCACTAAACACATAGAGATTAGACATCACTTTCTTCACGACCATGTTGAAAAAGAAGACGTTGTATTTGAGCATGTTGATTCTAAAAATTAGCTTGCTGATATATTCACTGAACCTTTGGCAATGGAACCGTTCTTCAACATTCGTCGTGAATTAGGGATCTTAGATCTCTCTCAATTGATGTCTTAAGAATGTTTCTTCTTATTTATATTATGCCTCACCTTGGTTGATGAGATTTGTTTTAGATGTCATTTATACCTCACAAGATTACACCAACAGAGGTAATATCACTCTTTTCTATATCTCATTTAGAATTATATGATTGTGTATGTTAGAACAAAAGTTTTTTTTGTTTATGTGAATGTCTTTGCTTATATTGTTTGAACATTAAAAATCTGATTTGTGAATCATACTTGGGCATAATTATCATGACATACTTCATAATGCATATCCATACTGCACAAAAATTCATTAAAATCTGGTTTGGCATCAGTATGTATCGATCCAAACATGTATGCATCGTTTCATATCTTCTGCATTTCAAATTTGTCAAAACTGGTTCAGGATGTATCGATCCATCCGTCGTTTGTATCGATACATAGACCATATGCATGATATGGATCGATTCATGGCCATATGCATCGACACATACTGACTGCTATTTGGATTAAATGCAATTTTTTCTCTCTCATGAATCGACACATCAACCACTCTTATCACATCTTGTCTCAAAACTTCATATCAGCAGTCCCCATACCTCCCAAAACCAGCGGCTAACCCTAATTTCCTTCATCATCACTCCCTCTAAAACCCAAAATTCATTCTAATTTCCTTCAACCTTTCATCATCATGCCTCCAAGAACCATTCCTGCTAGAGCAAAGGGAAAAGGAAAAGGAAAGGAACCGGTTGGTACGTCTCAGCAGCTACCAGACTTTCCTCCCAATGCCTTAGACTTACTTCATCCCGCAATTGCTACGGAGTTTGAGGATTCTTTCAAGTTAAGATTAGTTATGAAACCCCATGTCTTTGATAAAAATGATGCTATTCATCTGCATCTCAATGATGTGGTTGAACTCCTACATGCACAAAGACTTGGGTCATTTTTGTCTACAAAGGATGATTACCTTGAGGATTTTATCCGTGCATTTTATGCTGGCTTACAATTTGGTAGAGGCTATATGTTTAGGTGTTCTATCAATGTCATAACATATACTTTTGAAGCTACGGATTGGGAAACAGTGTTTCAAATTCCGCCTCCGTCGCTTAATTTCAAGTCCTGGCATGACCTACATTTTGATACTGATTTTAACCTGAGGGAGTTTACTCCATCTATATTGAAGTTGGACAGACCACTGGGTGAGGATGAACATGTTACGTCTGGTATGATAAAGAAAACTCCTCGTATACTCCATTGGATTATCTCGCATATTCTGCGTCCAGCAACCAGTGGACACTCTAGGTTAGACAGGGCAAGCATTCATCTCCTGCATATTCTTCAAAATAAGGTTCAATTGAATTGGGCAAATTACTTTGTGAAGCTCCTCTTTTTCGTGCGTAACAGTGCCAAGAATGTTGCTCTTGGCTATGCGTCTCAAATCATGAAAAATCTTAAGTTTTAGAATGTTACAATACCTTTAGTTCCCCTCATATCTCCATCTGCCGCTCAAGAGTTTGACTCTTCCACTTTATCTCATATGGGATATCGGTGGGACAAGGACCGTCAATGTTTCTATTTCTTCGAAAGGAAATCTAAAATAAGAATCTACAACTTTGATGTGCCTTCTGAACGCATTCATATCGTTGAAGATCAACCTGATGAAGAAATGCCTGATGTAAATGAAGCCGATGTGCCTGCAGCTGATGAAAATGCTGGTTGGGGTGATTGGGTGCCACGAAGGTGGTCTCCAACCAACTATGTACCTGAACCAACGGTTCCTCCGTTCTCCGGTGGCACTTCATCTTCAACACCTACTGCGGACCTTACTCAAATGCTTCAACAAATGGAACTTGCCAACAAAGAACGTCATGAAGAGGCACGGTCTTGGCATGTACAACAAAATGAGTGGCATAAGGAGCATCGTGAGTGGCATGATGAGCATACACAGATGTACCATAACCAACACTCTTGGCACCTAGACTTGGTTAAGTGGCACCAAGTCTTCTATAATGAAATATTTGGTTTTATGGACGACTGCCGTGCCGATCCTGGTATTATGGACAAATTCAGAAGTGTTGAAGTTCAAAACCGGTTCCGGCACTACACATTCATGGGCCAAAATCCAGATGAAATGCCTCCTCCTCCACCTCCACCAAGCTTCAGAGATCCTGCTAGAGATGACGAGGAGTCCTGTGATGGCTATAATCCACATTAAACCATCACCATTTCATCTCACAGCATTTCATTGCATATTGCTTAAGTTTTTTTCAAATTAGTTATACATTATCTGTCTTGTCTTATGTAAATGTTAAACACTTTCTAATGGTTAAATGCTTATTTCAATCTGCTTACTTCCGGTGTTATTGCCCTTATTTGTCATTCTTTGTGAGTGATTCTTTACTTTGTCAGCTTCATTCTGTGTGATTGTTAGCTTATTTATCATGTTTGTTGTGTCCTGCTACATGTTGCCTTGATAAAACTATTTTTTTCTTCTTTTTGATGTTGACAAAGGGGGAGAGATGCAGATGTTGACAGACATGCACAAACTCAGGGGGAGTATCACACATCTTGCTAAAAATTTGCCATCATCAAAAAGGGGGAGTTTGTGAGCAAATTCTTTACTTTGAATAAGTTTTGAATGATAGCAAATTGTGTGATCATTGTCTAATTGTTGGTTGTGCATTATTTCACATGTTTCAATTGTGTTTTTAGCCTATAATATTGTTTCGTGTCTATACATAAAGATCCACATTGATACAAAAAGTTTTTGCTTCAGCATGTATCGATCCATACAAGCCTTGCATCGATACATAAACTTGTTTTAAATCACAAAACATTTTTGCTTCAGTATGTATCGATCCATACGAATCTTGTATCGATCCATACTTAGTTAAAATACTTTATGTATCGATACATACGAGTTTTGTGTCGATCCATGCTAGTTAAAATGTTCTATGTATCAATACATACGAATTTTGTATCAATCCATGCTAGTTAAAATGTTCTATGTATCAATACATACGAGCTTTGTATCGATACATACTTGTATTAATCCTCAAAAATAAACCAAAGCTACAGTATGTATCGATACATAACCGTTTGTATCAATGCATAAGTCTGTTTTGTCCACTAACAACTTATGTTTTACATATATAAGAAGTATTGTGACAGCAGTGAAAAGGGACGAATTCTGAGAGGGAAAAACAGTTGAAACACCAATCAAAGGAGTGTGTAGCAGCAATTGTTTTGAGCAGTTAGAAACCTAAAAGAGACTTCATCTTCTTCATCTTCTCAATCACTTTTCTTCAAGAGCATCAACACATAATCATTCTTGTTCTTTGGATTAAAGGATCAACGAGATAACGTTCAGTGGTACGATCAAGGATCTAACTGAGGTGTTCAGTGGAACGATCGAGGATCTAGCTGAGTTGAAGATTGAAGGGGGTTTCGAGGAAAAACCAATTGGTTTGTCCTTCAAGAACTGGAGTGTTCTTGAGGGTTTGTCAGTCACGTTTGCAGAACAGATTCAGTCGCAGCGTTGCGTTTGGAAATCGGGGGATTTCGCAAACAGGTCGTGGAACCGGTGAATTGTTTGCAATTTCTTGCATGAAATTCTTGATTGAGCTCAGATCAAGTGAAGGTTTTATACAAGAAGAAGATCTTGGGATTTAGAATTCTGTTTGTGTATTGAAACCTTGTATCAACGAATTCGGCATTATTGATAATTACAGTTCTCAATTTCATTTGAAATTGAGAGGGAGACGTACCCACACGCGAGGACGACTTGGGGAACTTCCTTACCAAATCTCTGCGTATCGTATTCTTTCCTTATCTCTCTTTACGTTTACAACAGTTTTGTAATTTCAGTTAGTGTGTTGTGGCTGAATTTATCATGATACAATAGTGGCAAGAAAACTTTTTTAACTAAAGTCCACCATTGTTCATCATTGATCACATACACACCAATTGTTTGACAAAACGTTCAGCTGAGATTTATTCATTGGAATTAGGATTTTGTGATAAGTGCAATTCAATTAGATAAGATTCTGGTGTTAATAATCTCTGTCATTCTAATTCAAATCCAGCAATAAATTCGCGTGTCCGGTTTTCTAGTAGTGATTCAGAATAGACGGAAGTCGATTCGGGACTGAAATTTTCCGCCAAGTTTAAAAACTCTGATAAAATTTTAAAATCTGTTTATTTTAAAGAGGTGATCTATTCACCCCCCCTCTCGATCACTAGCCACACTGTCTAACATCATGTGTGTATGATTTGGATGATAAATGTTGACTACGCTTCGGAATCCGACGTTAGTATGGTGAAGCAGCGATACATCGATTATCCATAGGTTACGCAATTGAGATCAATCAAGTTATATATATATATATATATATATATATATATATATATATATATAATATAAGTAATTTGGGTGCAAAATACAGTATATATAATATACTGTTTCCATTTCGTTCATTCAAACAATTAATGGTTGTTTTCCTTTGAGCGATCAATGGTCATTTGCTTCTTGATCCTACATTAGTATGGTGAAGCAATAACGTGTTGATCAATCATACTGAATTAACAATTGAGGTGTGTTTGACGGTCTGAAATTGGTGCATTAGGGTTCATGACGGCACAAGGGTTGTGTTGTCAAAGAATTATGCGATTAGGGTTGTGACTATGCAAGAGTTGTGCTTTAAAGTATCAAGTGTTGATACGAAAAACAACGTCGATTTCAAATGATGCGGAAACCCCGTCCACTGACCGGGCAGCGGAACCCCCAGCTAACTCTGCATAGTGTGATCGGTCGCCGAAATTTAATTTGGTTTTAATTAATTAACAAAATTTAAATTAATAATAATAATGTGTTTATTATTATTGTCTTGTGGTGATCGATTATGGTCTTAGTTTTCCTTTATTTTGTTTTGGGATTTTAAAATACGACTTGTGTGTCGTGCCTCTTTTTTAATCTCTTAATGTAACTTCTTTCCTAATCTCACTCCCTCGTATGTAAAATGAGTTTCTTTTATGTAATGTAATGTTATGAATAAAGAGACGAATACAATATCAAAGGAGGACAACCTTGAAGATCTTGCTTGGAGAAGCTTAGATCATTATTAGGTTAGCTTAGGTTCTCTCATTGGCTTGGGAAAACAATTGTGCTAGAGGCCATAACTGTTTCAGTATGTATGTTGATGCATGTGAATTTATGTTGATGCATGTGAGAGACGATTTATATGACAAATAAGCCGGTGAGATCAGAATAATTGCAAATTCCCTCAAATTAAATATTAAGCTTATGCTTTCCAAGTTTTAGCATTCATCAAGACTAGTATTGAATAATGTAGGTTTCGTCTACGCGAGGTGCATATTCTATATTAGTAAGGTGCGATGGGATAATTGTAATATCCAATTTCTAAAACAATGGGTTAAACTTAACTAAACAAATTATAATAAGATTATATATGTTTAGAAGCAAGAGTTGGAAATGTTCCATGTGATGGATTGTGTAACACCTCAAAATTTGCCCTCCTCTCTTGGGACTAGCTTAGCATATTGAATCTCATTTTGTAGGACACTAGGCATTACATCTTTGCATAGCATGTGGAATAAGCAAGTCATCCTCCTAGGTCTTTCTTGGAAGATGGAGAGGTTAGGAGATGCAAGCCTGAGGGTCTTATGGAATTGATCACTAATCATCTGAGGGTTGTGCTTCAATTAGGGTTTCTTGGTTTCTCAAGGGTATTGGGTATTATCTTGGTTTAAATGGTACATCATCATCATCATAATTCATTATTTCTGATCAGGTTCCTTGGGATTGGGTTTTGACCTCTGGTCAAACCCTGATCAGTTGCATTATACCAATCAGGGTTTTTTCAAGGAGATGAGGTATTTATTGAGATGGAGATCATCATATGATTTTATTGAGCTTGTATAAGCTAGGGTTTCATTTTAGAGTTATTTCATCAAGAGGTTGAGGCTCAAAGTCATCTGTGCATGACCAAGTCCTCTGTCAACCACAAAAGTCAACTGCAAGTCAACTGTTGGATTTGGAGGTGGGAAGTGATTAGAAATACTTCATTCATGTTCAAACAAGTCTCATTTGACATTTCAAACATCAACATTGAAGAATTTAAAGTCAGGACAAAACTTTCCAAAAATAGAAAGTGACCTGTAAATTGAAATTGCCAAAAATGGAAAGGTTTTCAACTCAGGATTACATCATCAAGAAAGCTTCAAATGAAATTTTGTTGAACATGAAAGTTGTAGATCTGTCTCTCCCATTTCTAAAAAGTCCAAGATCATCAATTTCTCATGTGTGGTTAAGGAGATATGATCAAAACTTGACAAAGTGAACATGGAACTTCAAATGGGCATAACTTCTCAACCAAAACTCCAAATTGGATGGCTCTTTTTGCATTGTTCTTATTTTGATCTCTAGTTTCCAAATCTTGCATTACATGACATGCATTATCCTCACATGAATATTTGGAAATTCACTTGATTTTTGGAGGGAAAATATGGAATTTAAAATTAGTGCATGGCTTGATCTTTTTTCCATTACCATTAGTTCCAAAATGAAATTTGAAGTGAAAATGAATACAAATTCGTGCACTATTCACCATGCATTTCATGCATAGGGTGAAAAATCACATTTGCCAAAACACCTCATATTTGTTAATTCCATTTGCATTGGCTTAAAACTTGATTAAGCATGATTAGTAGAACATATATAAGCCTAATCTCTAACTGTTTTCAGAGTTAACAACTCATAATTTCAGATCTAGATCTCAAACTCCAAATTTTCTCTCTAAAAAATTTCTTCAAACAATGTCCATTTCTCTTGCTTGATTCATCATCTTGAAGTATTATCAAGGAGATTTGCACGTGGAATTGAAGAAAACAGTGCAAGGTTGAAGCATACATCAAGATTGAGCAACAATGGTGAATCAAGGTTCTGGCCAAATCGTGCATAATTAATCCTCAATTTCTCTTCCAATCAACTTCACAAGCATTCTAGAGGAAGTTTGTAGCATTGTAAGGCTTGGACAACACAAAATCCAGTTCTACTCTCCAAAGAGGTTCCAATTTGATCTCTCTAATTCTTAAAATTCTTCTGTTAATGTTGTAGATCTTGTGATGCTGATTACTCTGAGCTTGAAACCATGCAATTCCATGCATAATTGAGTGAGTTAGGTCTATTTAAAGTTTTGTGAATAAATGATGATTGCTTCGATTTTCTTTGTATGTGATGATTTAGACTTAGCCATGCCTTGATTCGTGATCTATGATGAATGTGCTGCATGTTGATATGCTCACTTTTGATTTCTGGGAGAATTGTTCTTGATGCACATGAACAGGACACTATTCATCTTCTTCGCGAGGAAGAAGATGAAGTCTTACCTTTGGCCACGGTTTCTGATGCGTTTTTGCCACGAAAATCCGTTCCATTATGTTTGTCCTAGGGCTTAAATATGATTGGTGCATGCGCATGGCCATGCTAGCTCCTCATTGGTCCGTTTCGTTTGACCCGTGTGTTGACTGCCAGCACATTAATGAAACGACCGTGTTTCATGTGCTGGCGCCACTTTTTTAAAATTCAAATAATCATTTCATTTTTAATTCATTTAGTTGTCACATGTTTTATTTCATTTTGTTCCAATCTTTCAAAAATCAAAACAAATTGAATAATCATCCAAAAAATATGAGGTTTTTTGCATCATGTTTCATTTTTTGTCTACTATTTTATCACCAGTTTTCCATAAATTGTGCCTGGCCTGAAATTTATTTTGCCTAAGGAGATTGGATACATATCCATTTTGTACCTTGCCTTGCTATATCATTTGTGAAATGCTGGTTTTTGATCCAATGAATATGAAATTTTACATGCTATAACTAGACATCTTGCTTGACATTTTGGTGTTGATTTGGTATTTTTATCATGTGTCATTTCTGTTTTATGACCATGTTAAGGTAGGTGTGACAATTTGTGTCACACCTTATGATGTTCAACTTGATTGATGAATTTTCCATGCCAAATGAATTCCAAATGTCCTGATTTTTTGTATGATGCTTGATATGAATGTTGTGAATGAGCATGATTTTTGTTGGAATTTTTGGGATCATTTCTGATTTAATTGATATTTTTCATTCTGGATGGTCACATTTGAGCTTTTGAATTGCTTTGAACTTCATTTGATTTTGAAATGCTTGTTCTTTATCCAATGAATGTGAAATTTTGCACACTATTTCTATACATGTTGAATGGTGTTTTGGCTTTGGTTTGAGGTTTTTACCATGATTCATTTCTGTTTTGTGCCTATGTTAAGTTGGTATGACAATTGGTGTCACACATGTGCTTGTTGTGCTTGTCTTGACTTATGCTATGTGATTGCCATGCTTAATGATGTCCAATGCCTCTCATTTTTTGTGTGATGATCATGTTGTATGTTCTGTTTACTCATGAATTTTTCCAAGATTATTTGAATCATTTTTGATTTAATGTGCATTTGTTCATTCTGATGTCACAATGTGATCACAACTTGCATACCTTGCCATGTTTGATTCATGAAATGAATTTGGTGAATGATATTGATATGGGACCTTTTGGATTGTGTTCTTGATTGATTGAAGTTGATTCATGTTAAATTTAATGTTCTATTTTGAATTTTTCTCCATCTTTGACCCTAGGCTTTGACCTAGTGGTTTGGACTCACTGTTTGGATTGTGGATTTCAGGTTAAGCACATTACCATGATGGAGTTGCTCACTCATTTGAGTTGATTAGTTGATGGGTGTTGGCTAACCTTGTGTTTTTTTGTAGGTTGATGCCAAGTTATTTGTGTTGTGCCCATTGGCTTGTGGCTTGCATATTGTTGCTTAATGCCTTATCTGTCTAATTGTGTGATTGACTGTTGTTTGGTTGTCTGAACTTTGTACTGATTTGTTTGATGTTTTCACAGGTACATTAGTTGCTTTAAGTTCACTTTGAACTTTGCTTTGCTTGGTTGCTTAACCATTGAGGTATAACTCTCTGACTTCATGTAGTCTGGAAGACCTGTCCTGTTATGTGGGCAGACACCTGTCTGAAGCCCTCCTTAAGAGGCAATGCTTGTGTTTGTTTATCTTTGTGCCAAGCAGGAAAAGTCCTCTTATGAGGCAATTGGCAGATAAAAGAGATGTGCAATCCATCTCCTGCTATTCAGTGTGTCATCCACTTTGCTCACACCTTGTGTTGATGCATTGTGGATATTAACCCAAGATCTTTGTTGTGTCAGTCATATGTGGAGAAGAGTTCCTACTTTCTGAACTCCCACACTTTCATTTGTCTGAAGCTCTCCCAGGCCAGGGATAAGAGCTGTGAGGTCTTACCCTCACTTCCCATTTCATCTGCTTCACCCTAACTCTCAATGTTAGGGTTAAGAGCTAACTACACCCGATTCCAGTTGGCTTGTGTTTCACAGCCTAGCCTTGTATGAGCCTATTGATTGCATATAGTGTGTGTGCTTGCTTTTTGTGCTGGTATGACTTTGCCTGTGATGTTTAGGATAGCTTGCTGCCTGTGCAAGTTAGATAGAAACCTCGGCCTAGGACCCTGGTGGATTTGTATGATAACTATTAGGCTCGAGTCAGTCTCCCTTCTAGTTTGTCACTTCCCAGTCTCTGGTTAGGAGAAAGTTTCTCCCCTGTTAAGGGGAACTACGTTGCCCTGATCCTCATACCAGATGAGGTACGTAGGCAGGAGGTTGTACGAGATCTCTCCGGGCACCCTTTTCCTTTTTGTGTGTGTTTGCTTGACAGTTATTAGGCTTGAGTGCCAGACTCCCTTTTAGCTTGTCTGTTGTTAACCTTCTTGTGTGTGTTAGGAGATGGGTGTAAGACCAGCGATTGGCATTCCGTATCCTATTGGCGTTTGTTTGTGTGGAGTCTGACGTAAGTCCAGCGATTGGCAGTTGGTTTCCTGCGTGTGTTTGTTGGTTCGGAGTCTGATGTAAGTCCAGCGATTGGCATTCGGTTTCCATGTTTGCCTGTTTGTGTGGAGTCTGACGTAAGCCCAGTGATTGGCAGTCGGTTTCTTATGTGTGTGTTTGTTTCGACGTGCGTGAGCCGAACTACGGTAGCTCTGATTCTCATTTCAAATGAGATACGTAGGCATAGGATGTGATATCCTAGCGAACCCTTTCCCCTCTTCTTCCATCTGTGTCTTATTCCAGCCAGTGTGTGATGTTTGAGCAGTTTTTAGCAACCTTATCCTATCTTTTTGAGCGTGGATCCCGTCGAGTACGACGGATGCGTAGGGGTGCTAATACCTTCCCTTCGCATAACCGACTCCCGATCCCATCTCTCTTTGGTCACGAGACCATGTCTTTTCCAGGTTTACCTCGAGCGTTTCCTTTCCCTCTTTTGGGATAAATAACGCACGGTGGCGGCTCTGTTTGTTTTGTTTTTCCCGCCGGTTGTTTTTTCGCGTAATGCGACAGCTGACGACTCTGTTGGGGACTAGAAGTTGACCTCTTGCTGGTCCATCTTCCCTAAGCGAGTCTCTGCTAGCGCTCTCTAGGATAGGGTTTGGTTGTTTTTGCTGTTTCATTTATTGAATTCATTTATTTATTGTTTGCATTTATGTTTGCATTCATCATGTATTCATCTGTGCTGTGCTGTGTTATCTCTCTGTTAGGGTGGGAGTTACATGAGGTAAAAGGCCCAATACCCAGGCTATGAGTGAAATCTAGGACACCTAGGAATAGAGTGATTAATGGGAAGCGGGTGGTATTGCGCCACTTAGCGGAACATTGATATCACGAGCAGTTCAGACTCTGATGGGGTATTATCGTTACATACCCCGGGTGTGTATATGATAATATTCTATGAAAGGGTTATTTATGCTGCATTTCTCTCGACCTTACCCTGGCCTAGATGACACCCGTGAGTGGGGGAGGGAATGATCATTATTACAGGTACAGTTGGTGACTTTGTTGGTGACTATTGGTTCAACCGTTGATCAGAGTCCTATTTATAAGGCGAATTTATGGATATTTATTTTCGAGACTCCGGAATTCTGTCTGTTATATTTATCAGTGGGGATCCGTTTATTTCAGGATTCCCTGGGCTGGTTCAGAGGGTCTTTTGGTTGTCAGACCAGTGGTTCTCTGCGATGATGGTGATGTATTCTCCGGTTCTGTTTATTTCGGAACTCCTGAGTTGGATTTATGGTCATTTATTCCCTCAGATGGTTGTGATTAGTTCAGAGATCAGGGTTTCTGCACGGTGGATGATCAGATGACTTGGAGGATGGCACAGTGCATTGCATTCATACATCTGCATCATTCCCATTTTGCATTCATCTGCATATAACCTACGTCTAGACATATGGGGAGTATTATTGATTGTAGGGCAGAAAGCACTTGCTGATAAAGTGGAGAAGCTCGAGCAGGCTTCGGCTGCCAACAGTGGTGTCAATTTGGAGGGTGTCTCTAACCATGGCCTTGGTGGTTCAAAGGATGGAGGAGATTTCGGAAAAAAGACAACTGCGGGTGTAGTGATTAATAATGCTGGTGGTTTTGGTGTTGCCACAGGCGGTGGACCGGGTCCAGTGGGCAATAATTTGAAAGACAGTCTGTTTCCTCCTTTCTTCGGGGCTGAGGAAGATAGAGAAGAAGACCAGTTCTCCGTGCTTAATGAACCATTCGGTCAATATGGTGTTCAACCGCCAAATAAAGAGATTCAGTTGCTGGTAGAGAAGATAAGGGCCTTAGAAAGCCATGCTACTCCAGGGTTTCTTAATATGTAAAATATGGGGCTGGTCGAGGGGATTGTGATCCCACAAAAGTTCAAAGCGCCGACGTTTGACAAGTATAATGGGAGTTCTTGCCCGGAAACTCACCTCCAGGCTTTTGTCCGCAAGATTGCTGCTTATACAATGGATCAGAAGTTGTGGATGTACTTCTTCCAGGACAGTCTGTCTGGAGGATCCTTGGAATGGTACACCAAGTTGAAATCTTCTGACATCAAAAGCTGGCAGGATCTTGGAGATGCATTCTTTAAACAGTACCAGTTCAACGCTGATATGGCTCCTAGCCGTACCCAGCTGCAGGGTATGTCTCAGAAGCCTAATGAGGGGTTTAAGCAATATGCGTAGAGATGGAGGGAGCTGGCTGCCAGGGTCCAACCTCCGTTGGTGGATAGAGAAATGTCAGATCTGTTTATGGATACCCTGCAGGGGACCTTTGCTGAAAGAATGGTTGGATGCCCGGTTACCAACTTTGCCGATATTGTGGTGGCCGGGGAGAGAATTGAAAGTTGGTTGAAGCTGGGGAAAATTCAGGGTAGTGCTTCGTCATTTGGATCGAAGAAGAAGCCCTTTGGAAATGGTCAGAGGAAAAAGGAGGGTGTTGCAAGTGCTGTGTATACTCAAAGGGGACAGAGTAGGGATCGTTACTACCAGCACACTGCTGCGGTAACCATTCCTGCTGATAATCAGCTTGCACAACAACAACAATAACAACTGCAACAACAAAGACAACCGTTTCAACAGAGACCGCAGAGGGCCGGGTATTAGGTGCGAGGGCGAATGAATGATCGTCAATTTGATAGGCCACCTGTGACCTATTCTTTCTTGCTGAAGAAGTTGAAGGACTTGGGGTTGGTTCAGCTGAGAACTTTGGCTCCGTTGAGACCTGATCAAAGGCCTCCCAGTTTTGATGAAAACGCCAAATGTGAATTTCACTCAGGTGCTCCTGGACACAACGTAGAAAATTGCAAAGCTTTTAAGCATGTGGTCCAGGACTTGGTGGATTCTAAAGCTATCAACTTTGCTCCATCTCCAAATGTGAATGCTAATCCCATGCCCACGCATGGTCAAATGGGGGTGAATGCAATTTCTGAAGATGATAGAAGAATTGGGTTGTTGAGTGTAGACCAGTTGAAGACTCCATTGGTTGAGGTCAAGAGACAGTTGTTGAAGAGTGGGGTCGTCCCGGGCTGTGATGACTCTTGTGCTGCGTGCACTGTTGTTATCAATGGGTGTGTTTTCTTGAGGGAGGCTGTCCAGAAGCTTATGGATGAGGGAAGCCTCAAGTTTGAGAAAGTGGATTTGGGGAAGGAAGATGTCTCCACCATAACCATCTATTTTGACCCGGTTGATTTGTCAATGCTGTCCGATGCGGCTCCAGTTACTATCACGATACCTGGGCCAATTCCTTATGACAAAGATGATGCCGTGTCGTGGCATTATGGTGGAGAAGTCTACTGTAATGGGGAGAAATTGGATGATCAGACTGCAAGTGAAACCACCGTTTCAAAGGTGGATAATGCCGGACCCAATGGGTTCACTCGTAGTGGAAGGTTGTTTGCCCCTGATGCTTTGAGAAGTGGGGAAGGAGAAAAAGAAAAGAAAGAAAAGGCCGAGGCTTTAGCCAGGGCAAGAGGAAAACAAGTGGTAAATGAGGGTACTCCTGTGGTGACACCGGCGCCTGGTGGGTCGGAGAAAGAACTTGATGATGAAGGTGAAGAATTTCTGAGAATCATCAAGAAGTCAGAGTACAAGCTTGTTGACCATCTGCAGCAGACCCCATCTAAGATCTCAATCTTGTCATTGTTACTGAGCTCCGAAGGGCATAGAGAGGCTTTATTGAAAATTCTGAAGAGGGCCTATGTTCCTCAAGAGATCACAATTAATCAGTTAGAGACGGTGGTGTCAAATGTCAATGCCAGCCATGGGCTGGGTTTCACTAATTTTGATCTAACTGTGGATGGGAGGAATCATAATCGGGCTTTACACATTGCTATGGAATGTAAAGGGGCCGTGCTCTCGCACGTGTTGGTTGATACCGGCTCATCTTTAAATGTGTTGCCAAAGAAAGCCCTAGCGAAGTTGGACTGTGAAGGGTTGATTTTGACGCCCACTGACCTGATAGTGAGAGCCTTTGATGGTTCGAAGCGGGCTGTGTTTGGGGAAGTGGAGCTCCCGGTGAAGATTGGGCCCGAGGTGTTCAAGTCGGTATTTTACGTCATGGATATTCAGCCGACATACAGTTGCCTGTTGGGTCGCCCATGGATTCATGCTGCAGGGGCAGTGACTTCGACTTTGCACCAGAAGCTGAGGTACATCTGGGACGGGCAGGTCGTCACCGTTTGTGGGGAGGAGGATATCTTCGTCAGCCACCTATCATCGTTCAAATATGTGGAAATGGACGGTGAAATTGTGGAAACCCCGAGTCAAGCATTCGAAACCGTTAAGGTGGAGAATGCTCTTTTTGCCAAAGAAGAGGAGAAACCGTCCATTTCTTCGTACAAGCAGGCCGCTGAGATGGTGAAGAATGGAGAAGCTCCTGGTTGGGGGAAGATGATGGACATGAAGGTGAGAAAAACAAGAAAGGGGGTTTTGAATTGTTTTGGAAATTAAGCGCTTTTCAAAATAAAAACCACAAAAGGAATTTATACTGGTTCGCTTATAACACAAAGCTACTCCAGTCCACCCGGCCAAGGTGATTTCGCCTTCAACAAGGACTTAATCCACTAATCTTGAAAGATTGTTTACAACCAACGTCTAAGAGAAATATCTCTTAGTCCTCTCAAGTATACAGACTGCGCAGAGTCACTTGAGGAAATAAAACAATAGACAAAAAGCTATGTAATCTAGAGTGCTTCTAGGGTAAGCAAAGTATTACAACAGTAAGAACAAAAGTGTTTCACGTTCTAAGCAAAAGCTTCGTGAAAAATATTGAGAGAGAGAGGGAATGTTTTTCAATGTATACTCGTGTCTCTCAAGGTTGATTTCTGTCCTTTATATAGGAGTGAAAAGACCGTTGAAATTGATGGCTGATGATTTGTCTTGAATGAAGATTAATGCCATAACTCCTATTGTTTCTTGCCAAAACAGTTTTGTCTCCCTGAATAACTTCCTTCCAAATATAGATCCTTTCCATTTGAATTTGAAGTTAACGTTATTCTTTCTGCTTTAGGAAATCCATAATTGAAGTCTTCGTGACTCTGGGAATCTTGGAATCTTGCTATGGAGATTTCGGAGCTTCTGATGTTAGTCTCATATGAAGTCTTCAGATGACGCTGAGAGCTTCTGGAAATGATGTGCCGTTGTTCAAAGGCTGAACTTCTAGAGTATACTTCTTCTTCAGATGCTTCGGATATTCTGCTTGTCTGGAGCGAGTTAATACTTCAGATGCTTCTGATCTTCTGAAGATTTGTATCTGATATGATTCTGTGTCTGATGACATCATCAGATCTCTTCCTTCTTTCCTTAGAATCCTGCACACTTAGAAACTTTTCGTTAGGGTGCCATTTTTGGTTTCATCCTTTGTTATCATCAAAATCATGAAATCTGTTGTAGAACAATTTTTGTTCTTACAATCTCCCCCTTTTTGATGATGACAAAACAAACTTAAATAGAAGATGAAACAAGAAAAAAAATCAGATAAGGAGCTCCCCCTGAGATGAGCTAGGGAGTTCAGAAGTTCTTACCAGAGCTTCCAAGCAATGAAGTTGATACCTTCTGCAATTTCTTAAGTCCAATATTAGATAAATAATTTATTTTAAGAACAGTATGTTGCAGAGTGCTTAAGGTTTTAGACAATATTTCATCAGAGCTATATTTGTTTCTCCCCCTTTTTGTTAGAATAAAAAAGACTTAGCAACAAAAAGAATAAGAACAACAAAACATTATATTCAGATAAGTAGCAACAGAGACAATAGCAACAGAAACAGACAAGCAAATATCAAAAACAAAAGAAAGCAGAGCAACAAGCAAATAATCCTAAGTGCCTAAGAGTTGGGAGGCGGAGGCATTCTCTGAAGCAGTTGAGCCAGCATGTTCTGAATGTTGTCGTTGACAGTGTCTTGCTTATCCATTCTGGCACGAAGTTCCTTCTGGTCTTTCTTCAGTTCTTCTAGCGTCTGGAGAACCATAGGAACAACAGATGATGACTCCCCCTAAGTTAGAGCCTGCTGTGCTTCAGCAGCGGCCTTCGCTTCAACTTCAGCAGCAGCTTGTGCTTCAGCTTCGGCAGCAGCAGCAGCAGCATCGGCCAGAGCTTTAGCTTCAGCTTCCTTTGCCCTTTGAATTTCAGCTTCCCTTGCTCTTTCTTCCTCTTGCCTTCTGGCTTCCTCTTCAACTTCTCTGGCAAGTCTCTCCTGTAGTCTTGCCTCAGCATCTCTGATGAAGTCATTTTTGACTTGCTCAGAGATGTGCTTCAGTTTGAAGGCCTCAGAGGTCATCCAGCCAATGACTCTGTTCCAGTGTGTCCTTACAGAATCAGGATCATCACTGATGCCAGAGTTAGTGGTTAGAGACTTGACCTTTTGTACTGAAGCCCCTGCGAACAGCATGATGGCTTCCTCAAGGGTAGGAATGGAAAGGTCAGGTTTAGAGGTATGAGGTGGAGAGGTTGGAGGGCTGAGGTTTAGTGTTAGAGGTTCAGGTTCAGCGGAAGTGTTTGGAGGGGTGGTATCAGAGGTGTGGAGGTTAGAGGGTTGAGCTTCAGAGGGTGTGTTTGTTGGTTGTTGTGGAGGTGAAGTTACTTCAGGTTCTGGTGGAGGTTGTTGTGGTTGTTGTGTGTTATGGTTTAGAGAGTTGAGATGTGCTAGGGTGGGAGAGGGAGGATCAAATGGTTCTGGGTCAGAGGAGAGAATGAAGTAAGGTGGTGATTTTGGGGCTGTGGAAGAAGAATTGGTTTGATTCATTTCTTCGACTTCAGATATAGGTAGGTTTGTGAAGGCAAGATTGAATTTAGGTAGTGGGGATCTGGTTGTAGAAGGTGGGACATCAGATGATGTGTAGATGGGTTTAGGCAGAGGTGTTGAAGAGGGAGTAGAGGAAACCATCAGAGGTTTAGAGGGAATAGAGGGAGCAGACTTACCAGTAGTTTCTTGCAGAGGTGCTGGAGATCTGGTTCCAGAAGTTTCTCCCAGCCTTGCTCTCTTTGCCTTTGAAGACTTCTTTTCAGAGGGACCTCTCTTGAACTTGAAAAGGTCTTCTTCTGAGTCTAGACAGTCGTCTAATCTGAAATCAGAGATGTCAACTCCTTCATCCTTCAGACGTTGCATGTAGTGGAGGATTGCTTCTCTGGGTTCATTCTTGAAGAACCGTGCAAGACCATGTGGCAGCTTCCTCTGATCTTTTAGGGCGTCCCAGGAGGTGTCCAGCGTGGGTCTGACTTGAATCTTCTTCAAGATTCCCATTCTTTTCAGATTTCTGGCGTTCAAGGGCCTTCCAGTATCTATCGCCAGATCTTCCATGAGCTTGTTCTTCTCCAGATGATCTACCAGCCCATTCTCGATCAGAACATCAGACAACAGTCTTCCCAGAGGGATGTAGGTTATGGGTTTCATGTTGTTTCTGGTCTCCCGTACAGAGTCTCTGAGATACCTGAAGAGAAGTGCTGGGAGGCAGAGCTTCAAACCCTTGTGAATGCAATACAGAATGCACTTCTGATCTATATTGATGTAGTCAGAGGAGTTTGATGCTGGGCGGTGATGAATGGTTCCCAGAATAATCTTGAGCCATACTCTGAGGTTCTGATGAAGCTCTTTGTTCTTTGATGGATTGCCTTCAGAGTTTTGTTTGAAGATGGTGGGATTGATTTCCTGAGCAATGCGCCTTGACCTAGGGTTGATGTTGTAGATCCTTCTTCCTCCATCTTTCTCCATGTTCAGTAAAGATGCAATAGATTTTTCAGTGATCACTATCTTGACCCCCAAAACGTAGGAGACGATGAAATGATCATCAGCGTCAGCAAATCTCCAGAATTCTTTGATGAGATTTGGGTAAACAGAGCCATAGAGCCTTTGGAAGTAGTTTTCCCACCCTTGTTGACGTAGTTCTTCAGTAAGATCAACTCCATTTCTCTTCATGTTGTTGAAGTCTACAAGAGATTCACACAAAACTTCCAGTCCCTCAAAGGGAGTTGCTAGGTTGATATGAGGCTCACGATCAAGAACATGAGGTTCCTTGTACACTGGAGTGATGGTGACGCCTGTAACCGTTGGTGTGGGAATGCTTGAACTTTGGACTGCGTTGCTTGATTCCATTTGTTGAGAGAGATTGAAAACAAATTGTTGTTGAGCATCCATTGTTGAAGAAAAAGAGTGAAGACGAACTGCTTGCAGAAATGCTTCAGAGAGGGTTTAGAGTGAGTGAGAGTGTAAAGTGTGTGAAGTGTGAGAAAAAGTGTTTAAATACCCTAAGCAAAAACACATGCAAAACGACACACAAACCAGCGTTAGCACAAAAACCAAGTAAGCACGCTTAGGGGAAGAAATGATTACGACTCATTAATGAATGTCTAATCCCAACAGATGCACACTGCTCGAGGAGATCTCAAACGTCTGCCCTTTGAATTTCTTCTGGACAGCTGTCTAGAAGTTCCAAGGTTAGATGCAATTCACTCCACGTGTTTGCTTTATCTGATCTTCAGGAATACCAAACGAATGGATCCTGGAGATTTCTAACTCAGATATCTTCTTAACTTGGTGGAAGTATCAGAGTCAGAGGCAAATGCTCATTTGTTTCAGTCAGAGTCTCATTTTACATCTCTCAGAGGCACAATTTATTCAGGGCAATTTTGAATGTTCAGATTTTTTAAGATAAAAAGAAATCTGTCTTCAGCTAAGGGTTTAGTAAAGATATCTGCCCATTGATGATCTGTATCAATGAACTTAAATGTTACTATCCCTTTCTGAACATAGTCTCTGATAAAATGATGTTTTATTTCAAAGTGCTTAGCTCTGGAGTGTAAAATGGGATTCTTACTTAGACAAATGGCAGCAGTATTATCACAAAAGATAGGAATGTTACTCTCGAAGATTTGCAGATCTTCTAACTGATTCTTCATCCAGAGCATCTGAGTTGTGCACAGTGATGCTGAGATGTATTCTGCTTCTGCAGTTGATAGAGCGATACTTGACTGTCTTTTGCTGGCCCAGGATATCAGATTGTTTCCTAAGAGCTGGCAATTTCCAGATGTGCTTTTTCGTTCCAATCTATCTCCTGCATAATCTGTATCACAGTAACCCGAAAGTCTATACTCTGATGTTTTCTCATACATCAGGCCTAGGTTAGGAGTTCCCTTCAGATATTTGAGAATTCTCTTAACTGTTGTTAAGTGAGTTTCTCTAGGATCTGCTTGGAATCTGGCACAAAGACAGACACTAAAGAGAATATCAGGTCGAGTAGCAGTCAGATAGAGAAGAGAGCCTATCATACCACGATAGAGCTTCTGACAAACCTTTTTACTGACTTCTTCCTTTTCCAGAATACATGTTGGATGCATGGGAGTCTTTGCAGAGTTGCATTAAACCATGTCAAATTTCTTCAGAACATCTTTAATGTATTTACTTTGATGGACATATGTGACTTCTGAAGTTTGATTAATTTGAATTCCTAGAAAGAACTTTAGTTCTTGCATTAAGCTCATTTCAAATTCTGCCTGCATTAACTCAGAAAATTCTTGACAAACAGAGGCGTTAGCAGAACCAAAGATAATATCATCAACGTAAATCTGGCATATCATGAGATCATTGTTAAGGTTCTTATAGAAGAGTGTGGAGTCAACCTTCCCTCTGATAAAATTGTGTTCCAGAAGAAAATTACTTAAGCGTTCATACCAAGCTCTGGGAGCTTGTTTCAGTCCATATAAAGATTTTTTAAGTTTAAATACATGTTCTGGAAAGTTTGGATTTTCAAAACCTGGGGGTTGGTTGACATACACTTCCTCTGATATATAACCATTAAGAATTGCGCTCTTGACATCCATTTGATATAATTTAATAGAATGATTTATGGAAAAAGATACAAGAAGACGAATAGATTCTAACCTCGCGACTGGAGCAAAGGTTTCATTATAGTCAATACCTTGTTGACTGTAACCTTGAGCTACCAGTCGAGCTTTGTTTTTGACGACTTCTCCTTTCTCATTCAGCTTGTTTCTGAATACCCATCTGGTTCCAATAATGTGATGGCCTCTGGGCTTAGGAACAAGATCCCAGACATCATTCTTTGTGAATTGATCTAGTTCTTCTTGCATGGCAGAAACCCAGTCGTTATCTTGAAGTGCTTCATCACAGGACGTAGGTTCAATCAGAGACACTAGTCCCAGAGGAGTATCTTCAGAGGTCCTGAAGGTAGATCTGGTTCTGACAGGTTCGTCCTTGTTGCCCAGAATCAGTTCTTCAGATACGTTGATACGACTTTTAGCTTTCTTTAGGATTACTGGGGAAACAATTTCCTCAGAGTTCTGAGTTGCAGTTACTTCTGGAGCTTTATCAGATCCTGCAAGCGTGATTTCCAAATCTGCAAAATTTTCAACTAGCTTTGACTTTTCAGGGTCAAGCTTATCGTCAAATCTGACATGAATTGATTCTTCCACAATTTTGGTTTCTGTGTTGTATACTCTGTAGCCTTTAGAGCGTTCTGAGTATCCTAACATAATACCTTTCTGTGCCTTGGAATCAAACTTGTTCAGATGTTCTTTAATGTTTAAAGTAAAGCAAGAACATCCAAAAGGATGAAAATATGAAATGTTTGGTTTTCTTCCTTTACACAGTTCATAGGGAGTCTTATCCGAAATAGGTCTTATGGAAATTCTATTCTGAATGTAACACGCTGTATTTACAGCTTCTGCCCAAAAGTGCTTAGCCACATTTGTTTCGTTGATCATAGTTCTGGCCATCTCTTGGAGAGCCCTATTCTTCCTTTCCACAACTCCATTTTGTTGTGGAGTTCTAGGGCAGGAGAAATCATGGGATATTCCATTAAAGTCAAATAATTCCTCAAAGGATTTATTTTCGAATTCGCCACCATGATCACTTCTGACTCTGATAATTTTCGAGTCAAATTCTTTTTGCACTTTGGAGCAGAAACTAGTGAATACAGAGTGAGACTCACTCTGGTGTTTTAGGAATTTCACCCATGTCCAGCGACTGTAATCATCAACAATGACTAGTCCATACTTCTTTCCATTGACTGATGCTGTTTTCACAGGACCAAATAAGTCAATGTGGAGAAGTTCCAGAGGATTAGAGGTAGAAACAACATTTTTATTTTTAAAAGATGTTTTTGAAAACTTTCCTTTCTGACATGCTTCACACAGAGCATCTGAAGAAAACTTCAGTTTAGGGAGGCCTCTGACTAACTCGAGTTTATTTAGCTGAGAAAGTTTCCTCATGCTAATGTGGCCCAAGCGTCTATGCCATACTCATTGCTCTTCGTGAACCGACATCAGACATTTAACATTTTGTTCTTTTAGATCAGAAAGGTTAATTTTATAAATGTTGTTTTTCCTCTTGCCTGTGAATAGGACAGAACCATTGTTTTGATTTATGGCTTTACATGTGTTTTGATTAAAGATTACATCATAACCGTTATCACTTAATTGACTTATGGATAACAAATTATGCATTAATCCTTCTACGTAAAGGACATCATATATAGAGGGAAGAGTACCATTACCAATAGTTCCGGAGCCTCTGATCCTTCCTTTCTGATCTCCTCCGAAGCCTACGAATCCAGCATCTTTAAGTTTCAGGCTTTGGAACATAGACTTTCTTCCCGTCATGTGTCGCGAGCATCCAGAGTCCAGGTACCATGACTGGTGTTTGAACTTTGCTGCATAGGATATCTGCAACATAAACAATCTTATCTTTTGGTACCCAGAGTCTCTTGGGTCCTTTCTGATTAGTTTTCCCAGAGTTTCTTATAACTTTGGGTTTTCTAGCATTTTCAAATTTTTGTTCTTGTGTGTGCGTATAGTGATATGAAAATGGAGATTTAATTTGATCACCAGTAGAAGTTTTATCTTCCTTAGGATCATACCCAATTCCCTTTTTATTGTTCTGACTGACTCCATAAATCATGGATGCCATAACACTCCTTCCTATCCCATTTTTCAGAAATTCTTGAAAGGCTTCTTCATATTTATAAATTATTGTATTTGAAGTTTGTGGCGCTTGAGACAACGCTTCTTCCAACTCTAAACGTTTTTCATTTATTCCATTTCTTTGTAATGTTAAAGATCTGATTTCATCTTCTAGTTTTAGAATTGTCATCTCAAGTTTGCCACATTCTTCAAATTTTGCTTCAAGACAACCTTTTATATTTTTAAACTTTTGTTTTAATTTCTGATATGAGTTCAGAGTTTCTGACAAGCATGATTCTAGATCAGATCGAGAGAGTTCAGAAAATACCTCTTCAGATTCTTCATCTGAACTGTTCCTGGATGTGGTAGCCATGAATGCCACATTGGCCTGTTCATCAGAGTCAAATTCTGATGAGTCAGATTCGCTGTCATCCCAGGTAGCCATTAATCCTTTCTTTGTCTTGAAGGTATTTTTCTTGAAACTTTCTTTTCTGGGATTGTCTTTCTTGAGCTTTGGGCATTCATTCCTGTAATGACCTGTTTCTTTACATTCATAACAAGTAATATCTTTGTTAGTTTTACCTTTTGAGGTTGATTCTGATCGATCCCCTCTGGGTCTTGGTCTTCTGAAGTTGTTGTTCCTCTTTTTCCAGAGTTGTTTAACTCTTCTGGTCAGGAGGGACAATTCTTCTTCATCATCAGAATCTTCCGGTTCAGAGTCATCAGCATCTTCTGTTTCGGCCTGGAAAGCTTTGGTTCTGTCAGATTTGCGTCTTTCAGATCTGGACTTTAATGCTACAGACTTGTTCTTCTTCTGAGGTTCGTCTTCCTCTAGTTCTATCTCATGGCTTCTGAGGGAACTGACAAGTTCTTCAAGGCTGATGTTGTTCAGATCTTTAGACAACTTCAGAGCAGTGACCATAGGTCTCCACTTCTTTGGCAAACTGTAGCACCTCAAATTTGCACCTATCATTGTACATACATTCTCATATTAAGTCATAACATAACATGGTCCACTGCATAGCATTGCATTGTCCCTTTTGCCTCAAGTGCAAGATCATCAGAAGAATTAGGTCAAACTGATCAGGAGATCAGTCAACCAAGCAAGCAAGCACAATTCTCATTGAGCCAAGGCCCTAGGGTTGGTCCAACATGTTCACATGACTTGGGGATCCATTTGAAGTGTTTTGGTCAAGGATTGGATGCTCAGAGGTCATCAGTCAATGCATAGTCAGTCAAAAACCCTAAAAAGTCAAACTTGGTCAACTGGGCTTGATTTTATGGTTTTGATGGTTGGATTTGGTTTGAGAGAGCTTATTCATGTCCAAATAGGCCTCATATATCATGGCAAACATCATCATTGAAGAATTTGAAGCCAAATCAGAAATTTCCAAAAATAGAAATTGGACCTGTAATTGAAACTTGCCAAAAATGGAAACTTCTTGATCCCAAACTCACATCATGATACAAGCTTCAAATGAATTTTTGCCCAACATGAAAGTTTAAGATCTTGTTCTCCCATTTCCAAAACGTCCAAGAACTCGCAATTGCCATGTATGGTTGGCAAGATATGATCAAATCATTTTCAAAAATTCTTGAACTTCAAAAGGCCATATCTCTCAAACCATTTGGCCAAATTTGGTGGGTTTTTTTCCAACAAGTCACATTTGACCTCCTCTTTCCAAAAATGTAACCATCATGCACCAAAACATTACAAATCAAAATGGCATTTTTGAACCTACATGATTTATTTTCAAGTAAAGTGGAAATTTGACTTTTTGATTTAACCATTTCCAACCATTTTTGCCATTCAAATATGTTCAGATATGTTGTTTTGGTTGTGTTACAAGCCCAATTTCGTGGCTTTTACCCTTGCACCTCACCATTGGAACAAAAGTGGTCATTTAGCAAAACTTACAATTAAACTAATTTGTGTTTAGCATTCAATGAGTAAACCATAAACAGAAGTATATATGTCATTTTTCTGCCATTTTGCAACCCTAGCAGCCACCATTTACCAACAGAAATTCCATTTCCCTCATTCTCTCATTTTTTGCATTGTTGAACTTTTCTCAAAAGACCTTCAAGAGCTCGAGCTAGGGTTTGTTTGCTTCATCACATACCATCATTCTGAGCTCAATTCAAGGTTGGTTCCACTACTGTAATGCCATCTGCATCACTGCTCCATTGAAGAGGTCAGCTATGGAAGATTTTGTTTCGAGCAAAGCCAAACACTCTTTAGACAAAATTCTTTCTCCATTCAACTTTGGGGAGCTTGAGGAGCATCTGTTTCACCTCAACTTGGCCAAATAACAACTGTATCACAACTGTCCTTCCAACTTGGTAAGATTTCGACCTCCTTGTTTCATTAAACTATTGCATGCTTTAGAGAGATCTCTTCATGCTGAGTTCCATGGTAGTCTTGCTTTTAAAAATGATTGAATATTCTTGAAGTTATGTGGAAATGAAGTTTGTTGCTCATATGTATTTTCACTCGATTCATGATGCTTGCTTAGTTTTAATGTAAATGAGTGATGGATTCATGTTGTTTGAGGCTTGCTGGTCATGTTGGTATGATTAATTGCATTTTCTGGGCATTTTAATTTTCCACGAATTTGGGGAAGAAGATGAAGTTGGTACTGTTCATAGAACCCTAGCTGTTTGCCTTGCCCAGATTTTCTCACGTATGCATGGCCCTGTAGTTCATATTGACCAATCAAATTATTTCCTCTGCATTGCCAAAACGCAACGTCTGGATTAGTGGCATGGGTATTTACAAAAATGCCATCAGCGTGGCACATGTCTCATTAAATAATGTCATTTCTCAATTTTAATTTCATTTTTGATCATCACCTTGTAAAAATCATAAGTCCATCATGTTTGATCCAATTTCCATGGGATTTTTTGCATTGTTTTCATCATGATCTCTACTTAATTGTCATATTTTTTCCTGATTTTTTTGATGAATGGATTTTATTTGGTATTAGGGTTTTGCTCATGTGACAATATTTTGCACATTTTACCAAATCATTTATGAAATAGTGACACTTTATCCTATGGCCTTGAATTTTTTTGTGCACAAACTAGACACATCCATGGTGATTTTGGTATAACGTTTATGAATTTCTCATTTCTGGTCATTGAGTTATGATTTTTTGAAGTAGGGTGTGACAATTCGTGTCACACCATTGATGTGCAACTTGATGATTTTCATAGCCATGCCTATTGACCTCAAAATGGATTGAATTTTTGCATGATTGAGCTTGAGTATGTCTAGTTTACATGTGACTTTTCTTGGATTTATTTGTGGCATTTTCCAATTGATTGAGATTTTTGTCCCCTGTTTGGTCCTATGTTGACTTTTTGTGACACTTGCTCCCATTTGTTTTGTGAATTGCTCATACTTTATTAGATGGACATGAAATTGGTATGTGATTACTAGACATCTTAAGCTTTGCCATGGTTTTAGTCCCATTCATTTCTCATATGCCATCCCTGATTTATGATTTTTGCAAGTTGATGCATGTTTGGTTGACTTCTTTGAGCATGTTCAAAATTGCCTTGCCTTTATGATTTTCATTGACTGCCTTCCACTTGTCCAAATGAGATGAAATTTGACATTATTACCATGCTATGGGTTGTGATTGATCATGATTTATTTGGTGATTTTTGGAAATGTTTGAGATTGCTTTTGATCCAAGTCTTGTTGTTGACTTCTATGAGCTTCTGTTTGCTATACTTTGACCTAAATTGTTCATGAAATGATGATGATGATTGATATGAATGTGAAACCAATTGGTTTTGTTTCTTGATTGTTTGAACATGATTTTGGATACTTGCCACTTGCTGTTTTAGCTTTTTCATTCTCTTTTGACCCTAGGCTTGCCCTAGTGGTCCTGTTACTCACAGTTGAGCTCCTTTTTTCAGGTTGACCAATAATTGTCCAATGAGACCAATGCAAATTGGTTATGTGTGTTTGTTTATCATGACTAATATGTTTTGTTTTGTAGGTTGCTTGGCTCACATGCCTTGAGCTTTGTGCCTTGCACACTTAGCTTGCTTATGATTGACTGTTAATCTTGTTTCCTTTTGCTTTAGTTTTGAAGTTGTATACTAATGTCTGCTTGACTATTTTAGGTACTTTTAGTTGCTCAGTTCCTTGTGAACTTTTGCTTTGCTTTGCTTATTAAGTAATTTGCATTGAGGTATACTTCTAATCTTCATGTAGTCTAGAAGACCTGGCCTGTTACTTGGCCAGGCAACTGTCTGAAGTCCTCCTTAAGAGGCAATGTTTGTGGGTGTTTAAATTTTGTCCCTGTACATACTCAAAGTCCTCCTAAGTGAAGAGGCAATTGGAAGAACCCAAGAGATAAGCAATCTATCCCCTGCTAGTCTGTGTGTCACTCACATTGCTCACGCTACCTGTGTTGATGCATAGTGAGTAAAAACCCAAGATCTATAGAGTCTAACTTGTGGAGAGAGTTCCCCCATTCTGAACTCCCACACCTTCTGATATTGAAATGCTCTCCCTGGCCAGGGATAAGAGCAATGAGGCACACCCCTCATCTCCTTTCATCTGCTTCACCTTGGCTCTCAATGTCAAGGTTAAGAGCACCATCTACCCAGTTCCAGAGGTTTGTTTGTTGAGGTTGATATGACCCCTCGACTAAAACCTAACCCTTGTGTGAGCCCCTTGTATGTATATAGTGTGTGCTACCTGTGCTTGCGTGTTTGTTAGACTTGCTTCCTGTGCAAGTTAGGGTTAGTTTAGACTTGCTTCCTGTGCAAGATAGGTTCTACTTGACTTGCTTCCTGTGCAAGTTAAGTGTGTGTGTGGCTTGCTTCCTGTGCAAGTCATGATTAGGATAGGCTGGCTCCCTGTGCCAGTTAGCTAGAAACCTTAACTTAGGGATGATTTGCATGATAACATCTAGGCTCGAGTCGTAGTCTCCCTAGTTGTGTCTCCCTCTGTTATCTGGTTAGGCTAGGTCCTTTATCCCTGCGTAGGGGAACTACATCGCCCTGATCTTCATACCAGATGAAGTATGTAGGCAGGAGATTGAGCTGATCTCTCCGGGCGCCTTTTTTTTTTTGAGTGTGTGCTTGACAGTTATAGGCTCGAGTCCCCGACTCCCTATTAACTTGTTGTGTTGTTGTGTGCTTGGAAGCTGATGTAAGTCCATCGAGTGGCATTTGGGTTCCAGTGTGGGTGTGTTTAGGTTCGGATGCTGACATAAGTCTAGTGGTTGGCAGTCGGGCTCCACGTTTGCCGGTGTTTGTGTTTGTTTGTGTGTGTCAGCCGAGCTACGAATGCTCTGATTCTTCTTCGTCCGAGAAGATACGTATGCATAGGATGCGATATCCTAGCGAGCATGGGTCGTCTCCCCAGTCCGAACTACTTGAACTCTGATGTCTATGCTTGATAGACTAAGTAGGCCCAGGATACGATATCCTGCCAAGTCAGTTTCAGTCAGTTTCTTGTGTCTCTTTCAGCCAGTGTGTGTGAGTTTGAGCAGTGTTTAGCAACCAATTTTCCTTTCTATTGTGCGTGCATCCCGTCGAGTACGACGGATGCGTAGGGGTGCTAATACCTTCCCTTCGCATAACCGACTCCCGATCCCATTCTCTTTGGTCGCGAGACCATGTTCTTTCCAGGTTTACTCTGAGCGTTTCCTTTCCCTCCTTTGGGATAAATAACGCACGGTGGCGGCTCTGTTGTTTCTTTTTTCCCACCGGTTTTTCGCGTAATGCGATAGCTGGCGACTCTGCTGGGGATATAGAGAAGTTGACCTATGCTGGTCCATCTTCCCTGAGCGAGTCTCTCCTAGCGCTCTCTAGGTTAGGGTTTTGGTTGCTTTGTGTTGTGTTTATTTATTGCATTCATTATTTGTTCATTTCATTTATTGTTTGCATTGATTGTGTGCATTAATGTTTGCATTCATATTCATTATTCATTTTGCCTGGCTGGTTGTCTGTTTTTCTTTGTGGGGTGGGAGTCAGTTGAGGTAAAAGGTCCAATACCCAGACCATGAGTGAAATCTAGGATGATTAGGAATAGAGTGATTCATGGGAAGCGGGTGGTATTGCGCCACTTAGCGAAACATTGATATCACGAGCAGTTCAGACCCTGGTGGGATATTGTCGTTACATACTTCGGGTGTGTATATGATGGTATTCTACGAAAGGTTATTTATGTTGCGTTTCCCTCGACCGTACCCTAGTGTAGACTACACCCGTGAGTGGGGAAGGGTTGATTATTACAGGTACTGTTGGTGACTTTTGGTTCTGTTGGTGACTCTGAGATTCAGACAGCAGTGTTTCAGTTGACCTTAAGTTGGATTTGGGTTCTGAATTTTGACTGAAGCTTCGACCTAGCGATCAGAATTGCAACCAGCCAGTCCAGTCTGCATCATGTGCATCATAGCATATTTATTTTTCAAAAGAAACGCAATAAAAAAAATTTTAAAAAAAAATTAAAAAAAAGAAAAGAAAAAAAACTAATCTCTGCATGCATATCATTTCTCAGGTACATTCCAGAGCTTGATCTACTGACAGAGATGGCAATAGTCCCAGAGCCGAAGCGGAAGACCTGTTCCTACAGCTTTCATCGTGAGCCATTGACTGCACTGATCGAGTTGGGTAGCATTGTGACTGATGATCGTCTGAAGAGTTTTGTTGGACAGTATGGAGATATTTTGACAGTGTTGAAGACAGTGGTTGATCCGGTGCCGCTACAGACACTTCTTCAGTTCTATGACCCGGAGCTCAGATGTTTCACATTTCAAGATTATCAGTTGGCACCTACTCTCGAGGAGTACTCTATCCTGATGAGCATCCCGATTCAGCATCAGATTCCCTTCTTGGACGTGCCTAAGGAGGTTGATTTCAGAGTGGTTGCCAGAGCTCTCCGGTTGAGTGTCAAGGAAGTGTGTGATAATTGGAAGCCCAGTGGGGGAGTTGTGGGTCTGCCATTGAAGTTTCTTTTGAGAGTGGCTAGAGATGAAGCAGAGAAGGGGAATTGGGAAGTTTTTCACGCCCAGCTTGCTGCCATGATCTATGGGATCTTCCTATTCCCAAGCATGCCTAATTTCATTGACCACGCTGCTATCAGTATTTTCATCAGAGGGAATCCAGTCCCCACTCTTTTAGCCGATACTTACTATGCCATTCACAGTAGGCATGGTAAGGGTGGAGCCATCAGGTGCTATCTACCTCTCCTGTTCAGATGGTTTATGTCACTCCTTCCTGTCAGTGGACCCTTTGTGGATACCCAGAGCACTCTTAAGTGGACTCAGAGGGTCATGTCCCTTACCTCCTACGACATCAGATGGCAGTCTTACCGGATGGACGTACGGAATGTTGTTATGAGTTGTGGTGAATTCCGGAACGTACCACTAGTAGGGACCAAGGGCTGTATCAATTACAACCCAGTTCTGTCTCTTCGACAGTTAGGGTTTGTTATGAGTAGAGGACCACTTGAAGCTGAGATAGCTGAGAGTGTGTATTTTGAGAAGAAAGATGACCCTGTTAGGTTGGAGAAGATAGGAAGAGCCTGGAGATCTGTTGGATTGAAGGATGGATCCGTCTTAGGGAAGAAGTTTGCCATTGCAATGCCCGATTACACCGATTGGGTAAAGAAGAGAGTGGAAACTTTGCTGCTACCCTACGATAGGATGGAGCCGTTGCAAGAGCAACCACCATTGATTCTTGCTGATAGTGTGCCTGCTGAGCACTATAAGCAAGCTCTGATGGAGAGTCGTCATTTGAGGGAGAAGGAGCAAGACACCCAGATGGAGCTGTACAAAGCCAAAGCTGATAGGCTGCACTTGGCCCATCAACTCAGGGAGGTGCAAGGAGAGGATGCTAGCTAGAGCAAGAAGCAAGAAGATATCCTATGAGGAGATGGAATCCATGTTAGATGCAGAGCATAGGGAGTGTCTGAGACTGCAGAAAGCAGAAGTCAACTATCAGAAGAAGATCAGAGACCTGGAGAAGCAACTCAAAGACAAAGACGCTCAGTTGAAGAAGGAGATAGATTTGAGACAGACATCAGAGGATTATCTTGGGGGAGAAGTCTTGGAGCTTAGAAGACAGTTGAAGGAGAAGATTACCCCTCTACCAGAATGTTCAGAATGCACACTGTTGATAGACCAGTGCCATTACCTGAAGACCCTCATTCCGGAAGACCGTCTGTCTTAGATTGTATCTTTGCTTGTATTTGTTGAGAATCACCTCCAGGCCTGTTGGATGGGATTCATTTGTTTGTACTCCGTCTTCTGGATCTTTGTTGTTGAGAATCACCTCCAGGCTTATTGGATGGGATTCATTTCTTTGTACTCTGTTTACTCGAATATTCTGTTGACTTGGTTGTATTACCCTTATGTATGGATAAGGTTGTCAGTATTTCCCTGTTGTTCTCATTTTTCCCCGTATCTGTATTGTTCTCTTGTTGCTGCAGGTTGCCATCTTCTGAGGATGGGTCAGGCTCTTTGAATGCCTGAGAAATGAGCATATCATGTGCATCATACACATCATTTAACATCATACTCATATCATTTGCATAACACGTGTTCTTGTGCCGTCTTCTCACTTTGGTTCCTGTGTTCAGGCAGGATAGCTGATCAAAGACCGCACCGCTACTCAACGAGACTCAACCATCAATGGAATATGGACCAAGTACAAGCCGAGTTAGCTGAGATGAGGGCTAACATGGCCCAGTTCATGCATATGATGCAAGGGGTTGCACAAGGGCAAGAAGAACTCCGAGCACTGGTTCAGAGGCAAGAAGCTGCACTGCCACCGGTCAATCCACCTCTACAAGAAGGAAATCCAGTTCCTGACACTCCTGCTGCTGCTATTCCCGTCAACAATTATGCTGAAGGTGGAGAATTGAGGGGTATTCGAATTGATGGTCAACCGATTGCTCCAGATGCTGCTAATGCCAGAGTCATCCATGCTCCGGCCCGTAACAGAATTCCGATTGTTGACAGACAAGAGGATATGTTTACCTTACTCAGTGAAGACGAAGACATTTTGGGCAGAAATGATGCGAGAGATCGTAAAGTTGAGGCCCTTGCTGAGAAGATCCGGGATATGGAATGTCAAAACTCCCTCGGTTTTGATGTTACAAACATGGGATTAGTTGAAGGACTGAGAATCCCGCACAAATTCAAGGCACCGTCATTTGATAAATACAACGGTACCTCCTGCCCTCGCACCCATGTGCAGGCATACTACAGAAAAATCTCCGCATACACTGACGACGAGAAGATGTGGATGTATTTTTTCCAAGACAACCTATCTGGGGCGTCGTTGGACTGGTATATGGAGTTGAAGCGGGATTCAATCAGATGCAGGAGAGATCTGGGTGAAGCTTTCCTCAGACAGTACAAGCATAACATGGACATGGCTCCGACCCGGACTCAGCTGCAGAGTCTATGTCAGAAAAATAATGAAAGCTTTAAAGAGTACGCCCAGAGATGGCGCGAGTTGGCTGCAAGGGTTCAACCCCCTATGCTGGAAAGGGAGTTGACAGACATGTTTATCAGCACTCTGCAAGGTGTGTATATGGACCGGATGGGAAGCTGCCCATTCGGAAGTTTTTCTGATGTCGTCATATGTGGCGAAAGAACCGAAAGTCTGATCAAGGCCGGTAGGATTCATGATGTGGGTTCTTCTTCTTCATCGAAGAAACCCTTCTCTGGGGCACCTCGCCGTAGAGAAGGAGAGACCAATGCTGTGCAACACAGAGGGGGTGTGTACAGAGCAAATGTAAACAGAGATCAATATCGTCCGGTAGCTGCAGTGACTATTCCTGCACCTCAACCTCGTCCACAACAACAACAGAGGGTTCAACAATCGCAACAACAACAACAACAGCAACGTCCTTATCAGCCAAGGCAGAGGTTGCAGGCTGATAGAAGATTTGACCCACTGCCTATGTCATACGCATAATTACTGCCCGAACTACTCCGGTTAGGGTTTGTAGAGCTGCGTACAATGGCTACTCCAACAGTGTTGCCTCCTGGTTATGATGCGAACGTCCGCTGTGACTTTCATTCTGGGGCACCAGGCCACCATACGGAGAGATGCCGGGCTCTCCAACACAAGGTACAAGATTTGATCGATGTTAAAGCGATCAATTTTGCTCCAGTACCGAACGTAGTGAACAATCCTATGCCTCAGCATGGTGGACATAGGGTTAACAATGTTGAAGGAGGGGAAGCTGAAGACTTAGTTGTTGATGTTGAAGGCGTTCAGACTTCTTTGTTGGTGGTAAAGGGCCGTCTGCTGAAGGGGGATGTTGACCCGGGCTGTAGTGAAGATTGTTTGGGCTGTGATGAAGCTACCAATGGTTGTGACCAGTTGAAGGCTGGTATTCAAAGATTGTTGACGAAGGCTGTCTCCAGTTCAGTAGGGCTGTTAAAGATAAGGGGTCAGTGTCTACTGTCACCATTTACTTCAAGTCGTCTGAAGGACGAGGACGAGGGGTTGTTGGCACATCAGCAACAAGCAGTACTCCGGTTACCATTCCTGCTCCGGTAACCATCAGTGCTCCGACTACTATCAGTGCGTCTGGCAGAAGACCGATTGAAAATAGTAGGGTTGTTCCTTGGAGGTATGACAATGCCTATCGCAGCAATCGGAGGGCTGATAATCAGACGAGGCCAGCAGTGCAAGCGCCTGTGACAATCATTGCTCCAGTAAGAACTCCTGTGGTTGCAAGTCCTGTGGTGGACAATGTTGGAGGACCAGGAGGTTTCACCCGGAGTGGACGACTGTTTGCTCCTCAGCCGCTGAGAGATGCCAATGCTGAGGCATCTGCTAGGGCTAAGGGTAAACAGGTTGCTGTTGACGAGGAACCGGCTCAGAAGGAGGCTGAGGGTTCATTTGAAAAGGACGTCGAGGAGTTCATGAAAATCATCAAGAAGAGTGACTACAAGATCGTAGATCAGCTCAACCAAACTCCGTCCAAGATTTCAATACTCTCTTTGTTGTTGTGCTCCGAGGCACACCGTGATGCCTTATTGAAAATGTTGAACATGGCATACGTACCGCAAGAGATCTCCGTCAACCAGTTGGAGGGTGTACTAGCCAACGTGAGCACCAGGCATGGTGTAGGTTTCACTGACCTAGACTTAACGCCTGAGGATCGTAATCATAACAAAGCCTTGCACATCACTATGGAGTGCAAGGGTGCTGTTCTGTCTCACGTATTGGTAGACACCGGGTCGTCCCTGAATGTCCTACCGAAGCAGATCTTGAAGAAGATTGATGTTGAGGGAGTTGTGCTCACTCCCAGTGACCTTATTGTACGTGCTTTTGACGGATCCAAACGTTCTGTGTTTGGTGAAGTTACCTTGCCGGTTAAGATAGGTCCCGAGGTTTTTGACATAATCTTCTATGTAATGGACATTCAGCCCACTTATAGCTGTTTGTTGGGGCGTCCGTGGATACACGCGGCTGGGGCAGTCTCGTCGACTCTCCATCAAAAACTCCAATATGTCTGGAACGGTCAGATTGTGACCGTATGTGGCGAAGAAGAGATTCTGGTGAGCCACCTGTCCTCGTTCAAGTATGTCGAGGTAGATGGTGAGATCCATGAAACACTGTACAAGGCATTTGAGATCGTGGCTTTGGAGAAAGTAGCTTGTGCTGAGCCGAGGAAGCCAGGTGCTTCGATTACATCCTATAAGCAAGCCAAAGAGGTGGTTGACTCTGGAAAAGCTGAAGGCTGGGGCAAGATTGTTGACTTGCTGGTTAAAGAAGACAAATTTGGAATCGGTTATGAGCCTCTTCAGGCAGAACAGAATGTGGGTCCGAGTACCTTTACCAGCGCTGGGCTGATGAACCATGGAGATGTCTTTGCTACTGATGGTGAAGACTGTTTCAGTAACTGTGATTTGGACGTCTGGGTCCGCCCTTGTGCACCAGGGGAATCTATCAACAACTGGACAGCTGAAGAAGTGGTCCAAGTTACTCTTCTGACAGAGTAATTTTCCTTTGTTTTTTACATTTTGCATGAAAACCCTATGTTCTGCCCAAGACGTAGTGGTTCATTGTAGGGCCTCGTCATGTTTAAATGATTATCATGAATAAAGGACGTTTTGCAATCAAATTTTGAGATCTTTGTCTTTCTATTTTCTGTTTTCACTTTTTTTCAAAACAATAAAAATGGCAATGTTTTTGTTTTTTGTGACTTTATTGAAATCTTTTTCTAAAAACAAAACATTAAACATGCAGAAGTGATATTTTGGCATCCACTGTGAACGACTCTGTTATGGCTCAGTATGATTTTGATAATCCCATCTACCAAGCTGAAGAGGAGAGTGAGGAAGACTGTGAACTCCCTGCAGAATTGGTCAGATTGCTGAAGCAAGAGGAAAGGGTCATCCAACCTCATCAGGAGGAGTTGGAAATTGTTAATCTGGGTACTGAGGACGCCAGAAGAGAGATTAAGATTGGGGCTGCTTTAGAAGACTCTGTCAAGAGGAGGCTAATTGAGATGCTAAGAGAATACGTGGAAATATTCGCCTGGACATATCAAGACATGCCTGGGCTGGATACAGACATTGTGGTGCATCGGTTACCTCTGAAAGAAGAGTGTCCGTCAGTCAAACAGAAGCTTCGCAGAACAAGTCCTGATATGGCTGTCAAGATCAAGGAAGAGGTTCAGAAGCAGTGGGATGCAGGTTTTCTAGCTGTTACCAGGTATCCACCGTGGGTGGCCAACATTGTTCCTGTGCCAAAGAAGGATGGCAAAGTCAGAATGTGTGTCGATTACCGGAATCTGAACAGGGCGAGTCCGAAAGATGATTTCCCATTACCTCACATCGATGTATTGGTTGATAATACGGCTCAGTCCTCGGTATTCTCTTTCATGGACGGTTTCTCGGGCTACAACCAGATCAAGATGGCGCCAGAAGACATGGAAAAGACGACATTCATTACACCTTGGGGCACGTTCTGCTACAAAGTGATGCCATTTGGGCTGAAGAATGCCGGTGCTACCTCTCAGAGGGCAATGACGACTCTCTTTCATGACATGATGCACAAAGAAATCGAAGTGTATGTGGATGATATGATTGCTAAGTCGCAGACAGAAGAGGAGCATTTGGTTAATTTGCAGAAGTTGTTCGATAGATTGGTCAAGTTCAAGCTGAGGCTGAATCCGAACAAGTGTACGTTTGGGGTGAGATCAGGGAAGCTGCTAGGCTTCATTGTCAGTGAGAAAGGGATTGAGGTTGATCCAGCAAAAGTCAAAGCTATTCAAGAGATGCCTGAACCGAAGACGGAAAAGCAAGTCCGTGAGTTTTTAGGGAGGTTGAACTACATTGCAAGGTTCATATCTCATCTAACTGCTACATGTGAACCAATTTTCAAACTACTCAGAAAGAATCAGGCGATCAAATGGAATGATGACTGTCAGAAAGCTTTTGACAAGATCAAAGAATATTTACAGAAACCTCCAATCCTGATTCCTCCAGTTCCAGGGAGACCACTGATAATGTACCTGTCAGTTACCGAGACTTCAATGGAGTGTGTATTGGGACAACATGACGAGTCTGGTCGAAAAGAGCATGCCATATACTACCTTAGCAAAAAGTTTACCGACTGTGAAACAAGATATTCACTGCTCGAGAAAACTTGCTGTGCTTTGGCCTGGGCTGCTCGCCGACTAAGGCAGTATATGTTGAACCATACTACCTTGTTGATTTCTAAGATGGATCCTGTGAAATACATCTTTGAGAAGCCGGCTCTCACCGGACGTGTTGCCCGTTGGCAGATGATTTTAACAGAGTATGACATTCAGTACACGTCGCAGAAGGCCATCAAGGGTAGTATTCTGTCAGACTATCTTGCCGAGCAACCGATTGACGACTATCAGCCTATGATGTTTGAATTCCCTGATGAAGACATCATGTATCTGAAGATGAAAGACTGTGAAGAGCCGCTTGTCGAGGAAGGACCGGATCCTGATGACAAGTGGACACTGATGTTTGATGGGGCTGTGAATATGAACGGTAATGGTGTTGGTGCAGTGTTGATCAATCCCAAAGGTGCTCATATGCCTTTTTCTGCCAGATTGACTTTCGACGTTACCAACAATGAAGCTGAGTATGAGGCTTGTATCATGGGGATAGAAGAAGCCATTGATATGAGGATCAAAACACTTGACATATTTGGAGATTCTGCTCTAGTGATCAATCAGGTCAATGGAGATTGGATTACGAACCAACCACATTTGATTCCCTATAGAGATTACACCAGAAGAATACTGACGTTCTTCAAGACGGTAAAGTTGTATCATGTCCCCCGGGATGAGAATCAGATGGCTGATGCATTGGCTACTTTATCCTCTATGATAAAGGTTCATTGGTGGAATCATGTGCCACATATTGCTGTAAGTCGACTCGAGAGGCCTGCGTATGTGTTTGCAGCCGAGTCTGTTGTTGCTATTGATGAAAAGCCGTGGTATTATGATATCAAGAACTTCCTCAAGACTCAAGAGTATCCTGAGGGTGCGTCGAAGAATGATAAGAAGACCCTGAAAAGGCTAGCTGGAAGCTTTTATCTGAATCAGGATGATGTGCTATACAAAAGGAACTTTAACATGGTTTTGCTCAGATGCGTGGATAGACACGAAGCAGACATGTTAATGCAAGAAGTGCACGAGGGTTCGTTTGGTACCCACGCTGGTGGTCATGCAATGTCGAAGAAATTGCTGAGAGCCGGATATTATTGGATGACTATGGAATCCGATTGTTTCAAGTACGCTCGGAAGTGCCATAAATGTCAAATCTATGCTGATAAGGTGCATGTACCACCAAGCCCGTTGAATATCATGAACTCACCTTGGCCGTTTGCCATGTGGGGCATCGATATGATTGGGAAGATTGAGCCTACTGCTTTGAATGGACATCGCTTCATCCTGGTTGCGATCGATTACTTCACCAAGTGGGTAGAAGCAGCTTTCTATGCCAATGCCACCAAACAAGTGGTTGCCCGGTTCATCAAGAAAGAAATCATCTGTCGTTATGGAGTCCCTGAGAGAATCATCACTGACAATGGTTCGAATCTCAATAACAAGATGATGAAAGAACTGTGCAGAGATTTCAAGATTGAACACCACAATTTTTCTCCTTACAGACCAAAGATGAATGGTGCTGTAGAAGCAGCAAATAAGAATATCAAGAAGATTGTGCAGAAGATGGTCGTTACGTACAAGGATTGGCATGAGATGTTGCCTTTCGCTTTGTATGGGTACCGTACCTCAGTACGTACGTCGACCGGGGCAACCCCTTACTCCCTTGTGTATGGTATGGAGGCAGTCCTACCAGTTGAAGTGGAGATCCCTTCTCTGAGGGTATTATTGGATGTTAAGCTGGACGAAGCCGAGTGGGTCCGTACAAGGTTTAATGAGTTGAGCCTTATCGAAGAAAGATGGTTAGCAGCTGTGTGCCATGGGCAGTTATATCAGAGAAGGATGAAGCGAGCCTTTGATCAGAAAGTGCGTCCTCGGACATTTCAAACTGGCGATCTGGTTTTGAAGAGAATCCTTCCTCCCGGTACAGATAACAGGGGCAAGTGGACTCCTAATTACGAAGGTCCATATGTTGTAAAGAAGGTCTTCTCCGGTGGAGCCTTGATGCTTACAACTATGGATGGTGAAGATTTTCCTTCCCCTGTTAACTCAGATATAGTCAAAAAATACTTCGTATAAATTGACCCGCTGGACAAAAAGAATAAAAGAGTCCAGGCAAAAATGGGCATCCCGGCGAACCAAAAAACAGAAAGAAAAGGTTCGGGCAAAAATTAGGGATAAAAATGAAAAAAGTGTACACCCGGTAAGTCGAAAACCCGTAAGGGAGGCTTAGGCAAAAAATGGGTATCCCGGTGGATTGAAAACCCGAAAGGGCGATCCAGCCAAAAGAGGGATTAAAGCGAAGACTATAGTCTGAGTTTGTCTGTACTTCATCATGCTTCGTCAGCTACCATCTCAAGGGATGTGATCGGTCCAGTCAGTCTTCTCAGAAAGCAAGGAGTTGGGAGGACACTGATGATCTATGAGTTATAACAGAGTTGGGAAACAGTGGATGCCGTGTTCACATTTCCATTAGGATAGTTTATTTTCCTTTTGTGCGCAATTACCTCTTTCTAGGAATTGCTTCCCAATGTATTTGCCTTTTCAGGCACACTTTCAATCAATAAAAGTCGTTATTCAGATAAATTGCTCTCTTGTTTTTACTTTTACTGTTTTGTTTGCAAAAAACGTCCGAATTTTTGATAAACATTGCATCTAAAAACATGAAGGCTAAACAATAACGTGCAAAAGATTAAAATATTTGAAAATCACTTTGAATGTTGAGGACACTTGAGCGTATCTTGTCCATGTACCCCCTGGGGCATTCTGTTATTCCGTTGTGCAGGTCGTCACCTGTGAGCATCCTCCAGCAGTTATTTCCCCATAGAGAGCTATTTCTCCTAGCTATGGATTGTTTAAGTCTTCCCCAGCGAAGCAATTATCTCTCCAACAGAGTTTATCCTACTAGTGGACTGAACGAGGTTCCGTAGCAGATCGATATCCACATCCCTAGCTAAGTTGATCCTACCTGTGGATTGCGTGGGTCGTCCCCAGCGGAGCATTTTATTTCCCCAAGCGGAGTTCTTATGGATTGATTGGGATATCCCCAGCAGTGTACTTTTGTCCGTGGCAAGTTGCTTCATTACTTCCCAGCGAGTTTTCTTGTCTTCCCCTAGCGGAGTTGTATTGATGGTTCCCCGGCAGTTACCTTGTTTTTTTTCCCCCAGCGGAATTGTATTGAAACTTTTTCAACACAGTCGTCCTGTGTATTCCCCGACGGAGTTCTCATCATTTTGCATTTTGCATGTAGTAATCATTGCATCCTCAAAACTATGTAGCATTCCCATTCCATATGGAGCATTACGCCATAGAAAAATTCAAACATATGCATTCATGTGTTCGAAACCCCATCAGACTGTATCCCCGGCAGAGGCGGATCATTTTTATTCAACATCGGCACAGCATGTCTGCTACAGTGGCTCCTGACAGCATTCAGAATTGATATCCCCACAGAAGTTTATTTCCTCACCCGTTGGTGACAGAAAGTTTGTTTCTCCCCAGGGAGACCCCCAGCAAGTGGTCAGCTTTGCCTTGATATATCCTAAGATGTTGTTCTTGTGATACCAGTAAGTGTCATGTCAGCACCCGCGTGTGTTTTCATTTTTTGGTGTCGGTAAACACCATTGTTTCGGTGTCGATAAACATCGAGTCTCACCCAGTCATCGGTAAATGTCTGGTCATTTTTGGTGTCGGTAAACATCGAGTCTCACCCAGTCATCGGTAAATGTCTAGTCATTTTTGGTGTCGGTAAACACCATTGTTTCGGTGTCGGTAAACATCGAGTCTCACCCAGTCATCGGTAAATGTCTGGTCATTTTTGGTGTCGGTAAACACCATTGTTTCGGTGTCGGTAAACATCGAGTCTCACCCAGTCATCGGTAAATGTCTGGTCATTTTTGGTGTCGGTAAACACCATTGTTTCGGTGTCGGTAAACATCGAGTCTCACCCAGTCATCGGTAAATATCTGGTCATTTTGGTGTCGGTAAACGCCATTGTTTCGGTGTCGGTAAACATCGAATCTCACCCCAGTCATCGGTAAATGTCTGGTCATTTTTTTTGATGTCGGTAAACATCATCTTTCGATGTCGGTAAACATCAAGTTTTTCCCTCAGTCATCGGTAAATGTCTGATAATTCCCCAGCTAGAAATCCCCAGTAGAGTCATCTATAAATGTCCTATCTGATTTTCAGTTGCGAATATTTGTTTGTCTCTCCCCAATAAATTTCTCATCCCCAGTCATCGGTAAATGTCTGGTCATTCTTTGGATGTCGGTAAACATCATCTTTCGATGTCGGTAAACATCGAGTCTCATCCCAGTCATCGGTAAATGTCTGGTCTTGCTTTATTTTCTTGTTAATAAAATCAAAATCCCCAGAAGTCGTCGGTAAACGTCTTGTCTGGTCCCATCACAAAGATTTTGTCCCTCCCCAAGCAGAGATGCTATCGGTAAATGGCCCAGTTTTCTTCGATATCGGTAAATATCGAATTCCCAGTTGCAGCAGCCATCGGTAAATGGTGTTGCTGGAGTTGATATCGGTAAATGGTTTCACTTTTCAGAAGTTGTTTTTCCCAGTAGCCATCGGTAAATGGTTTTGCTGAAGTTGATATCGGTAAATATCAAGTTTCCAGTTTTTAACCATCGGTAAATGGTTTTGCTTTTCTGAAGTTGTCATGCAGTTGTCATCGGTAAATGACGTGGTTCTTTTGTATTATATCCAGTCGGTGCAAATTTCTACGGTTCTTTGGTATTCAATCCCTGTTTACCCTGAAAGTCTGACAGCCGTTGCTATCATCCGTTCGGGTTCCCAGCTGATTGAATAGGGGAAGCTGTAGCACCTCAAATTTGCACCTATCATTGTACATACATTCTCATATTAGGTCATAACATAACATGGTCCACTGCATAGCATTGCATTGTCCCTTTTGCCTCAAGTGCAAGATCATCAGAAGAATTAGGTCAAACTGATCAGGAGATCAGTCAACCAAGCAAGCAAGCAAAATTCTCATTGAGCCAAGGCCCTAGGGTTGGTCCAACATGTTCACATGACTTGGGGATCCATTTGAAGTGTTTTGGTCAAGGATTGGATGCTCAGAGGTCATCAGTCAATGCACAGTCAGTCAGAAACCCTAAAAAGTCAAACTTGGTCAACTGGGCTTGATTTTATGGTTTTGATGGTTGGATTTGGTTTGAGAGAGCTTATTCATGTCCAAATAGGCCTCATATATCATGGCAAACATCATCATTGAAGAATTTGAAGCCAAATCAGAAATTTCCAAAAATAGAAACTGGACCTGTAATTGAAACTTGCCAAAAATGGGAACTTCTTGATCCCAAACTTACATCATGATACAAGCTTCAAGTGAATCTTTGCCCAACATGAAAGTTGAAGATCTTGTTCTCCCATTTCCAAAACGTCCAAGAACTCTCAATTCCCATGTATGGTTGGCAAGATATGATCAAATCATTTTCAAATATTCTTGAACTTCAAAAGGCCATATCTCTCAAACCATTTGGCCAAATTTGGTGGGTTTTTTTCCAACAAGTCACATTTGACCTCCTCTTTCCAAAAATGTAACCATCATGCACCAAAACATTACAAATCAAAATGGCATTTTTGAACCTACATGATTTATTTTCAAGTAAAGTGGAAATTTGACTTTTTGATTTAACCATTTCCAACCATTTTTGCCATTCAAATATGTTCAGATATGTTGTTTTGGTTGTGTTACAAGCCCAATTTCGTGGCTTTTACCCTTGCACCTCACCATTGGAACAAAAGTGGTCATTTAGCAAAACTTACAATTAAACTAATTTGTGTTTAGCATTCAATGAGTAAACCATAAACAGAAGTATATATGTCATTTTTCTGCCATTTTGCAACCCTAGCAGCCATCATTTACCAACAGAAATTCCATTTCCCTCATTCTCTCATTTTTTGCATTGTTGAACTTTTCTCAAAAGACCTTCAAGAGCTCGAGCTAGGGTTTGTTTGCTTCATCACATACCATCATTCTGAGCTCAATTCAAGGTTGGTTCCACTATTGTAATGCCATCTGCCTCACTGCTCCATTGAAGAGGTCAGCTATGGCAGATTTTGTTTCGAGCAAAGCCAAACACTCTTGAGCCAAAATTCTTTCTCCATTCAACTTTGGGGAGCTTGAGGAGCATCCGTTTCACCTTAACTTGGCCAAATAACAACTGTATCACAACTGTCCTTCCAACTTGGTAAGATTTCGACCTCCTTGTTTCATTAAACTATTGCATGCTTTAGAGAGAGATCTTCATGCTGAGTTCCATGGTAGTCTTGCTTTTAAAAATGATTGAATATTCTTGAAGTTATGTGGAAATGAAGTTTGTTGCTCATATGTATTTTCACTCGATTCATGATGCTTGCTTAGTTTTAATGTAAATGAGTGATGGATTCATGTTGTTTGAGGCTTGCTGGTCATGTTGGTATGATTAATTGCATTTTCTGGGCATTTTAATTTTCCACGAATTTGGGGAAGAAGATGAAGTTGGTACTGTTCATAGAACCCTAGCTGTTTGCCTTGCCCAGATTTTCTCACGTATGCATGGCCCTGTAGTTCATATTGACCAATCAAATTATTTCCTCTGCATTGCCAAAACGCAGCGTCTGGATTAGTGGCATGGGTATTTACAAAAATGCCATCAGCGTGGCACATGTCTCATTAAATAATGTCATTTCTCAATTTTAATTTCATTTTTGATCATCACCTTGTAAAAATCATAAGTCCATCATGTTTGATCCAATTTCCATGGGATTTTTTGCATTGTTTTCATCATGATCTATACTTAATTGTCATACTTTTTCCTGATTTTTTTGATGAATGGATTTTATTTGGTATTAGGGTTTTGCTCATGTGACAATATTTTGCACATTTTACCAAATCATTTATGAAATAGTGACACTTTATCCTATGGCCTTGAATTTTTGTGTGCACAAACTAGACACATCCATGGTGATTTTGGTATAAAGTTTATGAATTTATCATTTCTGGTCATTGAGTTATGATTTTTTGAAGTAGGGTGTGACAATTCGTGTCACACCATTGATGTGCAACTTGATGATTTTCATAGCCATGCCTATTACCTCAAAATGGATTGAATTTTTGCATGATTGAGATTGAGTATGTCTAGTTTACATGTGATGTTTCTTGGATTTATTTGTGGCATTTTCCAATTGATTGAGATTTTTGTCCCCTGTTTGGTCCTATGTTGACTTTTTGTGACACTTGCTCCCATTTGTTTTGTGAAATGCTCATACTTTATTAGATGGACATGAAATTTGGTATGTGATTACTATACATCTTAAGCTTTGCCATGGTTTTAGTCCCATTCATTTCTCATATGCCATCCCTGATTTATGATTTTTGCAATTTGATGCATGTTTGGTTGACTTCTTTGAGCATGTTCAAAATTGCCTTGCCTTTATGATTTTCATTGACTGCCTTACACTTGTCCTAATGAGATGAAATTTGACATGCTTACCATGCTATGGGTTGTGATTGATCATGATTTATTTGGTGATTTTTGGAAATGTTTGAGATTGCTTTTGATTCAAGTCTTACTGTTGACTTCTATGAGCTTCTGTTTGCTATACTTTGACCTAAATTGTTCATGAAATGATGATGATGATTGATATGAATGTGAAACCAATTGGTTTTGTTTCTTGATTGTTTGAACATGATTTTGGATACTTGCCACTTGCTGTTTTAGATTTTTCATTCTCTTTTGACCCTAGGCTTGCCCTAGTGGTCCTGTTACTCACAGTTGAGCTCCTTTTTTCAGGTTGACCAATAATTGTCCAATGAGACCAATGAAAATTGGTTATGTGTGTTTGTTTATCATGACTAACATGTTTTGTTTTGTAGGTTGCTTGGCTCACATGCCTTGAGCTTTGTGCCTTGCACACTTAGCTTGCTTATGATTGACTGTTAATCTTGTTTCCTTTTGCTTTAGTTTTGAAGTTGTATACTAATGTCTGCTTGACTATTTCAGGAACTTTTAGTTGCTCAGTTCCTTGTGAACTTTTGCTTTGCTTTGCTTATTAAGCAATTTGCATTGAGGTATACTTCTAATCTTCATGTAGTCTGGAAGACCTGGCCTGTTACTTGGCCAGGCAACTGTCTGAAGTCCTCCTTAAGAGGCAATGTTTGTGGGTGTTTAAATTTTGTCCCTGTACATACTCAAAGTCCTCCTAAGTGAAGAGGCAATTGGCAGAACCCAAGGGATAAGCAATCTATCCCCTGCTAGTCTGTGTGTCACTCACATTGCTCACGCTACCTGTGTTGATGCATAGTGAGTAAAAACCCAAGATCTATAGAGTCTAACTTATGGAGAGAGTTCCCCCATTCTGAACTCCCACACCTTCTGATATTGAAATGCTCTCCCTGGCCAGGGATAAGAGCAATGAGGCACACCCCTCATCTCCTTTCATCTGCTTCACCTTGGCTCTCAATGTCAAGGTTAAGAGCACCATCTACCCAGTTCCAGAGGTTTGTTTGTTGAGGTTGATATGACCCCTCGACTAAAACCTAACCCTTGTGTGAGCCCCTTGTATGTATATAGTGTGTGCTACCTGTGCTTACGTGTTTGTTAGACTTGCTTCCTGTGCAAGTTAGGGTTAGTTTAGACTTGCTTCCTGTGCAAGATAGGTTCTGCTTGACTTGCTTCCTGTGCAAGTTAAGTGTGTGTGTGGCTTGCTTCCTGTGCAAGTCATGATTAGGATAGGCTGGCTCCCTGTGCCAGTTAGCTAGAAACCTTAACTTAGGGATGATTTGCATGATAACATCTAGGCTCGAGTCGTAGTCTCCCTAGTTGTGTCTCCCTCTGTTATCTGGTTAGGCTAGGTCCTTTATCCCTGCGTAGGGGAACTACATCGCCCTGATCTTCATACCAGATGAAGTATGTAGGCAGGAGATTGAGCTGATCTCTCCCGGCGCCTTTTTTTTTTTAGTGTGTGCTTAACAATTATAGGCTCGAGTCCCCGACTCCCTATTAACTTGTTGTGTTGTTGTGTGCTTGGAAGCTGATGTAAGTCCATCGAGTGGCATTTGGGTTCCAGTGTGGGTGTGTTTAGGTTCGGATGCTGACATAAGTCCAGTGATTGGCAGTCGGGCTCCACGTTTGCCGGTGTTTGTGTTTGTTTGTGTGTGTCAGCCGAGCTACGAATGCTCTGATTCTTCTTCGTCCGAGAACATACGTATGCATAGGATGCGATATCCTAGCGAGCATGGGTCGTCTCCCAGTCCGAACTACTTGAACTCTGATGTCTATGCTTGATAGACTAAGTAGGCCCAGGATACGATATCCTGCCGAGTCAGTTTCAGTCAGTTTCTTGTGTCTCTTTCAGCCAGTGTGTGTGAGTTTGAGCA